>NC_135370.1:169187823-169487823 GCF_049243985.1 Paroedura picta
GGGTATTCTCTCTACAAAAGGGATTGCCAACCAGGGGTCCACAGATCCCCCGGGGTTTGCAGGAGCTCCAGATGGTGTCTGCGGCATTTCCCCGACTGTGAGTTATCTCGTGGATTCTGCTTCTGGGAGGAGGTGGAACCTGCATGCCTACTCCCTCCTTAAACCTCCTCTTCTCTCTCCCTCCTCCAGTCGTCCTCAAGCCTGCCTGTTAATGTGGGTGGTGATGTCACTTCCGGGGCATGGCAGGGAGGCTTGGCCAGCTGACATCACTTTGGGGCACCTCGAAACCTGAAAAATTATTTCAGGTGCTCCTCCACACTCAAAAGGTCTATACTCTACACATAGTACCTCCAGGTAGGAAATCTGGGCCAGAAGGATGCTCACCAGTTCCTTCCACTCCACGTGAATCTTGAGATTTTCCGCAGGTGGTAGAAAATGCGGTGACATCACAACTGGCTCATGGTAAGCCCATGGTCATTTCAAGGCAAGAGGCAAACAAAAGTGGTTTTCTGTGGTTGCCGGTCTTCAGGTGAGATCTCCTTGAGATCTCCTGGGACTTCAACTGAGAAAATCTGATTGTGTCAACTCAGCGATGGCTCCCGCCACAACACCAGGATCTTCGCTATGCCACTGTGTGTTCAATTTGAGAGCCATAAGCTTCTGCCTGAAATGCTGAAGTTATCCATGGCCTCACTCTCCGACATTTTGTGGTCGGTTCCACTTCCTGCGGCAGCCATTTTGTAGCTGCATCAACCACCCTGTGTCGGAATTCGAAAGGTGTCTGCAGGCTTGAAAAAGGTTTGGGAATGGCTGCAATAGACCACAAAGGGCAGACGGCTCTCTGGCAAAAGTCTTCCCATTTTTTAGTTTATTTTTCAGAAAAGGATCTTTTGTTTGTAGGGGTGATTTAGCCAGTTGCCTTCTGCTGCCAAAGGGAATTGTCCTGTTCCAAAGAACTGCAAGTGCCTGCCATTGGAACAAAAAAACCCAGTCCCTAACACTCGATTCTGGACTTGGCATCCACAGCCATTTTGATTAATTCCCAGAGCCGGGCAGGGAGCCAAAGCCTATCTCCACGGGGGGGTTCCTCGAAAGGGAAGGAGAACAGTATCTTCCCTGGTGGCTTAGGAGCAGGTTTTCAAAAGGAAGACGATTAAATATGTACAAGAATATCGAGTGGGAAACGAGATCCCTCCGTCAGGCTGTTGCCTTTAGTTTTTCTCTCCGCTCCTGCTGTTTTGACATCCCTTCTGTCTGCTGCTGGGGATAGATGGGAAGCCACCTAAAGTAACGCTAACCCCTCCGGGAAGCAAAACCATGACGCTCTCCGGGACGGTGGAAGTCCCCAGCCATGAGATTCTGCTTGCTGGAGAGGGACTTTTTAGCGCATTCTGCTTGACCTGTGAGCTGCTGGCACCGTGCTGGTGTTGGCCTGGATGGCGGTCAATAGGGACGAGGGGGCAGTGTGGCAGCGGAAGTACAGAGGCCTCATTGTTACGTCAGGGGAGCTGGGAGGAAAAGGTGAGAATTTACGTGCGTGTGAATTCTGTGTCCCCAACGGTATTGTCACACTGAGCTGCCTTATAAAATCAGACTCTTGGTCCTTCAAGGCGAGTATTGTCTACTTAGACTGCCAGCAGCTCTCCAGGGTCTCAGAGGTCTTTCACATGACCTACTACAGCCTTTCTGAACCTTTTACCATTGAGAAAACCCTGAAACATTCTTCGGGCTTTGGGAAACCCCAGAAGTGGTGCCATCTTGCAGAATATGGTTGGGAAGCAGAGCTGTGTACAGAGACCCACCTGGGGTTCCTCCCCCTCCAGGCCCAGCATTGGCCATTTTGGGGGGGAGGTGGGTCAACATGGCCATACATGGTCGTTTCGCCCGATGAATGTTTAACAAATTCAAGAAATTTATAACAATAAATGAACTCCCACCCATTCAGGGAACCCAGGGCCATCAAGAAACCCCTTGGTCCTTTATATGGAGGTGCCGGGAATCGAACCTGGAAACCTCTGCACTTCAAGCAAAGACTCTTCCACTGAGCCACAGCCCCTCCCAGTGGGTGGACTCCTGGGGATGGGGGACATGGAGCCCTGGTGTGTGTGTGTGTGTGTGTAGCAGATTTTCTCCTCGGAATAAATTACACTGCTTTTTACGACGACATTTTACCTGCATAAAGTGTGTCGTTGAAAATAAATAAAAATTTTATGTAAGAATGTGACATTAGACAGGGCAGTCATAACGGAGCAAGAAAAGATCCTTAAGTGTAAGGATATGTCCAGTGATCAAGACTGGCAATTCATTCCAGAGTATTCCCCATTACTATGGATGGGTGGGAAAGCTGGACAATGAACCTCTTCATCGGTTGCCCTGCTAAGTCAAGATGGTGGCTCCCTCTCGTACTTTCTGGCTCGAGCGGTACATAAAGTGCCGGTTTGGTTTTGCTGTGCCGGTTTGTCACTGAGCTGGACCCCGTGTTTCCACTTGCTCTAATCCGGCACTGGTGACTCAGCAGATGGTGGCTTCATCACGTTCCTTGGGGCCATCCATCCTGCATAGGTTGAATGAGGGAGCCTCCGGAAATGGGGAGGGGGGAACTAAACAGGGTTAAATTTGGCAACCTACATCAGCGTCCTGCCCTGGATGGCCCAGGCTAGCCAGATCTTCTCAGAGTTCAGAAGCTATGTAGGGTTGGCCCGGGTTAGTACTTGAATGGGGTTTTAGTGGCCAGTTTTATTGGCAGGGCTTCTATACGATTTTGTCCTCTGAAATGAAAATACCAGCCGAGATTACATCCTGTGTTTAATTTACTCAAATTCTAACCTTTAAACTGTTAGACAGACCAGGATGAATGAGGTACACAGAGAGTTTATGTGGGTAATTAAGTCAATAACAGTGTGGTCTTTTTTCCTGCTTCTCTATGGCGCATGGGCCATAATAATGACTGAGTTGGATGGGAGACCACCAAGTGAGTCTAGGGCTGCATTGCAGAGGCAGGCAATGGAAAACCACCTTTGCTCGTCTCTTGCCTAGAAGACCCTACAATAATGCTCATGAGCTCGGGTATCCAGTGTGATACCTATGCACACCATGTTGCTTGGATCCTTTTTCCGGTACCCGCCAAGTGTTTTTAAGGGCCGGGTGAGATTTGATTGGCTGTGCAGATTTTTACAAACATCCCCACAGCACAAGGATCTTCCCTGAGTTAATGAAGGGGAGATACGTCACCCCTTTTGTAGCTGCCTTCAACTCCTGAAGGGGCCATGCTCATCAGCATGGTATATTGGTGGAGAGGGGTGGCCTCTAATCTGGAGGCCTGCGTTTGATTACCCGCTCCTCCACATGCAGCCAGTTGGGTGATCTTGGGCTACTCACAGACCTGATGGTGTTCTTCTTACCGAGCAGTCCTGTCAGAGCTCTCTCAGCCCCACCCACCTCGCAGGGTGTCTGTTGTGGGGAGAGGAAGGAAAGGCGCTTGGAAGCCTCCTTGAGACTCCTTCGGGCAGTGAAAAGTGGGGTATAAAAGCCAACTCTTCTTCTTTGCCAGAAGTTAGCTAAGAAGTGACAGCACTGTACACGGACACACACCCGCAGCGGAACTTCACTCACTGGGGCTAATAAACCAGACTGTAGTTTCATGGAATACTGTGTGTAACCTGGAGTACTGTGTGCAACCTGGAGTACTGTGTGCATTTCTGGAGGCCTCACTTCAAGAAGGACGTAGATAAAATTGAAAGGGTACAGAGGAGAGCGACGAGGATGATCTGGGGCCAAGGGACCAAGCCCTATGAAGATAGGTTGAGGGACTTGGGAATGTTCAGCCTGGAGAAAAGGAGGTTCAGAGGGGACATGATAGCCCTCTTTAAGTATTTGAAAGGTTGTCACTTGGAGGAGGGCAGGATGCTGTTTCTGTTGGCTGCAGAGGAGAGGACACGCAGTAATGGGTTTAAACTTCAAGTAAAACGATATAGGCTAGATATCAGGAAAAACTTTTTCACAGTCAGAGTAGTTCAGCAGTGGAATAGGCTGCCTAAGGAGGTGGTGAGCTCCCCCTCACGGGCAGTCTTCAAGCAAAGGCTGGATACACACTTTTCTTGGATGCTTTAGGATGCTTAGAGCTGATCCTGCGTTGAGCAGGGGGTTGGACTAGATGGCCTGTATGGCTCCTTCCAACTCTTTGATTCTATGATTCATATGGTAGAGGACAGGAAGGCCTGGAGGATCATGGTCCATGGGGTCGCGATGGGTCAGACATGACTTCGCACCTAACAACAACAACAAAGTTTCATATCCTAGTTTGACTTCCTTTGGGGACTTAACTTTCAGACAGCCGCACAAGTGGTTTCACGTATCTGGTATGAACAGAGCACGCAAAGGAGCTGCGCATATTTGTTTAATTGTTTTAGATGGTGTGCGTGTATATCTATATATCTTAAACCCTAAAAAGACAAAAATAACGACCACTCCAAAAAAACGAGACACGTCACAATAACAATTGATGGTGAAGAGATCGAATACGTTCAGTAATTCATTTTTCTTGGATCACAAATTGATGAGACTGAGGATTGCAGTATGGAAATGAAATAATGGATCGCTCTGGGTCACCCAGCGATGACGAGATCAAGCAAGGTTGTAAGCCTGACTATCAAATGTAAATTGGTTCGATCTGTCGTATTTCCAGTAGTTACTTATGGCTATGAAAGTTGGATGATGAAAAAATCAGACAGGAAAATAATCGATTCGTTTGAACTCTAGTGTTGGAGGATGCTTCTGCAGGTTCCGTGGACAGCAAAAGTCACAAACAAGGAAATAATGCGACAGCACATAAAATCTGATATATCATTGGTGGGCAAAATTTGGTAAGACAGTCAGAAGGCTGGCCTTGGCTGGCCGAGAGGGTGATTTTCTTCGCTTGCCCCTTGCCGCCTTTAGTAATTGTAATTATGGATTTTTATGGTTTTTATTGTTTTAAATTTAAATTTAAATAATAAATAATAACAAATAATAAAATTGTGAAACTCCAGTTCACTTGCTTTGGCCACATCGTGCGATAACCAACTAACTGGAGAAAGCAATTGATCAGTAGGGAAAAAGAAAACAGGCCAACATAAATATGTGGTGGTTAGATGTGATCAAAACGTGATCTGACACCGGTCAGGACATTACATAACTAGAAGAAACAGTGCAAGATCGGAAATCGTGGCAGCAGTTGTGCCATAGGATGGCCAAGATACAACCTGTGCTTGTTTTTCTTTCTTTAGAATCATTTATTAGCTGCCTTGTTACTTAACGGAGCCCAGGGCAGCTTACAATGCAAGTCATAATAAAATGCATTTTAAAAACCCAAGTCAAAATCAATAATTTAAAACTGCTAGAAGAAGAGTTGTTTTTTATATCCTGCTTTTCACTGCCCGAAGGAGCCTCGAAGCAGCTTACAATCGCCTTCCCTTCCTCTTCCCACGACAGACACCCTGGGAGGTGGGTGGGGCTGAGAGAGCTCTAACAGGACTGTTCTGTGAAAACAGGACTGTGACTACCCAAAGGTCAGCCAGCTGGCTGCATGTGGAGGAGTGGGGAATCAAACCCGGCTCACCAGCTTAGAATCTGCCCTACTTCACCACATCACCACACTGGTAGGCAGGCAGCTAAATCAACAGCATAATTAATAAACCCAAGAGTGAGGGGGCTGGGCACACCTGTGGAGGATGTTCCAAAATTGTGGGGATGACCCTGAAAAGACCCTCCCCTTTGTGTATCCAGCAGCTAAGCTTCTTTGGGTCATGGGAGGGTTGAGAGGGCCTCTCCCCCCCGGGCAGGAA
Organism: Paroedura picta; assembly: GCF_049243985.1. NCBI lineage: Eukaryota > Metazoa > Chordata > Lepidosauria > Squamata > Gekkonidae > Paroedura > Paroedura picta. Next base: position 169,193,646 of record NC_135370.1, read on the forward strand.
CATATGAGAGAAGACGGTGAGTCTGTTGCTTCCTGCAAATATCACCCTTCTGCTTGCCCCTTTTTCTTTTAAGAAGCTCGCATTCTTCTTTTCAGGTACTGGAAGTGGTTCCCTCTCTCACGCGATAATCCGGACCATCTCTCCGACGGGCCACCTGTACACCGTGGAGTTTCATCAGCAGAGAGCGGAGAAAGCCCTCGAGGAGTTTCGGGAACATCGGGTGGACCACTTGGTGACGGTGAAGAACCAAGATGTGTGCAAAATGGGGTTTGGAGTCTCCGACGTTGCCGATGCAGTGTTTCTGGATATTCCGTCGCCGTGGGAAGCGATCGGGCACGCCAAATCGGCTCTCAAACAGGAAGGTATTTGTCGCGTTTTTGTTTATTTGTTTGTTTGTTTGTTGTATTTACATACCGCCCTCCCCGAAGGCTCAGGGCGGTTTCCATAAAACAACGAAATAGTACAGGTAACATTTAGTACGGAATAGTACAGGTAACGCTTTAGGCCAAGCGGGAGAGACCGTGGCATCAAGTAAACCCTGGGTATTCTTCCACTGGGAAACCCAGACTGTGCGGTGGAAATATGAGATGCTAATTTGTTAAAATGTGCATAGTTAGAGGTCAGTTGTCAAAACAGTTTTGAAAAGTGTGTGAGAAAGAAGCTGCTTCTTGTAAAAGGGTGTGTGTGGACTCTGGCACTGAAATGACATAATAATGTTGCCGCCTGGCACACACACACACACACACACACATTGCAATGTTAAAAGCAGAATGTGTTAACAGGGGTAGTCAAACTGCGGCCCTCCAGATGTCCATGGACTACAATTCCCAGAAGCCCCTGCCAGCGAATGCTGGCAGGGGCTTCTGGGAATTGTAGTCCATGGACATCTGGATGGCCGCAGTTTGACTACCCCTGGCATAAACCATGCAGATTATGAATATTTGCATAATTCCACTTAACAGAGAAGAGGGAGGGTCTGTGCAAGGCAGTGAAATTCCATCTCCCGGCTGCTGGAAGTAGACACAGTCTGCTAAGATTTCAATTATCACTGTCCATGTTTGCTTGCCGTCTTGAGGACTAGCATCTTGACTTTTCCTTCTAAAATGATAATTCCCTTCATTCCAATTTTTATGAATTTTCCGTGACATAGTAAATTCCACATTAGGAGCACACGCGCATTTCTGTGGAATACGTAGCAGCCTACAGTAACTAGCGGAAGCTTTACTGATTGGAACTTTCCAGTGGAGAAAACAGAATGGAAGCTCTCCGTCTCATTTTAAATGCTGTTCTTTTCTGGCTGGGGGTGGGGAGAGAGACTGGAGCCTGTCTTGCTCCATTCTTGTGTCTGTGTGTACACGAGAGCAAATGCCTTCCTTTGTGTGTGGGCATACTTGGTTCTCTTGTGTTTCTACCCATGTTGGCATTCTTGTGCGTCACATATATTTGCATTGTTTTCGGAGATGCTGCGTACGGATTAGCAAGCAGGACTGAACCAAGGGGGCTGTGGCTCACTGATAGAGAACTGGGTATGCAGAAAGTCTCGGGTTTAATCCCCAGCAACTCCCGGTTAAAAGATCAGGTAATTGAGAGAGAAGACAAAGAGCTGTTATTTGCACCCTGCTTTTCACTGCCCAGAAGAGTCCCAAAGTGGCTTATAATCACCATTTCCTTCCTCTCTCCACAGCAGACAGCTTGTGAGGTAGAGAGGGCTGAGAGAGCTCTCAGGGAACTGCGCTGTGAGCTCTCGGAGAACTGACCCATGGTCACCCAGCTGGCTGCATGTGGAGCAGCCGTGGGGCGATGCAAAGTGACCTGTTTCGTTCATGCCTTAACAATAGTGCAGTTTTTCTTGGGATAAACAAAAGCTGCAGTTACAATCATAGAAAAAAGAAAATATTGTCAGATTGTGCATAGGGCAGACAGTGGAGAAGTTAAAGCAAATAAATTTCAAACCTGCTAGTTTCCTTTGTATGCAGTACTGCTGTGACTTGTACTGGGTTCTTATCTTTTTGAGTCACGTCATTCTCGTACTAAAACGCAATGCCTGTTGTTGCTAAGATCCCTTAAGGGTTTTAAAAAAGGCAGCTGGGGGGGGGGGGAGAATAGCTTCAGGATTCCAGTAAAAGAAAGGCAGGAGAGAGAGGGAGAGATCTGCAAGCAGAAAAAACATCTTTCTCCCACAGGTTTCTCCTTTGATGGCCGCCGTTGTTGGCATGTGCAGAATATAAAAACAGCTTTGTGAACTTTCTGTCAAGCATATTATAGCTGAGTGTGGGGGAAGGCATAGTAACATAACCGGCTGGGGGAGGGAGGAGAATGCGCACTCTCTGACATTTTTGTCAAGAGAGGATGGTTGTGTGGAGAGTTGCAATTTTGAGAAATCTTTCGTGCTAATGGCTGGAGCTGGAGCGGCATGCTAGATAAACGGTTACTCAGCCATAGGGACCTCGGTCTCTGCAGGATAAATGTTTGGGGCCGGAGTTGCGCCATCAGGAGCGGATTGGCCGTTTAATTCACAGGGGAATTGTCCAGTGGGCAGAGCCACAAACGCACCAGGCACTTGTCCGATGGATGGGTTTCCTATAAGAAAAGTGGCCATGACAAGATACGTAGAATTTTTCATCTTCTGCGAATCAGGGGCAGTCTTCAAGCAGCGGCTGGACACACCATGGATGCTCCAGGCTGATCCTGCATTGAGCAGGGGGTTGGACTAGATCAGGGGTGGTCCACGGACTACAATTCCCATGAGTCCTTGCCAGTAGCATACTGGTCTAGAGGCCTATATGACCCCTTTTAGAAAGTGGGTGGGCCAAGTAGGGCTTTTGTCCGGCAAGGCTACTGATTGGCCGTTGGGAGATTTGATTGGCTGCACAGGTTTTTAAAAAAAATGTTGCCTTGGCAGCAGCTGCTAACCCAGCACAAAAATCTACACTGTGTTATTGAAGTTAAACTGGGGGGGTCATTTTGTGGCTTGCTCCGCCTCCTGAAGCAATCATTTTGTAGCTGCACCTGCCATGTTATGTGCAGGTAGGCTCCAAAAGTTTGGAGAGCCTTGCTGTCTCCCAGTCAGACCATTGGTCTGTAAACCTCAGTGGTATCGTAGTTAAGAGTGGTGGCGGCTTCTAATCTAGCAAGCTGGGTTTAATTCCCCGCTCCTCTACTTGTGGCCAGCTGGGTGACCTTGGGCCAGTCACAGCCCTGATAGTGCTGTTCTCACAGAGCAGTCCTGTCAGAGCTCTCTGAGGCCCACCTACCTCGCAGGGTGTCTGTTGTGGGGAGAGGGAGGGCATCCAGTTGTAAGCCGCTTTGAGACTCCTTCAGGCAGTGAAAAGCGGGGTATAAAAACCAACTCTTCTTCTTCTCTACTCTGGCTGCTCTGGTGGGAGGCATTTCACTTCACCTCCTTTCTGGCCCTTACAACCAGAATTGCCAGGAATTGAACCTGAGACCTAATATATGCAAAGTAGCTGCACTACCACTGAGCAATGCTCTCCCCCTCCGCATAAGCCATCATGCATTGTGGACATAACATCAATGCCGCAGGGAGCAAATGCAAAGAATGTCCCGGTGGCTTTGTGTGCCGTCTCTTTCCTCGTGCAGCCTGCGCAAACCACTAATTCACGTGGTGTCGCACCCTTCCCTTATTCATATGCTCCAGCCTGATAGGCATAATGCTCTTGTGACTTCCCTGCGCTGTGTTTAATTATTAGGGGCTGAATAATTTAGCAGGTCTAGCGGAACATTTCCATGACAGGACGCATCTGCTGCTTCTCTTGAAAAAACCCTGTCGTTTAGGGTCCTTGCGACACACAGCATGGCCATCGGCAGTGTGTTCAGCCAGGAGGACTGAACGGCAACTACATCCTGGGCTAGAAGGCAGGAGGTTTCACATATTTAATTCACATAATATGCATACTGTCTTGTGTTTTCTTTTTAATCACGTAAGATGCCAGAGTTGCTGTTGGTGAACGTTCCGTGCTTATTCTTCTGTGTTTTTATTCTGAATCGTGAAAATTCTGAATCTGCTTGAGAAGCTTCTGCCTGGATCCCCACATTCCAAGTAGAATAGCCCCTGTGCTCTCCACTTGACCTAGTGTGAAGGCAGATGGCTTCCGTGGCTTGAACAGCCCGATTTAATTGTCGGACAGCACTGTTAAGTCTCCACCAATTTATGTTGTAAGGTTTTCAAGGCAAATGACGTTCCAGCATGGTATAGAACAGCCTTTCTCAGCCTTTGGACCATGGAGTAACCCCTGAAATGCTTTGAATAATCTCAGAAGTCATGCCAGCTGACCACACCTCCAGGCCACGCCCCCAGAAGTCACATGTTTACAGTGTGCATGGGATCACTAATAAAATGAAATGCTTGTGTTAAATAAGAAGTTAGTTTCATTTTTGAGTGTACAGTACTTTGCCTGAGCAAAACAAGGAAGCATTCATCCCAGCTATCATAAAGCCCAGCATGCAAAGGAGCAATTCTCCTCCGGGGAAATTATCTGAGTGATTTGGAGATCACCACTAACTTTGGGAGATCTCCCTCCTGCTTCTTTTCCATTGTGCGTGAATTCAACAAGGCTACCACAGACCAGACATATGAGCAGAAAGCATTGTGTTTTCCTGAGGTTACTAATAACCATGGTTGAGAATGACCTGGTGTAGTGGTTAAAGTGTCAGAGTAAGATTTGTGTTCAAATCTCCACTCTGTCATGGAAGCTTGCTGAGTGACCTGGGCCAGTCATGTCCTCTCAGCCTACCCTTCCTTACAGAGCAACCGTGAGGATAAAATGTAGGAAAGAAGAATGAAATGATGTAAGATGCTTTGAGTCCCCATTGGGGAGGAAGGCAGGATAGAAATAAAGTAAGTAAATAATAGATTATTATTATTATTATTACTACTACTACTACTATGTATTATTATTACTATTATTACTATTATTACTACTACTATGACTTATTTCCCGCCACTACCAGGACTGGCTCATGGCAGAGTACAATTTGTCCACAATAAAACATACTAGGACATGAAACCATACAGCAAGAATAAAATATCCCAAGAAACACGGGAGTAAATTCAGCCTCCTAACCCCCCCAATAACATCTGAAAGAGGAAGTGGGAAGCGGGAGCACAGATGATGCAAAGCTTGACACTGCTTGACATGGGGGGGCCCAACCATAGATGTTTTTCGAGTTCAAAAATACAGATGGCATGTCATTGCCTGCCTATATGTAGCACCTGCCTCGACCTCCTTAGTAGTCTCTCACCCAAATAGTAACCGGAGCTGACCCTGCTTAGTTTCCAGGATCCGACAAGTTCAGGCCAGCCTGGCCAGCCAGGTTAGGGTCTGCTTTAATGGCTCCTTGCGAGGTACCAGGTTTGCTCAGAATAACTAGAGACATGACTGCGCATTGCATCCCTAGCAGAAAAAAATCAGTTGCAGACGTCAGCTTTATGGCTTTGATTCGCAGAGCATACCCCTCCCCGCCCATCTCAAATGTTCCAGCTTTGCATGGCTTAGCCGTACCTGTAAAGAAATCACTAGATGTTCTCTCTCGTATCTGTATTTTGATCTAGGATTGTTGTACGTCGTTATTGGTAGCTGAAATACGCTAGGAACATATATTAGAACTTTGGCACGCCCACCTGTTCCCTTCTTCCTTCCTTTCTTACGCGCACAAACACACGGCTGTTTCATTTCAGCAACAGGCTGATTAATACCCCTTCTCCTCCACTTGAACCGTGGTAAAAACTCTCACCTGGAGAAGGTGGCAAGCAACTGCCGTGGTGGTACTTCCTATGTGGAGAGACCAGACTAAATATTAACCATCATGCAATCTTGTGTGCCTGGTGCTGTCAGATAACATCTGACTTTTACGGCAACCCTATGAATGAATTCAGGTGAGTAGCTGTGTCGTTCTGAAGCAATGGAAGAAAGTTGGAGCCCAGTGGCATCTTTAAGACCCACCAAGTTTTATTCTAGTTATAAGCCTTTGTATGCATGCATGCTTTTTCGGTTTCAGTGTATCTGAAGAAGCATACATGCACACAAATGCTTATACCTGGAATAAAACGTGGTGGGTCAAAGATGCCACTGGACTCTTAAAGATGCCACTCTGTTCCTGTGAATTAATGTCCTCTAAAAATAATCTCTAAGAGCCTCTTGTGGCACAGGGTGGTAAGGCAGCAGACATGCAGTCTGAAAGCTCTGCCCATGAGGCTGGGAGTTCGATCCCAGCAGCCGGCTCAAGGTTGACTCAGCCTTCCCTCCTTCCGAGGTCTGTAATATGAGTACCCAGCTTGCTGGGAGGTAAATGGTAATGACTGGGGAAGGCACTGGCAAACCACCCCGTATTGAGTCTGCCAAGAAAACGCTAGAGGGCGTCACCCCAAGGGTCAGACATGACCCGGTGCTTGCACAGGGGATACCTTTACCTTTAACCAGCCATCATCTGGAGGCTGGCCACTCTGAAAGGGAGACAGAAGGGCCAAAAAGGATGTATCAGGCAATGCTATGAAAGCTCCTGTTTGGAATCCTGGCCTAGGTGAGCCGTCAGCGGGGGAAGATTAGTAACGGTGCTCCTCCCAGTAGACTTAAGGTACCATCTCATCTCCGGCTGCACATCTCCTCCTCCTCAATCTGTCACCACCCCCTCCCCCAAGAGATGGCAGTGCAATTATTTGAAAGTGGGTGTTAATTTCTAATTTGCACATTCCATAAATCCTTAACAAGACCAGAGAGGGTTCTCCCCCCCCCCAATGCACTCAGAATAGCTGCTGTTCATTATTTTAACAGGCAGAAGGTTAATGATCTGTTACACCTACATCCATTGCGCTGTCCAGCCCCAGATTTCTTTGACCCCCCCCCCTTCTTTCTGATGACCTGTCAGGTCCCGCAGAGAGCTGCGAAAATTTGGTAAGGAAAACCGGAGGGCTTTAGAGTTTGCAGCTGGAGTGGACAGGCTTGTTTTGTTGCTCTTGGCATGTGGGGGGGGGGAGGTATTGCTGGCCGGGTACCTTTGGAGGGCAGCTGGGCTTCTCTGCTAACATCATTGCCTGCTCTGGCAGCCACAGACCTTGCTTGCCCGTGGAAGGTCTACTGCAGTGCAGAGCTTGGTCCATCTCCTAAACCTGCACTGACTCCCCATCCTCCTGCCCCCCTCCCTTCTTCTCTTCCCAGCATCTGCTGATAAATACATTTTGATGCAGAGGTTGCTATACCCCAGCGTCTGACCTTGGGGGGCGGTTGTTTATTTGACTGGATATCTTATTCGAGTCCTTTAGGCTGCGTTTTTTAAAGAGACGGAGAGCGATTTCTCCCTGTGGTTGGGCTCGGCTGTATATGCTTTTTTAAAAGGATGGAAACACAAATTGCGTGTTGCTGTTTTTCTGGCTGCGGGGTCTGTTCCATCAGGCCCGGGGAGACAGCTGTCTGAATTTAATTTATCTCCCCTTTCCTCCCTCCCCAAAATTGCATGAAACTGAAAGTCCATGACGAATACTGAGGTCGCAATGAACTCTTGATCCCTGGCGGGCAAGAATAGGACCTCAGTGCTCGCAAACACCCCCTGTGTCTCTCCTCTTGCGCATGGGGTGCAAGGGAATGCTCCCCGTTCCGTCGGGATCCTGTTTCCCACAGTGCAGTGTGCGGGCACCGAGGATGCAATGACTGTGATCGAATGAAGAAGGGGAGAATGTCACAAGCCACTTTGGGGGCCCCGTTGCGGAATTAGGTTGAAGGTATAAATGAAGAAAGGAAATAAAGAAACTGGCATTTTCAGAGTTGGGTTTGCTCCTTGCAAATCAGGATTCCAAAGTGGGTTCAAAACCCATTCCAAATTGCTCGGATGTCTGCCTGGCCACACGACAGCATGTGAGAATTTGATTTATGGTTTCAGAAATTAGGAACCCTTTGGTTGCACTAAGTGCATGGAGTGAGCAGCGGGTGGGGGAAGGTTCATGTCCCTCTCATACAAACTGAGGTTTGCCTTGGCATCTTTGTGTGACCATAAATGGCATTTCTGAGGTTGCCAAGCTCCTCATGGGACCTAGAGACCTCCCTGATTGACAACTGATCAGACAGCAGAGATCAGTTCCCCTGGAGAAAATGGTTGCTTTGCAGGATGGGTTGAAGTCTATCCCAAATCTCCAGGCATTTCCCCATCCAGAGCTGAAAACCCCTAGGCATTCCACAGTAAGATCACCCTGTGATTTTGTATCGTGAGCAGTGTAAACTTTGGGTCCATGCATGTGTTCTGTTCTGCTTGAACCTCAACGGAGCTATTTTGGTTATAGCCCTTTGTGTACATTTCCTCTGGTAACGTTCACAACAGTCCACCAGAGTAGATCAGCACTATTATCCCCTTTGGAATTCCATTGGCTAGAACGTGGATGACCTTTGTCAAAGGGCGAGATGCCTTCAGGGAAGGGGAGGATGCATGATTGAGTGTTTCCCTTGCCCCCTTCCAGAAAAACGCCCTCTCTTATCTGTGAAAGCTAGTATGTCAGGGTTTGTAGCTCAGTCTGTACCCTGAAATGCTAAGTTTCTATTGCAGGGAGAGTGGGAGAATGTTCCTATATTGCTGCAATCTGAATTAGATGGGGAGAGGGCTATTCTGAGTGCTTTTACGGACTGCAGTTTTGGTTGGGAGGTCTACACTGGTCGATGCAGACTTGGGGTGGGTGTTGGGTGAGTGGATAATTGGCGGACTGTTTTCAAACAAACGGAGTGCCCCTTTTGGGGCAGATTTCGGGTGTTCAACTCATCCACATTCTCCCTTTGCGGTCAGTGTCCTCAATGCTAGGCTGAGCCATGCTGCTTATAATTGCATTTGTGAAAGGTTTTAAATTTTCATGATGGGAGGCGAGGAAATTGATGGGAGCGATGACTCCCCCCATTTAGGCTTCTTGCATTATGAATCAGGCCTCACCGCTGCTCAGAGCAGGAAGCCGTGGGAGTCCCTGATGGCAGAAGCGACCTGCTTCCCCCTCGGCCTTCTTTTAAGGCTCTTCCAGCTAGAAGAGAACAAGCACTTCTGTCATTGAGCCCGTGGTTCCAAGCCTTCCTTCCAGGGTACCCTGGAAGAGAGCCAGTTTGGTGTCGTGGTTAGGAGTGCGGACTTCTAATCTGGCGAGCCGGGTTCGATTCTGCACTCCCCCACATGCAGCCAGCTGGGTGACCTTGGGCTCGCCACGGCACTGATGGAGCTGTTCTTATCGGGCAGTGAGATCAGGGCTCTCTTAGCCTCACTCCCCTCACAGGGTGTCTGTTGTGGGGAGAGGAAAGGGAAGGTGAATGGAAGCTGCTTTGAGACTCCTTCGGGTAGAGAAAAGTGGCATATAAGAACCGACTCTTCTTCTTCAGTAACATCAGGGCTCTCTCAGCCTCACCCACCTCACAGGGTGTCTGTTGTGGGGAGAGGAAAGGGAAGGCGAATGGAAGCTGCTTTGAGACTCCTTCGGGTAGAGAAAAGTGGCATATAATAACCAACTCTTCCTCTTCTCCTTCCTTCCTTCCTTCCTTCCTTCCTTCCTTCCTTCCTTCCTTCCTTCCTTCCTTCCTTCCTTCCTTCCTTCCTTCCTTCCTTCCTTCCTTCCTTCCTTCCTTCCTTCCTTCCTTCCTTCCCTCCCTCCCTCCCTCCCTCCCTCCCTCCCTCACTCACTCACTCACTCACTCACTCACTCCTTCCTTCCTTCCTTCCTTCCTTCCTTCCTTCCTTCCTTCCTTCCTTCCTTCCTTCCTTCCTTCCTTCCTTCCTTCCTTCCTTCCTTCCTTCCTTCCCTCCTTCCTTCCTTCCTTCCTTCTTTTTCTTTCTTCTTTCTTCTTCTTCTACCACTTCCCACATGTATTTCCCTACTGGGGAACCTCTGCCCATCTGCTGAACATTGCATGGGCTTCTCGGGGAATAAAAATAAGAAGTCCCTGCCGGATCATGCCAATAAGCTGACCCCCTGCTTCACACAGCAGCCACCCAGTTGGCCTGGAAGGCTGGCAAACAGGGTTAGAGAGGCCAATGCCTCTCCCCAGTGATTCCTCCTTGAACTGGTATTCACAGGCCTGTTGCTTTTAGGGATGGAGGTGCTCTTTAGTCACCGTGGCTAACAGCCACTGATGGACCTCTCCCGGTGCATCTTGTCTAACCCCCTTTGGAAGTGCATCCAAGATGAGGGACAGCCAACAACAGTATATATATATATTAAATAAGTATCACGTTACCTTTAAAGAAAAATCACTTATAGAACAAAAGCAGGTGAATAACTTAGACCTTAAAAAAAAAAAAGGAGTCTCGAACTCTTCCAAAATAACTCTGTTTTGCAACTTTGGCAAGAAGGTAGAATCCCTCTTCCAGGAGGCCTGTCAGTCGCTTGACAACAATATTGACTTCAGAGGCATAGCTGTATGGTACTTTTTTTGCTGCCTAGGGCTGGTTTTATGACTGTAAATTAATTGCTTTTAAATTGGGGTTTTATTGGGGGATTTTACTCTGTAACCTGCCGCGAGCCAGCGTGTCTGGGAGCGGTGGGTAGCAAATCCAATAAATAAATAACTATAAATAAATAAATAACTAAACAGAGTCCACTGGGCAATTTTGCACGTTGGTTCTTACCGAACTCTCCACAGTTGTGCATGTTGGAAGCCATCTGTCTCTCCTGCTACGTCGCAGGCAGGCTTTGCTAATCCCTTCCACCACCTTGAGATTTTCTCACCAGCGGTAAACCAGCTTCTGCTGCTGTGAAGACCACAGAACTCCCCCCCCCCCCCCCCACTTTCATAATGAGCCTCCTTAGGCCAGGAAGCCGACCGAGTTTTGCAGAGAGGTTCCTTTAAAGAAAAGAAAAGTTGTGAACATCAGGCACCTCATACAATTCCCCCTTAAATTCAGTGCCGGAGAAGCCCAGCTGCTATGCCGGGAATGAATTATGCAAACTTTAATTTGCATAACAGGCAGACTGCAGTCTTTAGACTCATGAATAATTAGGAATAGCTTTGCAGGGTGGTTAAGGTAGGGAGCAAACGGGGGGGGGGGGAAGGGGGAAGACTGCGGTCCAAAGCCTGGGGAGGGGAGGAGGAAAAACTTCAGCAAGGCTAAATAGCCTGGTGCTTTGAACTTGGGATATATATTGTTGTTATCGTTATTAATAATGATGATGGTGATGTTTATTTATGACTCACTCTTCTCAAAAGGCTCCGGGCAGGTAATAACACAGATAATCTAATATAATAAAATGCATGGGGGACTTCCGACAGCATGCTGGAGGTTCCAAAGCCACTTCCATGATTTTTGCTTCATTTATTTTATTCCCTGCATTTATAGTCTCACGGGGCCTTAAGGAGGTTTATATAGCTTGTCAGAACAGTCGGAACATTGGACGGGGCCTCCGTGGTTCAGGGGTAGAGCCAATGCTTTGGATGTAGAAGGTCCCCGGTTCGATCCCCGGCATCTCGAGTTTAAAGGATGATGTGATGGGAAGACCTCTGTCTGAGAATCTGGGTGACCACTGCCGGTCTTAGAGGACAGTGCTGACTTTGAAGGCCCTGTCGCTGGATTCAGTATGAGGCAGCTTCATATGTCCATGTGCGGAAAAAGGACAGCAATAATTGACTGTAGGGGTAACAGTTGGAAGAAATGAGCTGGGTGCCAATGATACCCACCTTCTACTGGGTATCTTATTGATTTATTGACTTCAATGAAGAAGAAGAAGAAGAAGAAGAAGAAGAAGAAGAGTTGGTTCTTATATGCCTCTTTTCTCTACCCCAAGGAGTCTCAAAGTGGCTTACATTTGCCTTCCCTTCCTCTCCCCACAGCAGACACCCTGTGAGGGAGGTGAGGCTGAGAGAGCCCTGATATTCCTGCTCAGTCAGAACAGCTTTATCAGTGCCGTGGCGAGCCCAAGGTCACCCAGCTGGCTGCATGTAGGGGAGGAATGGGGAATCAAACCTGGTTCACCAGATTACAAGTCCGCATTCCTAACCACTACACCAAACCGCCCCACCTTTCTTCCTGGGGACGGGGGACTCAAAAGCACCTTACATCATTCTCCCTTCCTCCATTTTGCTCCTCACGACAACTCTGCGAGGTAGGTTAGGCGGACGACACGTCACTGGCCCCACAGTCACCCAGCAAGCCTCCGTGGTGGAGATTCCAGTCTAATTCTAACCACTGCGCCACACCGGATTCTCCAGGTTGCCGTTATCGGAAAGGCAGATTCTGTGCCCATCAGGTTCCGCGACCGACTTGCATGGAATGCTGCGTTCTTTCCTTCCGACCCAGGCACCCTTCTGTGAAAAAGGAACAGCAAGCTCTCTGCTCTCTGCGGTGGTACAGCATGAGAAATTGTCTGTCACTGTAACCTGCTGGCAATGAACCAAGAGCCTTTATATTTTTTTTTCCTGGCTTCCTCCGAGAGCCAACCTCCTCCCCCCTCCCCCCCCCCGTTTTCCTTGTCAGCAAAATGACAGCATGCCCACGTGCTCCTAGGCTTGAAGGGCATTCTGTGTCTCCCTTGTCCCTTTCCACCGGCAATATTTTTAGCGAGCGAATTAAGCAAAGAGTAAATGCCAGGGAAGATGCTGTTCCGGGATGTGGCTGCCTCGCCCCCACAAATCAGGGGTGTGCCTCCCCAGTCAAGATCCCGGTAATTTACTGCCTCTGTTGAAATGCTGCCGTGGCAGAGCATGGAGGGAGGGGGCCGCGGCTGGCTGGCTGAGCATCCGCTTGGATTGCAGAAGGTCCCAGGTTCAATCCCTGGCATTTCCAGTTAAAGAATCTGTCAGTAGGTGATGTGAAGGGCTGAAACCCAGAAATATTGATGGGCCAACGGTGTAGTTCGGTATCGGGCAACTTCACATGTGTCTTCCCAAAGAGTTGTACCAACGCACAACACACAAACAACCCTCTAGCAATATATAAAGTCATATAGAATTCTTTGCTTCTGAAATTTAGGTCTGGTTCCTTGCACTCAATTCTTGTGGGGAAACTCATAGTAGTTGCTTCATACCAAATCTGAAAATTGGTCCATTAGCTCTTTATTTCATTTACTCTGTCAGAGGGAGGGAAAAGTCTTTCCCACCAGCTGCTCTCTGAGATCCTTGGTTTGGGGTAGCCGGGGATTGAACCTGGGACCTTCTGCGTGTAGAGCAAGTGCTCTGTTGCTGAGCCCCAGCCCCTACCCCACAAAGCTGTGAAGGATTAATAAGATGGTTTCACGAAAGGCCCATTTGGAATGAGAGGGTATGTCCATCTAGACCAGGGGTAGTCAAACTGCAGCCCTCCAGATGTCCACGGACTACAATTCCCATGAGCCCCTGCCAGAATTTGCTGGGCTCATGGGAATTGTAGTCCAGGGACATCTGGAGGACCACAGGTTGACTACCCCCGCTATAGGGTTTTTAAGCCAAGAGATGGGGTGATTTGCTGTTGCCTGTCTCAGACTTCCTTGGTGGTCTCCCATCCAAAATACTAATCAGATCTGACCCTGCTTAGCTTCCAAGGTTGGACAAGGCAGGCCAGGAGGAAATCAAGGTCAGCAATAAAGCCATGCACAAAAAAAGAGGCTAAAGTCTTTATGTCCTTCAGCTCTTGTGATTTCTAAATGGCAAGAATCGTCCACGTCCCAATGCATAATTCTGATGCTTTCAGGTAAGTAACTTCAGAACCTATCATATTTTTAACCTTTGCATCCTCTAAGGAACTCCGAGCATTTGTGGTGTACTGTAGACTATATTGAGAATCAGGAAGTAATGCTCATCATCCGGTGGTGTTTGTGGCAACACGATGAAGCACGATGCTGGTCTGGTCTGTAGAGACCTGGGTTCAGATCTTCCCTTGGCCATGAAGCTTTTGAGATGCCTGCAGTCCAATCTCGCCGTGGTTGGCGGGAGACTGAAGTGCAGGGAGGGGAAACCGTGTTTACTACCCCCAACTCCTTGGAAGAAGGTTGAGAAGAAACGTGACAGAAACGTGTGGCCAATGGCTCAATTCATTGAAGAAGAGTTGGTTTTTATATCCAGCTTTTTGCTACCCAAAGGAGTCTCAAAGCAGCTTTCCATTGCCTTCCCTTCCCCTCCCCACAACAGACACCCTGTGAAGTAGGTGAGGTAGAGAGATCCCTGACAGAACTGCTCTGCAAGAACAGCTCTAACTGAACTGTGACTGGCCCAAGGTCACCCAGCTGACTGCATGGGAAGGAGTGGGGAATCAAACCCGTTTCTCCAGATTAGAGGCCTCCGTTCTTAACCACCACACCACGCTGGCCATGGGTGCCAAGCAGACTGGCCTGCTGTGCCCACCGGATGCTGCCTATTTTGGGAGTGGAATAAGGATAGATGGGCCTAAGGAGCTACGATGCCGGCATTCATGTTTGCAAAAGCAACATTAACATCTCAGGAATCTGCAGCTGAACTGTGCTCCTTTTGGCTCTTGAGAGATTTCACCGTACAGTGAGCCTCAACTGCAAAAAAACCTGAAAGTCTACAAAGTTCTGCATTTTTTGTTCTTTCTCTTGCTCCTTTCCCTCTCCAACCCCCCTCTCCCCCCCCACATTTCACTTTTTTAAAAAATCTACCTCCGCCTGTGCTCTGACCCGAATAAACTCTTGATCCACTGGCTGCAAGAGCAGATCCAGCCAAACTACCCCCCCCCCGCCACCTCCTACAGAGCAGGAAGAGCTGACATCTTTGGTTATGACAAACCCACTTGCCCCCTGCCTTGAATGGCTGGAAGGGTAGGCGAGTTCCTACAGACCCCCGTCTTTGTTCTCCTGCCCTTCGTCGCCGTCATCGCCCTCCTCCTCCTCCTCCTCCACCGTTTCAGATGAATTATACATGCATGCACTAATTTTTTGAGACAGCTTCCCTGATCAAAAAAAGCTCGCTCGGCTTCCCCGGCGTGAGCAAGATTAATCTGGGATAATTACTGTATCAGCTTCTGAGCAGCACACAGCTCTCATTAAACAAATTGCACTGCTGTAGCTTTTTGGTGAAAGCACTTGGAAGGAGCCACCCGGGGTGCACAGAGAGGGGGGCTGTTTCAGACAAACCTTTCTCAAAGTGGGGAGAGACATTGTTCCTGTGCTGGGATTCTCTTGGGAGAAATACTTTGATGGAAATTGGATGTTCCAGGAAGCCGAGAAGAACGCTTGGGGTTTACAGAGCTTGTTTGGCACTATCCTTACAACACCCCTGTAAGGTAGGCAATACAAATAACTTATCAGCTACCGGTCCATCTGGCTGACTGTGGCTTTGAGCCCCTGCGCTGGACAAGAAGAAGAAGAGCTGGTTTTTATACCCTGTTTTTCACTACCTGAAGGAGTCTCAAAGCAACTTGCGATCCTCTCCCCACAGCAGACACCCTCTGAGGTAGGTGGGGCTGAGAGAGCTCTGACGGGACCAGGACTAGCCGAAGGTCACCCAGCTCTGCTCTTTGGTGTAGTGGTTAGGAGTGCAAACTTCTAATCTGGCATGCCAGGTTCGATTCTGCGCTCCCCCACATGCAACCAGCTGGGTGACCTTGGGCTCGCCACGGCACTGATAAAACTGCTCTGACCGGGCAGTAATATCAGAGCTCTCTCAGCCTCACCCACCCCACAGGGTGTCTGTTGTGGGGAGAAGAAAGGGAAGGCGACTGTAAGTATGAAGGGGCCATCCAGGCCATCTAGTCCCACCCCCTGCTCAGTGCAGGATCAGCCTCAAGCACCCAGGAGAAGGATCTGTCCAGCCGCTGCTTGATGACCGCCAGTGAGGGGGAGCTCCCCACCTCCTTAGGCAGCCCCTCCCACTGCTGCACTAGACTCATAGCATCCTAGAGTGGGAAGGGGCCATCCAGGCCATCTAGTCCAGCCCCCTGCTCAGGGCAGGATCAGCCTCAAGCATCCAGGAGAAGGATCTGTCCAGCCGCTGCTTGAAGACGGCCAGTGAGGGGGAGCTCCCCACCTCCTTAGGCAGCCCCTCCCACTGCTGAACTAGACTCATAGCATCCTAGAGTGGGAAGGGGCCATCCAGGCCATCTAGTCCAGCCCCCTGCTCAGGGCAGGATCAGCCTCAAGCATCCAGGAGAAGGATCTGTCCAGCCGCTGCTTGAAGACGGCCAGTGAGGGGGAGCTCCCCACCTCCTTAGGCAGCCCCTCCCACTGCTGCACTAGACTCATAGCATCCTAGAGTGGGAAGGGGCCATACAGGCCATCTAGTCCAGCCCCCTGCTCAGGGCAGGATCAGCCTCAAGCATCCAGGAGAAGGATCTGTCCAGCCGCTGCTTGAAGACGGCCAGTGAGGGGGAGCTCCCCACCTCCTTAGGCAGCCCCTCCCACTGCTGCACTAGACTCATAGCATCCTAGAGTGGGAAGGGGCCATCCAGGCCATCTAGTCCACCCCCTGCTCAGTGCAGGATCAGCCTCAAGCACCCAGGAGAAGGATCTGTCCAGCCGCTGCTTGAAGACCGCCAGTGAGGGGGAGCTCCCCACCTCCTTAGGCAGCCCCTCCCACTGCTGAACTAGACTCCTAGAATCCTAGAGTGGGAAGGGGCCATCCAGGCCATCTAGTCCCACCCCCTGCTCAAAGCAGGATCAGCCTCAAGCATCCAGGAGAAGGATCTGTCCAGCCGCTGCTTGAAGACGGCCAGTGAGGGGGAGCTCCCCACCTCCTTAGGCAGCCCCTTCCACTGCTGAACTAGACTCCTAGAATCCTAGAGTGGGAAGGGGCCATCCAGGCCATCTAGTCCCACCCCCTGCTCAGTGCAGGATCAGCCTCAAGCATCCAGGAGAAGGATCTGTCCAGCTGCTGCTTGAAGACCGCCAGTGAGAGGGAGCTCCCCACCTCCTGAGGCAGCCCCTTCCCCTGCCCTCACAGCAAGTTCCCTGGGCTACTTAGTGAACATGAGTTAGACTTGAAAACAGGCATGGCCGGCCCAAGGTCACCCCTGCCAATGTCCATGAGGGAGCGCGGATTCGAATGTAGCTCTCCCAGATCCATATCTAACTGCTATCTTACATCTTCATAACAAAACCTTTTTCGGTCCCTAGCATTGATTTATGCCCGAACAGGTACAAAACCGCAGGGTTCTTGAGGACTGACTGCCAGAACCAGCCTTGGGCGAGTCCCTCAGCAGTCCCTGGCGGTTTTGTTCCGTGTTCGCGAGGACGTCATTTCGGCCACCTTGGGCCTTTGTTTTCATGTCTCCAGACCCTCATTTTTATCCCTGTTTACTGTCAGCACCACGCTGCTCCTTCCTTTTTACCATCCCCGGCCTAGAAACCTGTCAGACCCAGCCTCTCAAAAGGCAAGCCGCTCTCAGTCTCCCTCGGCCTCCCTCCAAACACAAAGCAATTATTGTGAGGTGACCTTTCCCTGGGACGAGATGCGATTTCCTCCCTGAACACTTGGAATTAAAATGTCTCCGCTCTTTTTGTAACAGCCTCTGGCCTCCTCCTCCCCTCCCCCCGCCCCTTTATTTTTTAAAGCCCTCCCATTCATGGCACAGTTCTGGACTTTCGTGTTAGCTGTGATTTACTAATTCGTTTGCCCTCCAGGTTTTCCTTCTGTGCCATTTTTTTTTTTTTTTTTTGCAAAATGTACTTGGCACGGCAGAAACGCAAACAGTTTGAGGTTGGGGGAGAAATCTCTGGTCCAGATGTCCAGTGATTCTGGTGACTGTCTCTTGCTCCCTGGATGTTTGGATTTTAAGCAGTGGCTTCATGCAGAGTATCAGAGCAGGAATTGCGGGTGACGAGTTTCTGTCCTCTGTTGGGGAAAAATGCTTGTAGAAAAAGGCATCTTTGATTTCAGAGAAAGGCTGCTCAGGACCAAAGCCGCTGTGATTTTTCGGGTTGCGCTAAGGCTCCGGCCTGGAAAACTGTCTTGTAACAGGATTAGCAGACGTGGGATTAATTATTTGGTGATGGTATGTTCCAGGGGTTAAGAGGGGCGGCCTCTAATCTGCAGAATCTGGTTTGATTCCCCACTGGGTGACCTTGCGCTAGTCACAGTCCTGTTAGAGCTGTTCTCACAGAGCTCTCTCAGTGCCACCTACCTCACAGGTTGTTGTTATAGGGAGAGGAAGGGAAAGCCACTTTGAGACTCCTTTGGGTAGTGAAAAGCAGGGTATAATAACCAATTCTTTTTTCTGGCCCCTCTATGTGGTGTATTTGTGGTCAAGTGGGGTTTTCAAGACAAGTGAGCGGTGATTTGCTATCACCTTCCTCTGCAGAGTCTTCCTTGGTGGTCTCCCATCAAAGTAGTGACCCTGCTAAGATTCCGAGTTCTGATGAGATTGGGCTGTAGCAAACCATTCCACAACCATCTTCTGGCACCTGCCCCCCTAGCAAATCACTATTTCTGCCTGTTCCCTGACCCTAATCCTGCCCTTCTTCCAAAATGCTTGGGGCAGCATATGTAGATCTCCCTCCACATTTTCCACTCACAACAACCCTATATGGTAGGTTATGTGAAGATAAAGATAGAGACTGCCCCATCAACAGTTTTCTTGGTTACGTAGGGATCCGAACCCAGGTTGTCCTAATCCACAGTGTGGTTCTTATCTTTGTAGGTTACCTTTTTCAAAATAGCATTGCAAGTTCCTATAAATTAATTTCTGATCGTTGGAGGGCTGTTGGTACCTTGACACATGCATGTATATGTGTGTACAAGGACAGCGAAATACAGTGTGTAGAACTGCCTATTCTTTTGCATGCTATACCTGCTGAGATTCATTTTGAACTGTATTATAGGGCAATTCTGTTTTTTAGAATGCAAATTTAGCCACTCCTATGGAGATAGATCAGGATGGGCAGCTTTGGGCAGCTGTGTTAGTCTATCTGTAGCAGCAGAAAAGAGCAAGAGTCCAGTAGCAACTTAGAGACTAATAAAATTTGCAGTGGTGTAGGAGCTTTCGTGTGTCCCTTCTTCAGATACAACTAGAATGTGAGTCCAACTCTCCTTATATTTTGGAAAATGGTATGATTTCAGATGCTGGATAATAGTAGCAGGTGTGATTGGATTGTGACATTGAGAGGAGCAATAGACGTGGAGAAATCCGCATTGGTAATGAGACAGGAAACCTAGGTCTTGATTCATTCCAGGAGGATGCATTGTCTTGAGCTATTTTATCAGTTGCAATTCAGCAGTCTCTCTCATCTCCCTTTGAAATTCCTTTCATTCGCCTGCTGTCATTCATCTCCCAATTACCACAGACCTAGGCATTATACAATTCTCATGTGAAAAGTTGGATGTGGTTCTCCTATTCTACGTGCAGATTGTTTTTATGGGGGAGATCACCTGTGGAAAATGTGAGGTTCTTTCTTCTGTATGGTAAAAAGTGCCGTCAAGCTGCAGGTAACCTACAGCATTGACCTTATTGCAAAACTGTGGCTCTCCATGGACTACAATTCCCACAAGCCCTTGCCAATTGGCTGTATTGGCAGGAGCTCATGGGACATGTAGTCCATGGACGTCTGGAGAGCCACAGTTTGGCTACCAAGGCAGTTGGCCTCTGCATATCAACCCCAGATTTCCTTGCTGGTCTCTTCCAAGGACTAACCAGGGCTGACCCTGCTTATCTTCCGAAAACTAATAAGAGCGGGCCATCCAAGTCAGGGCTTCTTCCACATCAAGCTGGACACTCCACTTTCCTTGGATACAGAGCCTAACAAAAATCATTTTGTCTTAATGGGATTGGGCATGAAATTAGCCTCTCCGTTGTCCCCGTTGCTTTTCTGCCTTTGGCAGGCAGGTTGCCTCATTGTCAGTCGCACGGCTTACGTAAGAGCCTTTTGTAGCCTCAGCAACACGCTGGAGAGAGAGAGAGAGAGGCAAAACATTTTCTTAAAATCTGGATCAGATCAGCAGAAATGTTTTCGTCCTCTCCAGATAACTCACGCTGCAAAAACTGTGGCCTTGGTACCCATTTCCCACCCCTTCGAACCCATGTTTGTGCCTGGCAAGCATCCTTTGTGGGGGACATTACATCATATCCTTGACCACATGATCCCTGGATTTCTAGCAGTCGGGCAATGTCCTTTTCTTTTTTTAAAAAAAATCCATTGCTCAATTTCGGCTGCGTCTCTCTGAACCCTTCTTCAGTCCCCGGCAGGACAAGTGCCGCCGTAACAGACGGAGAGACGAGACACCCCGTAAGATGCCGGAGACACCCTGAAAGATGCCGGGTGGCTCTCTGAAATGCCATGAGCTGTTTTTTTAGCGGTGTGAAGGAGAGAGTTTAACCTTCGTCGTCTCAACAGTTTTTGGTGTCTGCACCGTTGGAACAGTTTTGTTAGACTAATCAGTTCCCCTTCGGGTGATTTTCCTCTCCCTGTCTCTCCTGTCAAGTTGATGCATTCAGGAGACGTGAAGCCTTCTTGGCTCCAAGGATGAAGTCTTCAGAGCTCTCCATTTAGGGGCTGAAGAATTGTTCTGTGTACACATACCATCCCTTTTAAATAAATACGGCCCGTTCTTTCTCTCTCTCTCTCTGTGCATTCAATGCCGGCAGCTCAGACCTGGAAGCCTGCAGCCAGACTGCAGCCCAGCAAGGTTTGGGGTTTTTTTTTGGTGCATGGTCAAAATTCCGCACTTTACGCTTTTTCAGTTTGAATGGGACTGTCCAAAAGAATCCTGGGGGCGGTAGTTTGGGCAGGGTGCCGAGAATTGGGCAAGGTGCAAGCGATCTGTAGCCCCTTCTTCCAAACTACAGTTCCCAGAATTCCTTGGGAGAACGGAATGATCATGGCAGAAGCTTTCCTTATCATACTTTTCTGGAGATCATAGAATCCTAGAGTTGGAAGGGGCCATCCAGGCCATCTAGTCCAACCCCCTGCTCAACGCAGGATCAGCCCTAAGCAAGATGATGAGGACTGAACCTGGGACCTTCTGCAGGCCAAAAACATGAAGCTGCTTTAGACGAAGTCAGACCGCTCAGGTAAGAAGGGCCTTTCTGGGTCAGACAGTGGTCCAGCATCCTGGTTCACACAGTGAACCATTTAGTCCAGCATCCTGGTTCACACAGTTGCCCCGGAGGGCCAGCAATGGAACACGCAGAACAAGGCCTTCCCTTGATGTTGCCTCCTGGCTCTCGGATTCAGAGGTTTGCTGCCTTTGTATATGGAGGCTCTCTTTATTCACCATGGTTGACTGCAGGTAACGGCATTGATTTATTCATCGATTATTTTTAATGTATTAATTATACTTTCGGCCCGCCACTCCTAGCATTGCCAGCTCACAGTAGCTAACAACAAATTTATTTTATTTTAGTTATGTTTATATACCGCCCTCCCTTGTGGCTCAAGGGGTTTGCATTGAAACTATCACAATGTGGTACGTTATAGAGATCTGATTTGAATACAGAACATTTTGTTTATGGTAAGAACAGTTAACGGTAAGAACTCGTAACACGGTGTCATATAGGATCTCAATATCGCTACTCTAGTTTGGCATTCCACGTTGAATACTTGATCCGGTTTTGCTGCATTGTGGGTTTGGTCCTTCTTCGGAGGGTGACGCTAGAGCAGGGGTGGTCAAACTGCGGCCCTCCAGATGTCCATGGACTGCAATTCCCATGAGCCCCTGGGAATTCCTGGGAATTGCAGTCCATGGACATCTGGAAGGCCGCAGTTTGACTACCCCTGCGCTAGAGGGTAGGAGGGGCCTCGGGCTCTGGTTGGCGGCCGGTTCGTTGGCCTTGACCGAAAGCCTGGTGGAAGAGCTCCATTTTGCAGGCCCTGCGGAATTGTTTCCGATCCGGCGACACAAGTAAAATACCAAAAAGCACACACAATTCCTCAACCCCAGCAAGCTAGCCATAAACCAACCCCCCCCCCCCCTCCACCACCCTACTTTCCCCAATCTGCCAGATCTCTAGGGATGATGATATTACCGGTCGGAGACACCGGAGGAGGGGCTAAATCCTCTGTCCTCAACCTAGTGGAATTGATGCTCTATTTTCCTTAAGTCTGCTTAACCCCCCCCCCCCTCCTATGCTATCACATGTCTACTGGCCGCCACATCTAAAATTTAATTATTCACTGGGTAAAGACGTGTTTCCTTTTACCAGTCCTGAATCCACTGCAGATCAACTTCGTCGGGTACCTCCCCCCCCCCCGTGAACTCCGATTAATCGGCATCCGTGTCTTGTGGATAACTGGAGGTCATTCCTAAATGGGATTTTGTACACAAAGAGGGAGAGCCAGTCATGCACAGTCCCGGCTTCATGCTGGCCAGAAGGGACACACGAATGCCCTGAGTCTGTCTGCATGTGTGGACCCGGGGTGAAAACAGTGTATGGTATGAAAATTAAACAGCGGCGGAAGCTGTGATATCTCTGCAGTCCGCAAGGCAACCCCCCCTCCCGTGTTTCCGTTTGGTCCTTGTTGCCTAAGAAACAATATTTTTAGACTTCTTATAAAAATGTGCTTCCTTCCCTTGGGATTGTGGGCTCTTGTTTGAGTTTGATAATGAAGACAAGCAGCCCCAGACGTGAAGAGAAGCCCACTTTGAGGCATCCACCTGATAAAATTGCTTTATTTATATCCTACTTCTGGGGTAGTCAACCTGTGGTCCTCCAGATGTCCATGGACTACAATTCCCATGAGCCCCTGCCGGCAAATGCTGGCAAATGCTGGCAGGGGCTCATGGGAAGTGTAGTCCATGGACATCTGGAGGACCACAGGTTGACTACCCCTGTCCTACCTGACTCCCTAATGGGGAACCAAAGAAGCTTGCTTTGTTCTTTCCTTTGTTTTGCCCACACAACAGTCCTGTGAGGTAGGATAGGCTGAGGGCATGTGACTGGCCCCAGGTCAACCAGCAACTATCAGGACAGAGTGGGGATTCAGAGTTGGGTTTTCCAGATCTAGTCCAGCGCTTGAGCTATGACACTATGCCGATAGAATTGGTGGCCCTGTGCAAAGTTGGACAGCTTGTGCATTTAAGTTTTTTCCCTACACAGGAATTTTTGGTTTCAGATTTGGCTTTTAAAATGGGGAGAGCTATTGAGAGCCAGCTTGGTGTAGATGAAGAAGAGATTTTTTATACCCCGCTTTTCACTGCCCAAAGGAATCTCAAAGCAGCTTACAATCTCCTTCCCTTCCTCTCCACACAACAGATACCCTGTGAGGTAGGTGAAGCTGAGAGAGCTTTTGGAGAGCAGCACTATCAGGACTGTGACAAGCCCATGGTCACCCAGCTGGCTGCATGTGGAGGAGCGGGGAATCAAACCCACTCTTAACCACTACTGCTTAGCTGTCTCTCTCTGTACTGGTTAAGAGTGGCAGCTTCTAATCTGTTGACTGCTACAGAAGGTGATTGTAAGCAGCTTTGAGACTCCTTCAGGAAGTAAAAAGTAGGGTACAAAAAATAGCTCCTCCTCTTCTTCTTTCAGAACTGTGGGAAATTGCCTGGAAGAAGGGAGATTCCTGGGTGCTGTACAAAGAAAACTCCCATGTTTTCCTTTGGCAGGAAGGTGGACATCAAAAGAATATTGTTAAATTGCTGAATAAAACTTTGTTGACTTTAAAGGTGACTCTGGACTCAATCTTTGTTCTGCTGCTTCAGACCAACACAGTTACCCACCTGAATCTTTGTTAAAATATTAGTCACTGTTTGCTCAAACCTCACATTAAGAGCTAGGTTTGCCCGGAAAAACAGTGAAGAGCATTGTGGGAAAGTGAGGACCTGATTCTCAAGGCACTGACTTTTCCATGAAGGAATTAAGAAGTGGGGTATTAACTGGAAGCCGTCTGTGATAGGTACATAGGTATAGGTACGCACCATCACATCTGTTCCTTCTTCCAGCTGCATCTCTGTTCCATCTACACTGGCTCTCAGTTTGCTTCCAGGCATAATTCAGTGTGCTGAGATTGAGGTTGAAAGCTTTGTATGGCTTAGATCTAGCAGGAGAGGAATGTGAAGGCGACTGTAAGCCGCTTTGAGCCTCCTTCGGGTAGGGAAAGCGGCATATAAGAACCAACTCTTCTTCTTCTCTTCTTCTACCTTAAGGACCACATACCCATCCACTCCAGTCATCTTTGGAGTCCCTGCTCCAGGTGACCCTGCCATCGGTGGGGCAGCCTGCCTGAGGAAGGGCCCTTTTGGTTGTGGCACCAGAACATTGATCCTTCCTCCCCAGTAATCAATCAATCAATCAATCAATCAATCAATCAATATATATATATATATATATATATATATATATATATATATATATATATATATATATATATATATATATATATATATATATATATATATATATATATATATATATATCTGTGTGTGTGTGTGTGTGTGTGTGTGTGTGTTTTCTACCAGTTGGCGAAGAATTCTGTGTTACTGTTTGGCATACACCCTGAAGAACTTCGTGAGGCTGTTTAATAATTTACTACTAATTTACGCTCTTCTTTTATTTGCACTCTGATGAATCCTGTTTCATTGTCTGAGGAAGTGTGCACACAAAAGCTCACACCTAGACAAAAACATGGTTAGTCTTAAAAGTGTCATTGGACTCAAATTTTGTTCTGCTACTTCAGGCCCAATATGGCTACACACTTGAACCCTCAAGAACTGTTGTTGGCCCTCCTTAGTTGTGGTCTTGTAGGTGTATCTTTCCACTGAGTTATTTTATGTATTATTTTAAATACTGATTCGGTATTTAACTGTTTTGATGTTTGCCACATCTGGGGGGGGGGCTGCTTGAGGTGGAAAGGCGGCAGAGAAATGATTTAGAGAAATAATAAAATGCAGCATGTTCAAAGTACATGAATGGAGAATGTGAAGTTTCCTATTGGCATTATGCATGGTTGAGGTCCTGCACAGAATTCTGCACACTTGGAATAATGGAGCAGAGATATCCCCATATGTATTCTTTGCCTTCATGAAAGACAGCTCTGCTTTGCCCTGCTTTCGGAAATTATCCCATTAGTGTGTTTATAGTCTTTTTATTTTGGATATTTTTAGCATGTCTGTGTGTCTTTTTAAATAACGCTTTATGTGATTTATTGTATACTGCTTTGGGACTAGTAGCTGAAAGTTGGTTTTTTAAAAAATCTTGTGAATCATGTGTTGGATCAGTCTCCCTCCTGCCCCCCCCCCCCCTTGCATAAGCCAGGCATTAAAACGAAAATACAGAAATTTACTTTTAAAGTAGCCGCCCCTTTGACTGCAGCAAAGTTGATTCACGGAAATCGAATGGCAGTATAGCCATTTTTTATTTAAAATATATAAGCCTTCTGTCCCCGCACACTTTGTATACCTGTCCCTAAGCTCTCCGTCTATAAAACCATCCATTTTATTGGCATGGTTTATCACAAAGCCAACAGCAATAAAATAGAAGGAGGCAGGGGATTGAAATCGAACTTGGAATCATCATAGAATCATAAAGTTGGAAGGAACCTCTGGGGTCATCTTGTCCAACCTCCTGCAGAATGCAGGAAATTCACAACTACCTGCCCACCCACATTGACCCTAATTCTATGCTCAGGTGATGCCCCCCCCCCAAAAAAAATCCTTGTCCAATCTGACCTGGAAGAAATTTGCCTTCTGATCCCAAATCGGCGATTGGCATTTCTCTGGGCATGCAAGAAAGGTCCACAAGAGCCAAGCATGGACACAGTCCCTTCTGCCCACCCACTCACAATCTGCCTAAGTTCACAGAATCAGTATTTCTATCAGATGACTGACTAGCCCCTGCTTAAAAATTTCCAAAGAAGGAGAACCCACCACCTCCCGAGGAAGCCTGTTCCACTGAGGAACCACTCTAACTGCCAGGAACTTCTTCCGGATGTTTAGCCGAAAATTCTTTTGAATTAATTTCATCCCGCCGGTTCTGGTCCCGAACCTCAGGGACAACAGAAAACAAGTCTACTGCATCTTCTATAATGACAGCCCCTCAAATATTTGAAAGATGGCTATCATTACCACCTCTTAGTCGTCTCCTCTGACGACTGAACAGACCAAGTTCCCTCAACCTTTCCTCATACGTCTTGGTCTCCAAACCCCTCATCACCTTTGCTGCCCTCCTCTGGACATGCTCCGGTTTGTCTACATCCCACTCCAAGTGAACTAAAGAAGTTGGGGTAGGAGAATCGACAACTTGGGAGAATAAAAACCTTTTCAGTGATAGGGAACTGAGCTTGGCTGAGATTGTGCAGGCTGCCCGATTCTCATTCCCCTTTTCTCCCTCTCTTTTTAGGTGGACGCATCTGTTCCTTTTCTCCTTGCATCGAACAAGTTCAAAGGACCTGCGTGGCTCTGGAAGAACATGACTTTACTGAAATTAATACTTTGGAGATCCTGCTCAGAGTGTACAGCGTCAGGACAATTAGCTTGCAAATCCCCGACCTTGGCCAAGCCGCCGGGGATAACCCCGGCGCAGACTGGGACGGAGGCGACCGGCCGGACCCAGATGCCTCCCACGCTAATCTCCAACCGGGGACTGCGCAGTTTAAAAGCGGCGTCCCTCCCCGCGAAATGGTGGCTCACACGGGATACTTAACCTTTGCCACCAAAAGCCTATTTTAGTTACAGGCGTGGAGAAAGGGCCTCCGCAGCCTTCCCTCCCTTCGCCACCCCCTCCCTTCCCCTCCCCTCCCCTCCGGTCCATCCCGCATCCAAGCTCTCCAGACGGCAGGCAATTCCATATATAGTCAGATTGAGTAAAGATTATGCTCTGTTTAAATAGCGCACACGGGAGCCCTAACCATATCGGCCTTGGCAGGAGATTTTGGAGCAGCCTTGGCTGGCTGCCAGCGAGGCAGATGGATTACCAGCTAATAGGAGTTGGGATGCAGCTGAAGATGAACAGGCCACTGGGCAAGGTGGCCTTTTTTTTTTTTAATGTGATGCCTGTGGGTTTCCTTAGCTTTCTGGAACCCTGTTTGGGTTCTTTCCCTCTGAGTGGTGTGTGTGTGTGTCTGCATTTTTAATAGGCGTTTATTTCACATGTGCCTTTGGAAAGAAGATCTGAGGAGTGACCGTGGTTGTATCAGACAAGATTCGAATCCAGCAGTACCTTAATTCCCGCACAAGTTCCCAGGTAGAAGCTTTTGAGAACCCGAGCTCCCTTTGTCACACTCGAAAGAGGATTGGAGATCTCTGAGTCCAGGGGTGGCCAAACTATGGCTCTCCAGATGTCCATGGACTACAATTCCCATGATCCCCTGCCAGAATGGTGACAGCAGGGGCTGATGGGGATTGTAGTCCCCGGACACCTGGAGAGCCATCCCTAGTCAGAAGATGGGAGGGGTGTTGTGAAAGATGCAAAAGCCCAATGCCTATTATAGATCAGCATAGAGTAGACGAAGGTTTGACTCATAAAAGCCTGCATACACAGGGAATCTTGTTCTCTCTCGCTCTCTCTAGTCTTTAAGGTGTTACTGGATTCGAATCTTGCTCGTCTACTGCAGACCAATGCGACTGCCCATCCTAAAACTATCCTCCTAACGGCTGGATTCAGACTGGATTCTTGTGAAGGCACAGCTCTGACGCCAAGGTGGCTCGCTTGGCTGAGCAATGACTCAGCAGGAAGGCCCTTGAGTGTCCAGGCCAGACCTGTTTTTATTTCACTTCCTCGCACCAGATTCCCGGACCGGTTTGGTTTTTCCGGTTCCCCATAAAGCGAGACGCAGCCAGCCCAAATGGGCCGCGTTCATGCCCTCCCTCGCGTGCCTCTGCTCCCCCGTGGGAAAGAGCGGAAGCCGAACCAACCGTGGCTGATCAATAAAGTATTTTTCTCAAAGAGGTGCGTCCCTCGAGAGTGCAGTGTGCTGCATAGTGGACAACTTCAGGTGCCATTAAAATCATGGGGGATTTCTCAGTGCCCTCCCCCAAATGGGATTTAGGGTTCATTCTATTACATTCCGGTGTCTGCAGAATTTCTTGTAGATGCAGAGCTCCCTGCTTGTTTAATTGGAGAGGCCTGATTGTTGCGCGCCACCCCTTGTTGTGCTTGCATTTTGGTTCCCTTCATTGGAATAGATGGAGGAGTGCTTATAATGTGCCTGGATTGGGTCCCTGCGTCTGTGAGCGTTCACTGCATTGAGTAATCTGTCTGCAGTTCTCAGAGGAAGCCCATTCCTGTCCATTTATCCTCAGAGTCAAGTCGTTCTGAGCGCTGTGTCCTTAGGTGGCGACTCTCCAGCTACACAGTCCTGAGTAATCTCACTGATTTCCTGGCACTTGTTCCAAAGTAAATTGATGTGAAGATTGGAATTCATCACCCCGTGTCTTCACAGATTTTGAACAGCCAAACCAAAATCGGCAGAGTTAATGTTTTGAGCAGGGCATCTGAGGACCACAGCAGCTGGGATTTTCTCTGTTTTTAGGGGGACCCAACAAACCAACTCAAAATAGTTGATGGACAGTTTGACTTGAAGCTTTAAGTGTAAGACTGTGACCGAATGGACCTTTAATAATAACTTTCCTGTATCTATTGAGAAAGCAAAACAAAAACTCCTCCCCCAAGCATCTAAACATCCCAACAAATAAACCGTGTTTTGCATTAAACCGTAGTTGGGTATTTTGCATTAAACCGTAGTTGAGCCTCTTGTGGCACAGAGTGGTAAGGCAGCAGACATGCAGTCTGAAAGCTCTGCCCATGAGGCTGGGGGTTCGATCCCAGAAACCGGCTCAAGGTCGGTAAAATGAGTGCCCAGCTTGCTGGGGGGTAAGCGGTAATGACTGGGGAAGGCACTGGCAAACCACCCCGTATTGTGTCTGCCATGAAAACGCTAGAGGTTGTCACCCCAAGGGTCAGACACGACCCGGTGTTTGCACAGGGGATACCTTTACCTTTACCTTTTACTGGGTGTGACAAATTCCAATTAGCTGACAGCTGTAAGAAACAAATCCCAGGTTGTGTGTTTCTTTGTCGTCTCTTCCCTTCCAACACAGTCTTCATTTAAGGTCAGGTTGAGGGGGCTGCCGGCAGGGACTCATGGTAATTGTAGTCCACGGACATCCGGAGAGCCACAGTTTGGCCACCCCTGGACTCGTGCCCCCTTCTCTCTCCCTGGCAGTTCCAACTGCAATAAACAAGCAGGCGATTGCTTTTCAACTCTCTGCACAATAAACTTCTGTTAAAGGAAGAAAAGAAGCCAAGCAGGTTCCCCCCCCCTTTTTTTTTTCTGGCTAACTGTGCAAAGTCCTTTCCAATAAAACAGGTTTCCTTGTTCTTTCTTACAAGTGAGACTGAACTTGTGCCTAGAGATATCAAATGCTGTAAATATTTCTAAGGAATCAATTCTCTCCGGTATTTCTCCACGGGGCACTTGGCTCTCTTATCTGCCCTGCGCTTGGATAAAACGCAGCCCACGAGATCCTACTTTTACCCACTCCGGGACACAGGTAGTTTCGTACATCGTGGAACTGCACACCCGATCTCACCCTTCGCTTGACCACGCTTTCAGCGGGTTGCCGTCTGAGCGTTTAATCTATCAAAGTTTGGCCAAAAGAACAGGAGATGGCAAAGGCCGGCCGGCTAAGCAGATTAATAAACGGGAACAAATTGGTTGAGCGGACTCTGTTGCATAAGACATTGGCCAGGCTGCGGTGTTGTTCCTCCTGGGAAGGATGCAAAAGGCCTCCTTTAACCACCGCTGGGAAGCGCCCTGTAAGGGAAAGTCGGACAGCGGCCGCTGCATTACGAATCAAGTGCATGCCGGGGAGGGAGGAGAGAGCCTGTCCATATGCAAATAAGAGATCTGCTGAATTAGAGGTTGGCAGGAGAAGCTGGCTCCGACCTGCGAAGGGTGAGGAAATGCTGAGAGAATGCCACCTGGCTGTCCTTAAGGCACCTTGCGCTGCATCTGACACGCTGGGAGAAGTGCTAGAAGAGTTTGGCGCACAGTGCAAACTGGGACGTGGAACCAGATGCTTTAGATCAGTGGTCCCCAACATTTTTGAGGCAGGGCAACTGCCTGCCCGCGCATGCCGTGCATGCGCATTGTGCATACGCGCTGGGCCGCAAATGCGCACACGCGCCATGCGCGGCCGAAATCGCACATGCTCAATTTCGGCCACGCATGGCGCATGTGCAGCCCGGCCCTGATTCCCTCTCCCCCCCTCCCACATTAACAAGCTTCCCGGGCCGCAAGCTTGCAGCCTGGGAAGTTTTTTACTGCGGGGGGTGGCGGGGAGAGGAAGCCGCGGCCCGGCGCCATAGCCTTCGTGGCCCGCGGGTTGGGGACCACTGCTTTAGATCACATCTGCAGCCCGGAAAGGGAGGGGCCGCGGCTGCTCGTAGTTGAATGGACACGTGCTGGTGCATGCAGCAGCCCAGGAGATGGCTCAGGTCTCTGCTTTTGTCTAGTCCCAGGCCTGTGAACATTGGCAGCCCTCCGTTCCTTGATCTAAAGTGTGTTGGTTGACAGACGTGCAACTAGAGCTGAGGGGAGGGTGCGGATTGGTGGAATGGCGGCTGCTTTGACAAAGAAAGAGATCCCAAAAGCTCAGGATATTGCCCAAAGCAGCTTGGTGCAGTGGTGAAGAGTGGCAGCTTCTAACCTGGCAAGTCTGATTCCCTGCTTCTCCACAAGCAGCCGGCTGTGTAACCTTGGGCTCATCACAGTCCTGATAATACTGTTCTCACAGAGCTGTCTTGTCAGGGCTTTCTCAGCCTCACCTACCCCACAGGGTGTCTGCTGTAGGGAGAGGAAGTGAAGGCGATTGTGAGCCACTCCTTCGGGAAGTGAAAAGCAGGATATAAAAACCAGCTCTTCTCCACATGCAGATAGCTGGATGACTGGGACACTCACAGTCCTCTCAGAGCTCTCTCAGGCTCACTCACCTCACAGGGTATGTGTTGTGGGGAGAGGAAGGGAAGGCGATTATAAGTGGATTTGAAGCTCCTTTGGGTAGTACAGAGTGGGGTACAAGAAACCCACCTCTTCTTCCTCAGTTCGTAGGAGGGAAAAGGCGTGAAGTGAGATCTCTACAGCATGTGTGGGGACTGTGGTCCCCCATTTCCTGATGTCTTGATGGTGCCTGCTCCTTCCCCAAAGTAAAGAGCCGGTCCTGGCTTTTCTTCACTTCTACACCACAAGGGGCTTCCGGGAAACCCAGGAGAAATCACTTTTGTGTCCCTGGCAACACCCATTCATCAAAAGCTGCCTCTCAAGGGAGGATGACTGATGTAGAAGTTTGTGATTCAGTGCCATTCTCATGGCGGCCATCTTGAGATGCAGGCGGCTGTGAGCACCAGCAGGGGGAGCTTTCTGAGCTAGTGGGGGATGTAAAAGAGGAGCAGGAGGACTGAGAACTGGCATAAAGACATAAAGGAAGCCATGTTGAATCAGGCCAATGGCCCATCCAGTCCAGCACTCTGTGTCACACAATGACCCAAACCCAGGTGCCATCAGGAGGTCCACCAATGGGGCTAGAACGCCAGAAGCCCTCCCACTGCGCCGCCGCCCCCCCCACACACACATACGCCAAGAAGACAGAGCATCACTGTCCCATGCATAATGTCTGCGGCAGTGATGCGTATCTATCGGACTGCCTCTTCCCAAACATCTCCAAAGAACATTAACGATTATCAGACCAAAATCTGCTCAGGATCCCCGTCTCAAAAGAAGAAGAGTTGGCTTTTATACCCACTTTTCACTGCCCAAAGGAGTCCAAAGTGGCTTACAATCGCTTTCCTCTCCCCACAATAGACATCCTGTGAGGTGGGGGGGGGGGGGGCTGAGAGAGCTCTGACCTGTGAGAACAGCACTGTCAGGGCTGTGGTGAGCCCAAGGTCACCCAGCTGGCTGCATGGGGAGGAGAGGGGAATCAAACCCACCTTGCCAGATTATTAAGCCGTCTGTCTCAACCACTATAAAAACACTGGGGGTGGGTGAGATTTACCTCATCCAAGGCAAGGGACTTTTCAGCCTTCATCCTGGCTTAGTGGAACACTTGGCCAAAAGACCTTAAGCCACTCCGTAGGGTCTCCAAGACAGAGCTTTTCTGCGAGGCCTACACTCAGGGCCCTGAGAGACCATCAAGAAGTGCTCAAAACGCAGGGGAGACATGCTATGAGAACAACCCCCTGTCAAAATTATCTGGGGGTAACTGAAATTATTAACTGTTTTATGATTTTATCTCAAACTTGTGTAACCATGTTGTCACCTGCCCTGAGCTATGCAGGAAGGGCAGGTTATAAAAATAAAGATTGTTTTATTTATCTATAACGTGGCTAATAGCCGTTGATGGACCTGTGCTCCATACGGTAATCCAGTCCCCTCCTGAAGCTGACTGTGTTTGTAGCAGCCGCCATTTCCTGTAGCAGGGTATTCCAAGGGTCAATTGCTCTTTGGGTCAAGGACTTCCATTTATGTGTTCTAAGGCTATTGCTCATTATACTCCACTGAAGTCCCTCTCCTTCCCAAATCACTAGGTATTTCCCAACCCAGTGTTGGCAACCGTAGTTGGTGGTGGGTCCTCCCAAGGACTCATGATGCTAGTCCAGCCTCCATCTCTTCCTTCCCCACCAAAGGCATGTGTGATGTAGGTGCTTCATGTAGAGAGTGCAAAACAGACCATTATGCACAATGCAGCCCTCCATGTGGTGCACCAGCATCAAACAATGCTTTAGTTGAGAACATCAGAAGAGCTCTGTTGGATCAGACCAGTGGTATATCTAGTCCAGCATCCTGTCTCACACAATGGCCAACCAGTTCATCTGGAGGATCAGCAACAGGGCGTAGAGGCCGAGGTCTTCATTAGAACATCAGAAGAGCCCTGATGGATCAGACCCAGTGGTCCATCTAGTCCAGCCTCCCTCCTATAACTATCATTGCAGACTCACCCACCCCACTGGGTCATCGGTAAGCGTTCACTTATTGTTCTCCCCAATGTTCTATTGTTCATAATGTTGTTGTTGTTATTGTACTATTATAAACTGAGTTATTTGTAATGTTCCTGTTCGATATAAACCGCCCTGAGCCTTCAGGGAGGGCAGTATATGAATGGATGGATGGATGGATGGATGGATGGATGGATGGATGGATGGATGGATGGATGGATGGATGGATGGATGGATGGATGGATGGAAGGATGGATGGATGGATGAAGATCACAACAATAAACTTCATAAAGAATGTACAAAATTATAAATACACGCAATAAATACAAAACCCATAAAAGTCCAAACCATAAAAATTCAATATATATAAAAATACAATAACAACAAATGTTCTGTTTTAAATTCCCTCAACATTTCCCTCAACAATTATTTTTCTTAATTTAATTGATAAACGTCTAAATGTGGCAACAGTGATTGCTACGGATTGCTGCCTAAGTAACTCTTCCCTGTTTGGCACACTCAGACCCCCAGCAGACTGATGAGAAAAGTCATCATAGGTCTCCTCTGTTTGTGTTTATTTGCTGTTCCAAATTCAACTTGAACCTCTCCCCCCCCCCCCCCTCTAATGATCTTGGACTGTTTTCTAAATGATCTTCTGTAAATCCATTCCAATTAAGCCCCCTGCTTGCCTTTGCACAAGTCCCTGTGGGGAAAACCCAGCTACAGTTTCATATCTGAGATCATGTTTTTCCACCTGTATTTCTTCATGGAAGTCGCTCCCCTGGAAGTAAGATTTAGATTTAGATTGGAATTGGTCCCGCAAAGTCCATGTGCCGAGTGAATTCTAGCCATCCCCAAAGAGCCAATCTGACAACAGCCTTTCGACGTAGCCAAAAGAAACTGGCCACAAAAGAATCATGTCACTTATGTGCAACTTGAGATTCAACACATCGAACACAGATTCAGGAGGGTCGCCGTTGCTGGCCTGAAGCATCAGGACAAAGTTTGAGTCCAGGGGCACGTCTAAGACCAACCAAGATTTATTCAAGATGTAGATTATTTCTATTGTAACCTGCCTCGAGCCCCCTGGGAAGGACAGGCTAAAAATCAAGGAAGGAAGGAAGGAAGGAAGGAAGGAAGGAAGGAAGGAAGGAAGGAAGGAAGGAAGGAAGGAAGGAAGGAAGGAGGGAGGGAGGGAGGGAGGGAGAGAGAGAGAAAGAAGGGAGGGAGAGAGAAAGAAGGGAGGGAGGGAGGGAGGGAGGGAGGGAGGGAAAGAAAGAAAGAAAGAAAGAAAGAAAGAAAGAAAGAAAGAAAGAAAGAAAGAAAGAAAGAAAGAAAGAAAGAAAGAAAGAAAGAAAGAAAGAAAGAAAGAAAGAAAGAAAGAAAGAAAGAAAGAAAGTTAGTTTGCCATTGCTTTCTTCTGCTTCATAATCCTAGACTTCTTTGGTGGTCTCCCATCCAAAAACTAATCCAGGTCAACCCGGTTTAGCTTCCGAGATCTCGTGAGCCCAGGCTTACCTGGGTGATCCACTTGCACCTAGGGCTGATAAAGAAGGCGTGGATCGATGCCAAAATCAAAAGTGACCTTGGAGGTCCTTTTCATGAGCCCTGTTCATAAGTCTCACCCAATGCACATACATCCGGCTTGGATACCTGTCACTTTTTTAAAAAGCCAACCCATATTCATTTTGCAAATGCAACCAGGAATCCTCTCTAGCTAAACAGGGGGCTTCAGTCATATGTTCATCTGCCCATAAATTGACTGCAACGTGAGAATTCTTCCCAAGTGAGTCGCCATGTTGGTTTGAAGCAGCAGAACAAAGTTGGGGTCCAGGGCCACCTTTAAGGCCAACAAGGTTTTATTCAAATAAACAGGAAGAACCCAAAAAATCAGATTGGTTTGTATTCGCCTGAGAGTGAATTGCATGGGAAACATCTTGGGTTCGATAAAGGTGTCTACATAGGAGAGTAATGAGAAAATGTTTAATCAATGGCTGGCAGCAATTAGCTGAAGGTCCCAGATTCCTGGTTTTTCCCATTTCCCTCTGGAACCTGTTAACCATTTTCCTTACGCTGTATGTTAATTTACTCTCACGCTTTGCTGCAACTCTTTAATACAGTTCCTCATGTTGTGGTGTCCCCCCGCCATAAAATTGTGCAGGTGTTCCTTCACAGAAATTAAACCAAAATTGACCAAGGGTGTGAAGATCCATTGTTCATGATTGTATATAAATTGGTTTTCTTCCGGGGTTTCTCAGTTCAGCTCTGCCTCTTGTCCCACCATGCCGATCTCGCTCTTTTCCGCTGCTCCAGACAGACGAACGCTCTATCTTGATCTACCCCGCAAGGCTGTTGTGTGGATGGCACATCCCCCCCAGCCAAGCAGCCTGCCCTGCCTTAATTCCTAAGAAAGGGTCATTCGGTCCCCAAAGGGGTCCCGACCCCCAAGCTGAAAACCACTGGCCTAGAGGCATGATTTCGGAGGGTGGAGTTTAGCGAGAGACCTCCACAAAGTTGTAACCCCATAGAGTCCTGCTTCTAAAGCTGCCATTCTCTCCAGGGGAGATTATCTTTTGTGTGGAGACGAATCTACCTGCAGGTGGGTAGATGCTAATGCTAAACCAACATGGAAACAATAATTAGACTGTTTTATAGCTCTTGGTTTCACAGTCAAGGCTGCAATCCAGTCTATTTCCCAGCTTTTCTGGCTCTTTTCTTCCTTTTATTGCTATCCAAGCCGGGCTGTCCTTTGACATACAAGCTCCAACACGCCCGGCAAAGTCTCCCTCAGCGCTTCTGGAAAGAAGCTGGCATTTGCTAAGTGACTGTTGAACCCGTCTCTGTGGCGCAGGTCAGACAGCGAATGCTGAGGATGAGTGATGGCCATCTTACCTCAGCCAGCCCAGCAGGTCTAGACTTGTGCAAGTTGGCCTGTGAAAGCCATTTCTTGCTTGGACTTTTTAAGAGGGAGGGAATGTCAGTGCGATATGCAGGAATGCCCTTCAGACTCCAGCAACTGGAATGTGGGCAAATAATGCTTCATTGCTGACCTGTCTTGTTCCAAATCTGTGGTCTAGTTTAATATTATGTGAAGAAGAAGGAGAAGGAGAAGAAGAAGAAGAAGAAGAAGAAGAAGAAGAAGAAGAAGAAGAAGAAGAAGGAGGAGGAGGAGGAGGAGGAGGAGGAGGAGGAGAAGGAGGAGGAGGAGGAGGAGGAGGAAGAGGAGTTGGTTCTTATATGCCACTTTTCTCTACCTGAAGGAGGCTCAAAGTATCTTTCCTCTCCCCACAACAGACACCCTGTGAGGGAGGTGAGGCTGAGAGATCCCTGATATTAGTGAAGAAGAAGAAGAGTTGGTTCTTATATGCCGCTTTTCTCTACTCAAAGGAGTCTTAAAGCGGCTTACATTCGCCTTCCCTTTCCTCTCCCCACATAGACACCCTGTGAGGTTGGGAAGGCTGAGAGAGCCCTGAGATTACTGAAGAAGAAGAGTTGGTTCTTATATGCCACTTTTCTCTACCACAAGGAGTCTTAAAGGGGCTTATCGCCTTCCCTTTCCTCTTCACACAATGGACACCCTTGTGAGGTAGGTGAGGCTGAAAGAGTCCTGATATTCCTGCTTGGTCAGAACAGCTTTATCAGTGCTGTGGCGGGCCCAAGGTCACCCAGCTGGTTGCATGTGGGGAAGCACAGAATCAAACCCGGCTCTCCAGATTAGAAATCCACATTCCTAACCACTACACGAAGCCAGCTCGAAAATGAGGAACCATCAAGTCATTTTGCTAGTGTTTCCTGCCCAAATTAAGGCCTGCTTCACATCTTTTCCCCCCCTCTTCTTTGCCCACATGGAATGAATTTATTGGAATGAACCCCTTCCAATGACTAGCCTCCCTCACAGGGTGTCTGTTGTGGGGAGAGGAAGGGAAGGTGATTGTAAGCCGCTTTCAGACTCCTTCTGTTAGAGAAAAGCGGCATATAAGAACCAACTCTTCTTCTTCAGTAATATCAGGGTTCTCTCAGCCTCACCTCCCTCACGGGGTGTCTGTTGTGGGGAGAGGAAAGGTGATTGTAAGCCGCTTTCAGACTCCTTCCGGCAGTGAAAAACGGGGTACAAAAACCCCAGTCCTTCTTCCCTTCTCACCTGGAAGTAGGTAACCACTCTGTCGGACGGTATGAAGTCATTTCTGAAAGATTTCTATCAGAGTCAAGCTGGCACCTTTGGCCTTTGTTGAATGTGCAGGATAGCGGCTACACAACGTCATGGAAACCCAGAGCAAAGTCACATTGGGCAGAGAGATTTAACTCCTTGTCAAACAAGGGTTGATTCTACAAGACATTCATGAGACCCAGTATGAAGTATTCATTAGAGCGCTGGACTAAGATCTAGGAGATCCAGGTTCAATTATTGGGCTGTCAATCTCTAGATGGAGCCTGGAAATCTCCCAGAATTGTGGTGTACCTCCAGATTACAGAGATCAGTTCCCATATGGCATTATACCCTGCTCAGGTTCCCAAACCTCAGGTTCCCTAGGCTTTGCTCCCAAGTGTCCAGGAAACCAGAGTTCAAATCACCATTCTGCCATAGGATGACTCAGGGTTGGTTGCTCTCTTCCAGCCTTAACCTACCTCACAGGGTTGTTGTGGGGATAAAATGGCAGAGAACAATGTTGGAAGTCAGTGCGGGGAGAAAGCTGGATCTCAATATCTGAAAAAAATCATTATAACTTATGTGCAGGGCCCTGAGGTACAGATAGAGCATGTTTTGCTGCACATCTAAAATGAAAGGTTTGCCTACAGCAAAGTATAGAATCATAGAGTTGGAAGGATCAATCTGGGCCATCTAGTCCAATTTTAGAAAAATATATACTGTTTATTCTGGGAGCTCAAATGTTTAAAAACCATAAAAGAATGTCTATTTGGCATAAAACATCTAAGTGCATACACCAATAATGCCAAATAATTTTTCATGTGCATTTGTACAATAACCTCTAATAATGACCTACTTGATCAAAATGCGTTAAGGTCAAAAATTATTAGACATTATTGGTGTATGCACTTAGATGTTTTCTGTGTACCCAACAGACATTCTTTTATGGTTTTTAAACATTTGAGCTCCTATAACGACCAGTATATATTTTTCTAAAATTGAATTTATCCCTAAACTTTTTGGTTCTCGCCTGTATTTCAGGTTGGGTTTTTGTATCCCTTGTTATTACTTGTTGGTACATCTAGTCCCACCCCCTTCTCAATGCAGGATCAGCCTCAGGCATCCAGGAGAAGGATCTGTCCAGCCGCTGCTTGAAGACTGCCAGTGAGAGGGAGCTCACCACCTCCTTAGGCAGCCCCTTCCACTGCTGAACTGCTG
The DNA here is from genome assembly GCF_049243985.1 of Paroedura picta. Lineage (NCBI taxonomy): Eukaryota > Metazoa > Chordata > Lepidosauria > Squamata > Gekkonidae > Paroedura > Paroedura picta. The sequence goes on from NC_135370.1 coordinate 169,231,771, forward strand.
TAAAATTGTTTTTCCTGATATCTTGCTGGTGCTGTTCTCCACATAGTTTAAAGCCATTCCTGCAGGTCCTCTCCTGTGCTGCCAACAGGAACCTCTCCCTGCCCTCCTCCAAGTGGCAACCTTTCAGATAATTAGACAGCAATCTATGTTTCTATTTCAAGACAGCCAACTGGAAGTTGTTCTTCTTCATGCAGTGCATCATCAGCTATTGCTGCAGGAGCTTCTGATAGCCATGAATTCAGGGACGGAGCCATGATGACAACCTTGGGCCCGATCCGTGGTGACTGGTGCCATTGTAAAGTGGAATGTCAAATTTTAAGTTTCCGTCGAAAGAAGGAAATGAAAGATAAAACCAACAGAACATCAACTGAATTTGAAGAACCACTTCAAAATATAGATAAGGAGGACGGGAAATTAATTACTGAAATATACAGGATATTATTAAATCAGGGATCGACTGCAGGCCATTAAGAAGGACTGGGAAATAGGATTGAATACTAAATGTAATGACAAGGATGGGAAACAAATATTTTGGCAATTTCTTTTTAAAGGTAAACCCCAGGCTGCCCAACTCTGCTTCTACTCATCTCAGAAGTACTACAACTTGCTGAAGAGTGCCAGGGTAAAATAAGCCAGGTCAGAAAACCCAGAACGAAATGCTCCAGGCTAGTGTGAATTCATCATATCTCAAAAGCTAAGCAGAGCAGGGCCCAGTTAATACTTCCAGGGGTGACTACTAAGGAAGGCCAGGATTGCTGCGCAGAAGTAGAAGAAGAACTGGTTTTTATACCCCGCTTTTCACTGCCCTAAGAAGTCTCAAAGCAGCTTACAATCACTTTCCCCTTCCTTTCCCCACAACAGACACCCTGGGAGGGAGATGAGGATGAGAGAGCTCTGACAGGACTGCTCAGTCAGAACAGCTCTATCAGGGCTGTAAGGATCCCAAGGTCACCCAGCTGACTGCATGTGGAGGGGCCAGGAATCAAATCCAGCTTACCAGGGCCCATTCCGCACACATAGGATAATGCACTTTCAATGTGCTTCGGCAGCTGAATTTTCCTGTGCGGAACAGGAAAAGCTACTTCTAAAGAGCATTGAAAGTGCATTATCTATTGTGTGCAGACTAAGCCCAGGATAGATGCCACTGCCCTTAACCACTACAACACGTTGGCTCTGAGAAACCACCTCTGTTCCTCTCTTTCCTTGAAAGCCCTATGGGGTCACTTGCAACTTGACAGCGCTTCCCTCCAGAAAACCCAAGGAATCAGGCATCCAAAAAAAGACAGAAAAGACCATAGGAGCAAGCACTTGAAGGTTACAGCTTCAAGGGTGTTGTATTCCAAGGTAAATACAAGAAGGGCATTTAAGAGTGGTGCGTTTGTCTTGCCACGGCTGGGATATACCCTCAGCGGACGACTGAAGGTCAATTTATTTGTTTTCGATGCAAAACACTGTACAAAGGAGCGCATGCAAATAAAAGAGCTCACCTGGATAATGTTACCATAGAAGCAAAGTGGACTTTGCAGCAGATCTTATCAGCCCCGTGGTACAATGGCATGGTGTCACCTGCTGCATGCCTAGCCCAGGCAGGAAGGAAAGGAAGTGGAAAAGATTCCAGCTGGCAAAGCCCTGGGCTCACTGGCTTGACCCCTTATTTGCCCAAGATATGAGTTCTGCAGGTAAGAGCTAGGCGCTGACATGACCTCCACCTCTAGAAGTCTGTTGTGATCACTGTAGGCTTCCTCAAACAGGGTTCGTGAAACCGGGAGGTTTCTCGACGGCCCTGGAAGGGTTTCCCGTACAGGTGGGAGTTAATTAATTTTTAATAGATTTTTAAATTTTATTAATCATTTATTGGGTGCTATGGGCCACTGGGAGTTCAGTCAGCATGATGTTACAAGAGGCAGAACTGAACTGAGAAGCCCCTGAAAAACCCAACTTATAGGCAATAGCAAACAAAGGATCTTCCCGCCAAGATACGTTATTGGTCAATTTCAGTTGAAACTGACTGGATCCTCAGAAGGGACCTAGCTACACATTGGTCAATTACATTGCCTGCTCCAGTCCTGCCTCGGACATATAAGAACCAACTCTTCTTCTTCAATGAAGCACAGATGAGGGATGGTCGGATGAAAAATACAGAAAGACTACAATTCCCATGAGCCTCTACTGTTCTCCATTGACATCTGGACACAGACATCTGAAGAACCACAGTTTGGCCATCCCTGCTCTGTGCCATTGTACAATACTAAGGTCCCCCACCAGCCAGGCCCTCTCCAAGCCCTCTCCAAGCCCCACCCCCCTAATCTCCAAAAACTCTCCCAACTCTCCCACCCAAGAGCTGGCAGCCCTATTCAGTGGTACATACTTTAGGCATTGTTTTTTAATGACCTGAAATAAATCCGGTGGGGGCATGTTGATAAATGATGGTGATGGCACCTCAGTTAGTTTAGCCATAAGTTACCCCCCCTTAGCTGTGTGAGAGGTATAGATTTGGATGGGGGGGGGGATTGTACTATTGATGTTTCTGTGTGGGGTGTGGGGAAATCATGCTAATTTATTTATTTTATTTATTATTACACTTATATACCGCTGTTCTCGACTGGGCTCACGGCGGTTTACAAGATTAAAAGATAAAATACAATAAAACCCCATAATTCCCCTTAATAAAACTGTTACTATCAATACCAATATCAGTATCAAAATCAAAACCAGGCGAACCGCTAACTGTCAACTTAACTGCTGCTATGTCGTCGATGTCTTCTTGTAGCCCTGAATGAAGACGAAATAATGGAAATCTCAACATTTCGGGTACCATGACTGGTGATCTTTCCAGCTATCTGGAGGCGGGTGTGTGTGTCAAAGTTCTAAGATGGATTTGTCACAGTTCCCGAAATGCTAATAGTCACGCTTGTCAGTTACATTAATATGAATGCAACCTTTTCTGCAGGACCTTTGTAGGTCATGATAAATTTCCATTGTGGCCCTGAGCTGGAAACAGTCTACCCAACCATGATGGAAATTTAAGAAGGGGGGGGGGAGTAAGGCCATGATCACAATCTCAAAAGGGATGGATTGTAAATCTCAAGCCTAATTGGGACAATAAATTACCTAAATCGGAATAAAGCTGTTTTCACAGTGCAGGCAAGTCAAATTGTGACATTTCATATTCTCCAAGAGCCAATGAAATAGAATTAAGCCTCTCCTGGGTAACTCAAGGGTTCTCTGCAGGGAGATTTGAGTTCTGTTAGCCGAATCAGCCCTTTATCCAAATACCATTAAACCAGGCTTTCTCCACCAGGATTTTGTGAAACTCCAGGGTTTCTTGATGGCCCTGGAAGGCCAAAATAATTGATTTATTCACTGACAGAGCTTGTTGTTTATATTTCATGTTAATGTTTTAAATGTCTTAATTGATGTGGAGTTTTATTTCTGTAACCCGTCGCGAGACGTTTTACGAGAGTGGTGGGTAAGAAAAATTCTTCTTCTTCTTCTTCTTCTTCTTCTTCTTCTTCTTCTTCTTCTTCTTCTTCTTATTATTATTATTATTATTATTATTATTATTATTATTATTATTATTATTATTATTATTATTATTATTTCCTGAATGGATAGGAGTCAATTAATTTCTCAAAGTCTGAAGAATGTTTCAGGGTTTCTCAGTGGTAAAAAAGTTGAGGAAGGCTGGTCTACAGGAATACCTCTCAAAGAGGCAGTTCACCACAGCAAAATGCCTAGAGATTTGTGGGGTCAACCTGGGGAGAGCGGGATTGAAGTGGGGAAGGGATCAAAGTGGGATATAAAGCTTTATACAGCCAACCCTCCAAGGCAGCCATCCCCCCACCCCAGGAACTGGTCTTTAGTCCAAAGATCACTGGTGATGCGGAGAGATCTCCAGACCTCACCTGGATGTTGGCAACCTCAGCTAACAGAAACAGGGCTCATTTCTTGCTCGCCTAAATAAAAATATGTATTGCACACTATTGCATTAAGGAGATTTTTTGCAGAAAATAAACAGGGTCAATAAATGTACGGATACACGGAGGTTTTCTTAGATTGTATGCTTTTCTGTTTTTTTAAGTTTCATTTCAGATCGCCTCTTGGAAACAGAACCGTTGACCCTTTTGGACTCCTCTGGGCTTGTATTCTGATTACTCTGCATGCCCACCCCCTTCTGTCATACTCTGCTATTGTCATCAGGCTGAAGCTGGAAGCCCCACTATTGTGTTCTAATATATCTGCTGCTAACAGGTCTGTCAGCCCCGAAGACACGTCTTCTTCCACCATTTTGCCCTGCAGGGAATCCAAGGAACACAATCTGAGGATGCAAGCGGCTGCCATCCTTCCGCAAGGTGATCCCCTGAGGACGTTTTCCTGTAGAGATTGTAGAACAAGGCACAGGCGTTAGCAAGTGAGCGCGCTCAGTCGGTTTGCCTCAGGGGTTCCATTTATAGGGGAGAGTTTTCCTCTGCCATAACCCTTCAGCCAAACTGCTGTGGAATTAAGGTAACTATGGCAACCAGGGGATCAAAGCAACAAAAGGCACACATCCCCAGGTATTATTGAGGGATCAGATTCTCTCCGATCACTGCAATTAAGAAATAAGTGTCATTCCATTTAATGGAAAGGATGTTAGTAATCCATAGCACTAATCAATCAGTCTTCTGTCTGTCTGTCTGTCTGTCTGTCTGTCTGTCTGTCTGTCTGTCTAAAACATTCATTAGTCACCTTTCACCCTTGCAAAATGGAAGGCAGTTCAAAACCATGTTATTTATATTTTTTTATTTTATTACATTTAAATACTGCCCTCCCTTGCAGCTCACGGAAGTTATAAAAAACCCCAATATAAACAAGACAACAATTATAAAAGCACACAATTACAAAAGCATGCAATTTAAAAATTACAATCAGGACTGATAATAAATTAAATTAAAAACAAAACCAATCATATGCAGTCCCAAATAATAGAAGAAGTTGGGTTTTATACCCTGCTTTTCACCGCCCAAAGGAGTCTCAAAGAGCGGCAGCTTCTAATCTGGCAAGCTGGGTTTGATTCTGCACTCCCCCACATGCAGCCAGCTGGGTGACCTTGAGCCAGTCATAGCCCTGATAGTGCTGCTCTCACACATCAGGGATCTCTCAGCCCCACCTGTCTCACAGGGTGTCTGTTGTGGGTAGAGGAAGGGAAGGCGATTGTAAGCTGCTCTGAGACTCCTTCAGGCAGGGAAAAGTGGAGGATCATAGAATCATAGAGTTGGAAGGGATCTTCAAGGTCATCTACTCCAACCCCCTGCACAAAACAGGAACAGGAATCTTCTTGATTCCCCTGGATTTCTCCACAGCTTTAAGTGCAATCAGCCACGGTGCTTTGCTGGTCTGGCTGCTCCAGTGGTTTCATCCCTCTGTGTCTGCCAGCCAGATAGGTGATGTTGGGAGATTGCAAGTCCAGGCCTTGGCAATCATGCCGTACAGGGTTAACAGTTCCTCACCAGCATGACCAGATATTTCCCCATCCGACTGGCTTCTAGATGCAGGTTTTATTTATTTATTCCTCATCATTAAAGGAACAGGTTTCAAGTCATGATTTATTTATTATTTATTGCGTCCCCCGTGATAGGAACAAGGCGGATGACTTTGGGTGAGATCAGAGAGTTTCTTCTGATCTCATCTGAATGCATGCAAGTTATTTGGATAGTGAAGGACATAGATCTTCAGCCTTGCTGCCGCTTTGCTTTCTCCCAGCCTCTCTATCTCCCATTGCCCTTGGCCTAGTTTTTTTCTCCCAGTAACTATATGAGGAGAGCCTCTTGTGGCACAGGGTGGTAAGGCAGCAGAAATGCAGTCTGAAGCTGTCTGCCCATGAGGCTGGGAGTTCAATCCCAGCAGCCGGCTCAAGGTTGACTCAGCCTTCCATCCTTCCGAGGTTGGTAAAATGAGTACCCAGCTTGCTGCTGGGGGGTAAACGGTAATGACTGGGGAAGGGAATGGCAAACCACCCCGTATTGAGTCTGCCATGAAAACGCTAGAGGGCGTCACCCCAAAGGTCAGACATGACTCGGTGCTTGCACAGGGGATACCTTTACCTTTAACTATATGAGGAGTGGTTTCCGGCAAGGCCTGCCTAGCCCCCTTGGAAAAACCATAGAGTCTCTGGTGATTTCCAGAGTGACCACCATCACTTCTAGGTTCCACCCTTATGTTCCCGCCCTGTGGGCGATTCGTGCCTTCCAAGAGATGGCAAACGTTTGTGGTCCAACAGGCTTCCATTTTGTAATATACGGCATCAGCTTCCACTTCGTTGCAAAGCATTGTGGGGCAGAATTCCCTGAGGCTCCCTAACTTTTTGCACCTTGAGTCAGGGAAGGGTGGACTATAAATGTAATTCATACTATTAATAATATAATGATGAATGAATGAAATGAATGACTTCCCATAAGCTGCTTCTGAACTAGGGTTGCCAGGTAGGGTCTAGAGATCTCTTGGAATGCCAGACTATTGGGATAGGTGAGGAAGATCTGTGAGGAAAATGGCTGCTTTGGAGCATTTGCTGGCAGGGGCTCATGGGAATTGTAGTCCATGGACATCTGGAGGGCCGCAGTTTGGCTACCCCTGCTTTGGAGGGTGGATTCTACAGCATTATATCCCAGCGAGGTCCCTTCCCAAACTCTATCTTCTCCAGGAGCCACTCTCAAATCTCCAGAAACATCCCAACCAAGAGTTGGCAACCCTATAATCTGATTTAATTTCAAGCAGAGGCAAAGACTGATCCCTGTTTGTCTATATCCCATATGAATGGCTGAACACAAAATAAGACGCTGTTGGCAAGCCATTAATTGATGTGATTTCTCTCTCTCCTTTCCTTCATCTCCTAAATGGATTTGGTATTTCTGCTTCATGAAATTTTAACACGCGAAAATTAAGTCTGGGCACACCGTGAATAAACGTAAATCAAAGAGTTCCCCATCCACACTGGGCTGATAGATGGCATCTTAATCTGGAATCAGATGGAATAGCTCCACAATTCCCCTGGCAGCTGCAGCAAATTTTTCTCCCACAAAAACTTACCAGTGAGTGGAAGTGAGTGGAAATGATGTGTCGGAGACAGGTTTGAAACAGGAAACTATTGATCTGCTATATAATTATTCGGCTCTTCCTGCAAGAACTTACAGTAGCATATGTTGCTCTCCCCCTTTACCCATGTAACAACCTTGTGAATTTAGGCAGATTGTAAGTGGGTGGGCAGGAAGGGATGTGCCAGTGTTTGTCTCTTGGGGCCCTTCCTTGCATACCCAGGGAATGGCTGATCGCCACTGTGGGATGGTGGGTGAATTTCCTCCAGGCCAGGCTGGATTCTGGATTCTCCAGGCCAGGCTGGGAAAGATGCAATTCAATAAGGAGAAGTGCAGAGTTCTACATCTGGGTCACAAAAATGAGAATCATGCAGACTGGAAGGGAGATACACTTCTGGGCAGCAGGGTGTGTGTGAATGAGATCTTGTGGTACTTGGGGTACACTGAGCAGGGAGGATGGACTAGGTGGTCCCTATGACCCCTTCCAGCTCTATGATTCTATGCTAGTCTGGTGAGCCCTGGTTTGAGTTAGAGCCAGCAGTTCAGTGCTGGGAACGAAAAAGACTTAGAATCATAGAATAATAGAGTTGGAAGGGATCTCCTGGGTCATCTAGTCCAACCCACTGCACTATGCAGGACACTCACATCCCAATTGCTCATCTACTGTCACCTGCCACTCCTTTGCCTTCACAGAATCAGCTTTCTTCTCCCCCCCCCCACATGCTAATCCTTCACGCATGAAGTCTGCCCATTCCCGTTGGTTGCAGCAGACCTGAGTTTTCACCGGAAGGCCAAACCAGATGGTACCTGCAGCTGCGACCTGAATGCTCTGTAATTTGTCTTTTCGGGTGGCTCAATGGTGCATCGCACAGCCTGGGCATCATCTCACCAGCAGATGCGCCCAAGGAAGATTTTCGTTCCCAGGAGTATGTAAAAATTGTGTCGTGTCATGTCTCTGGCAAGTCGGATGGCTTTCCTGGCTCCAGCTGGCGAGAGGGATCTATTTCCCCCAGAAGCCTGCGGATCAATAACCATTGTCATTTCTAGCCGGGCTAATAGGATGCAGATGGGGTTTGTGTCTAATCCTCTGAAACCCAGTCGCCATTCTTATTTCATAACGTTAAGGGGGGAACTCCAGAATGAAATTATCTCTCTTGGCACATTCTGGGATGGAGTCTTTTTTCCAATGACAACAGCCAACCGCAAATTACCTCCTCTGGCAATTCAGATCTTTGCACAAAGAGTGGGAGAGGAAGTCAATCTTTGGAGTTTGGTGGAGAATCTCGGAGATAAACTGTTAAGATAAAGGGTGTTAATTTTCCAAGGAAAATGAGGAAGGAGCTAGGAGAGGCTGAAGCAGGAAAAATGGAGTCAATTCCGTAGGAGGAATGGCTAAAGAGTCAGGGACTTTTCGGTTTAGAATAGAGATGACTGGAAGGGAGGGCGTAATAACAGTTTAGGAAATTAAGCATGGGGTGGAGAGAGCTGACAAAGAGAACTTTTTTCTCCCTCTGACAAAATTCGAGAACTCGAGGGCATCCAATGAAGCTGATAGGTTTAGAATAAACAAGAGAGAGAGAGAGAGCGATTTACAGATTTACAGAGGGCGTGATTAAAATGTAGAGTTCACTACTAGAATGATGACCACAGGAATAAACAGCTTTCCAAGAAGATTAGGCAGATCCCTGGAAGATAAGTCCATCAATGACTGCTAGCCATGGTGACCAAGGAGAACTTCCACAATCAGAGACAGTCAGGAGGCAACAACAAGGGAAGACCTAGGCCTTGCGGCTGATCCTCAAGAGGAACTGGTTGGCCACTGTGTGAGACAGGAGGCAGGACTAGATGGACCCTGGTCTGACCCAGCAGGGCTCTGGTTATGTTTATAGAATCATAGAGTTGGAAGAGACCTCCGGGGTCTTCTAGTCCAACCATCTACACAATGCAGGAACTCACAATTACCTGGCCACCCACGGTGATCCCAATTTCATGTCCCAGTGCTCCCCCCACCAAAAATCTCCAGAGTCCAGCCTGGCCTGGAGAAAATTCATCTACCATCCCACAGCAGTGATCAGCCATTCCCTGGGTATGCAAGGAAGGACCACAAGAGACAAACACTGGCCCATCCGTTCCTGCCCACCCACTCACAATCTGCCTAAGTTCATAAGATCAGCATTTCTGTCAGATGATTATCTATCCTCTGCTTAAAAACTTCCAAAGTAGGAGAACCTCCCGAGGAAGCCTTGTTCCACTAAGGAACTGCTCTGTCAGAAACTTCTGAATGTTTAGCTGAAAATTCTTCTGAATTAATTTAAAACCATTGGTTCTGGTCCAAACCTCTGGGGCAACAGGAAACAACTCTGCTCCATCTCCTCTATGACCGCCCTTCAATAATTTGAAGGTGGTTATCATATCACCTCTTAGTTGCCTTCTCTCCAGGCTAAACAGACCAAGCTCCCTTGACCTTTCCTCATGTGACTTGGTCTCCAAACCCCTCACCATCTTTGTTGCCCTCCTCTGGACATGCACCAATGTCCATATGAAGGTCTATGCCCTGGTTGGCCATTGTGTCAGACAGGATGTTGGACTAGATCAGGGGTAGTCAAACTGCGGCCCTCCAGATGTCCATGGACTACAATTCCCATGAGCCCCTGCCATCATTCACTGGCAGGGAATTGTAGTCCATGGGACTACATGGGACTCATGGGAATTGTAGTCCATGGACATCTGGAGGCCTGCAGTTTGACTACCCCTGGACTGGATTAATGGATGGATGGATGGATGGATGGATGGATGGATGGATGGATGGATGGATGGATGGATGGATGGATGGATGGATGGATGGATGGAGGGATATTTACGGCCGACTCTCACAACCCTTCTTCCTCTGATTCCATCAATGGCCAACTATCCTACAGAAGACGGAGTGAATCATTCATTGGAGACGTCCAGCCATTATTATCATGCCCTGTGTGACCCGTATCATGATAGAGAAGGAGGAGAGCAGGACTATACTTCGATGGGAGAGCATCTGCTTTGCATGAGGAAGGTCCCGGGTTCAATCCCCACCATCTCCAGTTAAAAGCAGTTAAGAGGAGCAGATTAGCCATTTAGCTTACAGGGAAATTTCCCAGTGAGTCACTACCAAGTGAGTAACCTCACACATCTTCAGAAGTGAGTATCTGAAGAAATGAGCAGTGACTCATGGATGCTCACATTGCCACAAATTTTGTTAAGTCTTCAAGGTGCTACTGGACTCTTGCTCTTTTCTGCTGGTTGACCACAGTGTGAGACAGGGCTGGATAGACTACTGCTGTGATCCAGGAGGGCTCTTTTGAGAGCAACAAAAAAGCCAGTTTGGTGTTGTGGTTTTTTATTTTATTTTATTTTCAATTTTTATACTACCCCTCTCAAAAAGGCTTGAGGCGGTTATGAGTGGTGGCCTCTAATCTCATGAACCAGGGTTGATTCCCCATTCCAGCCAACTGGGGCTTACACTGTTCTCTCAGAGCTCTCTCAGCCCCACCTCCCTCACAGGGTGCCTGCTGTGGGGAGAGGAAGGGGAGGCGATTGTAAGCCACTTTGAGACTCCTTCAGGGAGTGAAAAGCAGGTTATCAGAACCAACTCTTCTTCTATAATTGGATTAAATTAAAACCGCCTTAATTTCCCAGTGGTGTGGTGCAGGTATCTATAGTGAGAGTTTGGCTGAAGTTTTGGGGGGGGCCGGCCCAAATTTTGGTGTCATTTCTGACCTCAACCATAAGCCTGGCGGAACAGCTCTGTTTCCCAGGCCCAGCGGAACTGTCCCAGGTCCCACAGGGCCCTGATCTCTTTAATTGGGTCGGGCCAAGTGAGGGGCGTGGCTTCCTTCCATCTCATTTGGGTCTTCCTCTTTTCCTGCGGCCTTCAAATTTTCCTGGCATTGTTTTTTCCCTCCAATGAGATCTGTCTTTTCATAATGTGACCAAAGTTCAATGTTCCACCAGACCGAGGACCAAGGCCAGTTTGATATCCTTGGGGCCTGGGATCTTTTGCAGGTTCTGCTCCTTTGGCCTAAACATTTCCAAACAAATAGATATCCAGCAGGAGCTGGAAATTTGCAAAAGACATGCATAGGTTTTGCTTCATCTGTACTGGAGCTATGGGAAATTGATGCACGACGAGGAGAACCATCCCTATTTCTCTTGCCGGGGCACCCGATAGCATCTGACAGGCTTGCTTTCCCGTTAATTCAGTTCTTCCCTCCTAGAGATGGAAGAAGACCTGCATCACTGCATGACTCAGGACTCCCCGTTGGGCCAAATTGAATTTCTTTCCTCCTGACTCGAGTGGGAAGTATTGATTCAGAACCTGATTCATGGCGTCTTGATACGGCAGTGAGGAGCGAGAACAGATTGCATGTGTGGCTTTGGATTTGGGGGTGGGGGAGGAGGTCTGTTTTGCAGGTTGGGCATTCGGTGCCTGCCGTTCAGTCTCTTCCAAGTGATGGCAAATCTCGGAATTAATTTCCTCCCAAACACTCTATTGTTAACAGCTTTAATTGGGTCGGGCCAAGTGAGGGGCGTGGCTTCCTTCCATCTCATTTGGGTCTTCCTCTTTTCCTGCGGCCTTCAAATTTTCCTGGCATTGTTTTTTCCCTCCAATGAGATCTGTCTTTTCATAATGTGACCAAAGTTCAATAGCCTCAGCTTAGCCATTTCAGATTCTAGGGCTGGGTAGCCAAACTCTGGCTCTCCAGATGTCCATGGACTACAATACCCATGAGCCCCTGACATAGCCCTACACTTAAGGATGTTTACTAGCTCCTTCATGGCTGTCCTGCCCAGTCTCAATCTCCTTCTGATTTCTTGAGAACAGAGTTTGAGTCCAGTGGCCCTGTTAAGACCCCACAAAGTTTTATTCGAGGCATAAGCTTTCGTGTGCAAACAGAGATATAATGAAACAGTTTCCTCAGCAGGGAGAGAAAGGGTGAATTGGCCAGGAAGGTTTAGCTAGAGATCAGGTGCATAATTAACCGGGCAAATGCAGCAGCCTCAATCCTCCCAATTAATTCTGCATCTGAAGTCTAGCTAAAACTTCCTGGCAATTAAACCTCCCCCCTTTCTACCTATATGTATGGTTGAAGAAATTCTGTTTCATTATATCTGAAGAAGTGTGCTTGCACACAAAAGCCCATCTGTTACACATGATATATTTCTGGTAAGGCCTTTGAAGGATGAGTGTGTCTCATGGCTTAAGTGCCACTCAACACTTAACACCCACTGTCCCACCCTTGAGTGCCACCTCCTCCAACCAGCTCGCCAGCCAATCACCTTCCGTCCTCCAACCCCTCCTCCTTCCACTTCCCTCTGAGGCTTGGAGGCTGCACATCCTGCCCCATGAGAGCTGCCCCTGCTGGCGATTTCCCTAACAGCTGCCTGCAGCCTTTCCAGGTCCTGGGGGAGGGGGAGGCCCTCCACAGAGTTCTCCTACCCCAGAGCCCTCTGTATTCCTGAATGCAACGGGCTTGGCCCCTAGTACCTTAAATAAAACTTTATTGGTCTTAAAGGTGGTGCTGGACTTCAGTTTTGTTCTACTGCTTCAGACCAACATGGCAACCTACGTGAATCTTCTGATTTCTTCTTTGCAGCCTGCCTTTTGGTTGATGATGGAGCCGAGGAACAGAAAATCTTGAACAATTTCAATTCCATCATCATCAGCCTTAAAGTTGTGCAGTTCCCCAGCGGTCATTACTTTTGTCTTCTTGAGGCTTCAGGAGAGGTGCGTGGAATGTAAATTAGCGTTCAGATCAATATGGGTTTCGCAGGAAGCAAATCTTAGCTGGTCTAGAAAGAAGTCAATCTCATTTTGTTCAATAGCGCTTACTCCCAGGATGGCCTTCTCTGGACTGTAGCCATGGTTACACCGTGAATGGAAAGAAAGAAAGAAAGAAAGAAAGAAAGAAAGAAAGAAAGAAAGAAAGAAAGAAAGAAAGAAAGAAAGAAAGAAAGAAAGAAAGAAAGAAAGAGAAAGGGGACAGACAGGCAGACATTTTAAGTCTGATGCATGCCACAGTTCAAAATCTGTCTTCCAGTCTTCAGTTGCTTTGTGCAAATTTTCATGAGTCATTTCCAAGTTGCTAGTCCATACAGAAAACACCTTGACAAGTTGGAGGCCCTTGCCACAGTTCACCGGCCTGGGTCCTAACTACGTTTTCCACTAGCAGAAATGTGCATGCTTTTGAGGATGAACTGCTGTCATTTCCCCCTTCTGACTGCAGACCACCAATTCATTCCCCAGCTGTTCCTGGAGTACCCTGATGCCCCTTCCTCCCTAGGCGGTTTTTATGGGGCACAGTGATATTCAGTGGGATTGAGGAAAGCTCCACGCAGCTCCTGCTAAGCCAGATCCCTTCCAGCATCCCAGAGTTGTGCCTGTGCATCTGGTAAGAGAATTTTAAATAATACACACGGGAAACTCCATAATCTAAAGGGGCATTTGGGAGATTAAACACGAGGAGCTCCAAGCTGTTAAGCTCCTCGATAGCAAACAGTGATTTGAAAAGGTCTTTTGATGGCTGGCCTGACCCACAGATTCCCGCCTCCCCCTTTATTGGCTGTCTGGTTCCCTCTTGGTCGCAGCCCCACCCCAGTCCTTATCGAAACATTCCACCCATTGCAGAAACTTCTGCAGAAAAGGTTCAGGCACTTCTGCCCCAGCGATGACCTTGACACAAACCAGATGGCTCCATCGGCAAGAAGAGAACCTGGTTGTTCTTTAATTGAGCTGGACGCCCTTCCTGTCCTCCATCATCTCCTTACACTCCAGTTCCCAAGAGTCCCTATTATATATTTATTGGAAAAGATTTTTATGCTGCCTTTCTGCCCAGTTTACAATCCCCAAGGGCAAAGAACAATAAAAAAGAAGAAGAGTTTCTTCTTATATGCTGCTTTTTTCTACCTGAAGGAGTCTCAAAGTGGCTTACAATCGCCTTCCCCTTTCCTCTCCCCACAACAGGCACCCTGTGAGGGAGGTGAGGCTGAGAGAGCCCTGATATTACTGAAGGAGAAGAAGAGTTGGTTCTTTTATGCCGCTTTTCACTATCAGAAGGAGTCTCAAAATGGTCTCCTTCCGTTTCCTCTCCCCCCAACAGACACCAGGTGAAGGAGGTAAGGCTGAGAGAGCCCTTATATTACTGCTCGGTCAGAACAGCTGGACAGTCTCCAAGGGCAGCCCCACATAAACCGCATTGCAATATTCTAATCTAATTGTTACCAGGACATGCACCACAGTAGCAAGATCTGTTTTGGCCAAGAAAGCCTGCAGCTGGCTCACTGGTCCAAGCTGCTCAAAGGGACCCCTGGCCACTGAAACCACTTGCTTTTCCAGCAGGAGATTGTAGTCCAGCACTTCCCCCTCCCCAAGCTATAAACCTGCACCTTTAGGAAGAGCGGAAGCCCCTCCAGAACTGTTCAATTTTTGCCCACCAGCAGCATCTCCATGCACGTCACTCATTTTGATGACAAATTATGGATGGGAGCCAAAGAGTCTCCAAACAGATATCCACTTACGTCTCCAAGCAGACATACAATTTCATACTCAGTAGAAAACATTGAAAAACAACCATGTCATGGGGGAAAGCATTTGCTTTCATTCTTGTTCATCCGTCACATTCAATCACCCATCTTTGGCCATTTTTGGCAAATCATAATGATGTAAGCTACACCAGCAGAGGTTGAAAACTTACAATGTTTGCCATTCCCAAGGTCGGTGAAGTCCAAAGGGAATCATAGAATCCTGGAACCATAGAGTTGGAAGGGGCCACACAGGCCATCTAGTCCAGCCCCCTGCTTAATGCAGGATCAGCCACAAGCATCCAGACATCAAAAGGGAGACGTCAAAAGGGAGGGATTGTGGCCCAGTTGCAGAGCATCTGCTTTGTCTGCAGAAGGTGCCCAGCTCAGTCTGTGCCATCCCAGCTTAAAGGATCTGCTAGTAGGTGATGTGAATGACTTCCGTTTGAGACCCTGGAGAGCTACAGCCAGAACAGGGAGTACTTCACAGACCAGTGGCTTGATTTGCTATAAGGCAGCTTCATGGACTCATTACTCTTTATGCTAAGTAGAGTTAGTTAGATCCATCAAATCTGGGCTGATTCTGCCCATACTTTGTTTTTCCGTTGTGGATCCTGCTGAATTCAGATCAATTTGAACTCGGGTCTTCCTCTATCCTCCCCCCAATTGAAACAGAAAGCATTCTACACTTGATTGGGGAAGCTTAGAGTGGGGAAGGGAGCCAAATGCAGCAGGAGTCTCTTTCTTTTCTTGAACGAGATGGGGAGAGAGAGAGAGAACTGGAGACAGCAGCCTCACAGGGGGAAATAAATCCAAGAGGCAAGTCACAAGTTACACAGTGACTGGACAGGAAGGAAGGAAGGAAGGAAGGAAGGAAGGAAGGAAGGAAGGAAGGAAGGAAGGAAGGAAGGAAGCTGTACTTTATGACTTAAAGCAAGGGTAGCCCAACCTCTTTGAGCCTGGAGGCACTTTTGGAACGCTAACTAATGTGTGATAGGCAGAGCCACAAAATGGCTGGCACAGGAGGGGGAGCTAGCCACAAAATGGCTGCTGTAGCTTGCCTTCAGTCACCCAGTAAAGATCCTTGTGTTGCGCTGGCAGTTGGTTCAAAGCAAGGTTTTTAATAATCAGCACACTCAGTCAAATCTCCAATGGCCAGTCAGACGCCTTGCTGGGGAAAAGCTCCAGCTGCGCCCATCTTCTTTCTTAAAATGCTGGACAGGCACCAGACAGCTACTGATTGGCATCAGGTTGGGGATCCCTGCCTTCAAGCTATACCTTTGAGGAAAAAGTTTCGGCAGCAAGGTCTGCGTACAAGGTGATAGATCTCAGCAACTCGTGCATCGAAGAGCACGTGCTTATTTCACTGAACAATGGCTGTGGTCTTGCAAGGACCTGTTCTGGGATAAAGCAGCTCAGGTTCTGCATTGTCCTTTTATGCTCCGAAAGAAAGTAAGAATCATTGGATCTAAGCAACCAGGGGGCAACCTATGAGATTGCCCACTCCCACCCTCCATCTCTCTATGTACTTACTCATTAAGAAAGTATTCGTGATGGAACGTCCCACCTGATTTACGGTGATCCTGTGGGATTTTCAAAGCAAGAGAAGTTCAGAGGAGGCTTGCCAATGCCTGCCTCTGTGCCATGACCCCGGACTTCCTTGCTGGTCTCCCATCCAATTATTATTATTATTATTATTATTATTATTATTATTATTATTATTATTATTATTATTATTATTATTATTATTATTATCATTATTATTATTATTATCATTATTATCATTATTATCATTATTATCATTATTATCATTATTATCATTATTATCATCATCACCATCATCATCATCATCATCATCATCATCGTCATCATCATATTCCCGGCCACTTCCTGTAGGCTCGTGGCGGGTAACAATAGTCTTAACCCAGTTAAAATACCCATTAAAAGACCTAAAAAATCACAACAAGGTGGAAAAACATTCTTATTCCCAACCCCCACTATCAGAGCAGCAGGAAGAAAGGATGGAGTGGTGTAACTTCTAGTCCCAGGGCAGGGGCGATGGCTCTCATACGCTGACCCCAGCCTCAACCGAAAGCTTGGCGGAAGAGCTTCATTTTACAGGCCCTGCGGAAAGCTGACAAATCCCGCAGGGCCCGCAGCTCACCCAGGAGCTTATTCCACCGAAAAGGCCCTAGCCCTGGTTGAGGCTAGACGCGCTTCCTTAGGGCCGGGAACGACCAGTAAGTTCTCACCCGCAGAGCATAAGGCCCTGTGGGGGACATAGGGCGACAGGCGGTCCCTCAGGTATGTGGGTCCCAACTTGCGTAAGGCCTTAAAGGTTAAAACCAAAACCTTGAATCGGATCCAAGCAGCAATTGGCAACCAATGCAGCTGCCTCAGCACAGGCTGGATATGGGCCCTCCAAGGTGTGTTAGTGAGGACCCTAGCAGCTGCATCTTGTACTAGCTGAAGTTTCCGGATCAAGGACAAGGGTCGGCCCGCGTAGAGCAAATTACAGACATCTATTCTGGAGGTGACTGTCGCATGGATCACCATGGCCAAGTGATCAGGGGACAGGTAGGGTGCTAGTAGTCGGGCCTGGCGGAGATGGAAAAACACCTGGCCGGCTACTTTCCTGACCTGCGCCTCCGTAGTCAGGGAGGCATCAATGGTCACACCCAAGTTTTTGGCCTGGGACGCGATGGTAAGATGCTCCCCTGCCAGGGTGGGTAAACATGCTTCCTGTTCCCACCCCCTTCCTCCCAGCCACAGGATCTCCGTCTTGGAGGGGTTGAGTTTCAGGGGAGTCTGCTCAAACCATTCAGTCACCGCTTCCAAACATCTGGCAAATGGATCCAGGGGAGAGTCCGGGTGGCTGTCCATAAGGAGATAGAGCTGGGTGTCATCAGCATACTGGTGACAACCCAGCCCAAAGCTCCGTACCAGTTGGGCCAGAGAGCGCATGAAGATGTTGAACAATGTGGGGGAGAGGACCGCATCCTGAGGGACCCCACAAGGGAGTCTATAGGGTCGCGCGAACTCCTCCCCACTGCAACCCTTTGGGTCCGGTTCTGGAGAAAGGAGCATATCCAGCGCAAGGCTGTGCTCTGTATCCCCGTGCTGGCTAGGTGGTGGATCAGTAACACATGGGTTGACCTTAGCGGCACCTATAAGACCAACAAAGGAATGAGCTTACGGTCTTTGGAGATGTTTAAGCAGAGGCTGGAGAGCCATCTGATGGAGAGGCTGATTCTGTGAAGGCTCAAGGGGGTGGCAGGTGACAGTGGATGAGCGAGAGGGTTGTGAGTGGCCTGCCTAGTGCAGGGGGTTGGACTAGATGACCCAGGAGGTCCCTTCCAACTCTAGGATTCTATGATTCTAAATTCCAACTAAACATCCAGAAGAATCCTGACAGATAGAGCGGCTTTATCAGTGGAACAGGCTTCCTTGGGTGGTGGTAATTTCTCCATCTTTGGAGATTTTTAAACCGAGGCTGGAGAACCATCTGACAGAGAGGCTGATTCTGTGAAGGCTCAAGGGGGTGGCAGGTGACAGTGGATGAGCGATGGGGTTGTGAGTGTCCTGCATAGTGCAGGGGGTTGGACTAGATGACCCAGGAGGTCCCTTCCAACTCTATGATTCTCTGATTCTATGTTTCTATGATTCTATGACCCTGCTCAGCTTCCAAGATCTCACAGGATTGGGCTGCTGTTTACTAAGAACGTTTCGTTGCTGCAGGATGGGGTATGCTCTGCATGCTTTTGAACATGTTTATGTCTTTGAGCAAGAACAGTGTGATGTTATTTTGTTTGAAAGCACTCTGGGGAGAGCAACATGATTAAGCACGTTGATTTCAATGTGAAAGACTGAAGCGCCAGGCATAACTTTCTCACCAAAATTAACTAGGCTGGAAGGCACTTGACTTTGCCTGGATCGTGGCCAGGGAGTTTGCACTACCAGAGGAATAGTTTGTTGCTGCTTCCAAGTTAGATCTATGGAAAACGCGAAATGCAGTATCAGAAAAAGGGCAAAAAATGCCAGGCATGTGGGAACAGCCTGTCCAGAGTGGAAAGTCTAATCCTCATGGGGAAAAAATGCAAAGCTCTGGCTGGGCATATGCTTTGGATTTTAAAGGGAACTTGCCTCTACCTCCTAATCCTTGAAGCAGAGACGACCGGTCAGCCGAAGATGAGTAGACAAGAAAAGGTAGTTTCCAAGCAGGCGATGGCAAAAACATCATTTGAACAATATAAACCAGGGGTAGTCAAACTGTGGCCCTCCAGATGTCCATGGACTACAATTCCCAGGAGCCCCCTGCCAGCGTTTGCTGGCAGGGGGCTCCTGGGAATTGTAGTCCATGGACATCTGGAGGGCCGCAGTTTGACTACCCCTGATATAAATTGTTCCTATGGACAAGTTCCTACGGACAACAGCCTTGTTTTCGTTTGAACTTCATCGGTGAACTTATCAATATAGTGTAGTATTTCTTTAAATTGGTTTTTACAATGATACTCGCGAAGTTAGTCTACAACACGCAACCTTATATTTTAAGACATATATCTTGGGTCTGCTATTATCCAAGGTCCAACCAGGTAACCCTCCTCTAAGGAATCTTATAAACCACTTATAAGATTCCCTAGAGGATTGTTACCTTGTTGGACCTTGGATATTAGTAGACTCAAGATAACGTTAGTAAAAACCAATTTAAAGAAATACTACATTGTATTGAAAAAGTTCAGTGATGAAGTTCAAACGAAAACGAGGCTGTTGTACCTAGGAACTCTTTCTGCTTATAACAGTTTATATTGCTGGAATAAAGCTTTTTGCCATTGCCAGCATGAAAACTACTTTTTCTTGTCTACTCCTAATCCTTGAAAGAATGGCCTTTTCCATGCTGAATGTCTTGAAGTGTCCTTGCTGCAGATCCGGGGTACACGGGCCAAGCTCAGGAGGTGCCAGAATTGCAGCTCTTTGATCCAGCTGATGCACATTTAGAGGTACCCTTAACAAGCGTCCCAGCTTGGCAGCTTCCCATCTATTTGGGGAATGTTTTGTCAGATGATGATATTTAAGCATCCTTAGTTGATTCATTCATGAAATATATTACAATGCCTGGCCAGCATGGCTTTCCCTGTGCAGGCGTGGGGCTGGAAATGGGTCAATGAAAAAGCTGAGCTCTTTGGTTGTTATTTCCCGCATCCCATCAAATCTTAAAAACTGGCCAGGGATTCTGGCTTTTGTTATTTGGGCATGGAATTGGGGTCACTGTGTGGGCAGGTAGTTGTGGATTTCCTGCATTCTGCAGGGGGTTGGACTAGACCCAATATTGAGATCTCTAACATCGAGATCATTGTTAGATCTATTGTATTGGTGCCACCCTCTTCTGAATATTATTCTCTCCACCAGGCTTAACTAAGATCAGAATTGTGACCACCGTCGCTATATGTTATATGTAACTTTTGCTGATGTTAATTGGGGTTTTTATGGGGATTTTATTGTCTTTTTAACTATTTATGTTGTAAACCGCCCTGAGACCTATTGGGAGAAGGGCGGTCTAAAAATTAAATAATAATAATAATAATAATAACAACAACAACAACAACAACAACAACAACAATAATAATAATAATGACCCTGGAGGTCCCTTCCAACTCTATGATTCTATGATTCTATGACACTCTCCAGGAGGAATTTAGTGTATGCCTACTCCCAATTCTTTGCTGCTGCCATTTGCATAACAACTGGTTGGTAGCACGAGCAAATTTTTGAGGGGCCATAGGTCAGCAGGGCTGCCAGCTTCCAGGGGGTCCAAAAACGAAGACCAGTTGATCCTATGAAGTCAGAAAACCTAAGGGCTGGCCGTGCAATAAATCCTCACTTATTTTGGACACATCATGCAATCAGACTCGCTAGAAAAAGCGTTAATGCTCGGCATGGTCAGCAGCAAAAGGAAACATGGTCGCCAAAGGATCCGCTGGCTCGACACGATCAAAGCCGACACAGGGATGACCATGAACCAACTAAAAGAGGCGGTCATTGACAGAGACGTGTGGCGAAGGCTTTCCTATAGAATTGCAGAGGGTCCGACACAACTGAATGGACGACATCATCATCAAAGAGTAAATGTTTAACCAGTCAAATTCTTTGAAATAATCAACCTCTTGGAGCTGAGCTAAGATGGGGACCCCAGTTCTTCGTTCCTTTTCTTCAGCTAGCTTCCAGGTGGTGCCTGGAGATCTCCTGGAATTATCTCCAGGAGACAGAGATCAGTTCACCTGGAGAAAATGGCCACTTTGGAAGGTGAACTGTATGGATCGTGTTCCATTGAAGCCCCTCCACTCCCCAAATCCCACCCTCCTCAGACTCCACCCCCAGAAATTTCCAGGTATTTCCCAACCCAGAGCAGGCAACCCTACTGGGTCAGTGGTAGAAGGTGTGCATTACATCCTGAAGGTCCCAGGTTCAATGCCCAACAGCTAAAAGGATCTATTAGCACAGTGGTTCTCAACCTGGGGGTCAGGACCCCTTTGGAGATCGAATGACCCTTTCACAGGGGTTGTGGTAGGGCAAGCAGCTTGGCCGGGGAGGGTGCCATCCACACAACAGCCTTGTGGGGTAGATCAAGATAGAGCGTTTGCCTGTCTGGAGCAGCGGAAAAGAGCGAGATTGGCATGGTGGGACAAGAGGCAGAACTGAGAAACTCCGGGGGGAAATCAATTTATACACAGTCATGAACAATGGATCTTCACGGCATTGGTCAGTTTTGGTTTAATTTCTGTGAAAGAACACTTGCATAGTTTTATGGTTGGGGGGTCAACATAACATGAGGAACTGTATTAAAGGGTCGTGGCATTAGGAAGGTTGAGAACCACTGTATTAGCAGATGATGCAAAAGATCTCCAACTGTGATCTGGAGAGCAGCTGCCAGTCAAAAGCAGAAATATTGACCCATGATAGACAATTATGACCCATGATAGACAAATCATGTTTTTAAAATGTGCCCAGGTTCAACCCCCATCATCTCCACCTAAAAGGACTAGGTAGGAGGTCATCTGTAAGACCTCAGGCCATGGTCCTGGAGAGCTGCACTAATAGACCAGTGGCCTGTTTCAACCTGTTCACAATAAACACATGTACAATCTGTGTACAGTGTATACTTGATTTTTCTTTACACATGCAATGAGTAATTCTCACATTGCATTTGACGCATTTACAACTCAAGGTGTAGAAAAGAGCCAGAGTCCAATGGCACATTGAAGGCTAACAAAATTTGGGAACTTTTGTGAGTCACTGCTCACTTCTTCAGGTACAGATAGCTGTCATGTACCCACAGCTGGGGTACATGTCTTCAGTTGAGGGGGTCTGTGTTCCCAGTGGAGATCTCCCAGCCTCCCTTCCCCATCCCTTGTTCTTTCTGCCCTCTAATGTTGCTCCTATTATCTTTCACGAATGGTAATTTTTAGTGTTGTAAGGAATGCAAACGACCTTGCCTGGCTCTTCGGACAGGGTGCTAAGACATTTGAAGAATGGTTTCACTTTGCAGCTCAGGTAACACTGCCTTTCCGTGGGAATGCCTTTTGGTGCGCAAACCCCACGGAAATGGGGGAGTGAGGGTGTTGTGGAAAACTCCATGAGGCGTCTCCTGTTGCTGCTTCCCAAGGAACCAATATACAGAGGCACCCCACTTCCGAACCCTGAGGTTCCATTTAGCCATCATGATTGATAGCTATCAAGGAATCCATAGATTTGTTCATCACCCTTTTGAAGCCCACTAGACTTGTGACTATACTGACCTGAATGGGCCTGGCTTCTTCTGCCTCATCAGGTCTTAGACGCTAATAAGTAAGAAAGCCAGCTTGGTGTAGCAGTTGAGTGGTGGCCACGAATCTGGCAAACCAGGTTTCATCCCCCACTCCTCCACATGCAGCCAGCTGGGAGACCTTGGGCCAGTCACAGTGTTGTTAGAGCCGTTCTTGCAGATCAGTTCTCTCAGAGCTCTCTCAGCCCCAGCTATCTCATGAGGTGCCTGTTGTGGGGAGAGGATGGGAAGGCAATTGTAAGCCACTCTGAGACTCCTGTGGGTAGTGAAAGGCAGGGTACAAAGAGCAGCTCTTCTTTAGGGCCAACCCTGGTTAGTACTAGTCAAGGCTATGGTCTTCCCAGTTGTAATGTATGGCTGTGAAAGTTGGACCATAAGGAAGGCCGAGCGTCAAAGAATTGAGGCTTTTGAACTCTGGTGCTGGAGAAGACTCTTGCGAGTCCCTTGGACTGCAAGGCGAACAAACCGGTCAGTCCTAGAGGAGATCAGCCCTGACTGCTCCTGAGAAGGCCAGATCCTGAGGATGAAACTCAAATACTTTGGCCACCTCATGAGAAGGAAGGACTCCCTGGAGAAGAGCCTAATGCTGGGAGCGATCGAGGGCAAAAGAAGAAGGGGACGACAGAGAATGAGGTGGCTGGATGGAGTAACTGAAGCAGTAGGTGCAAGCTTAAATGGACTCCGGGGAATGGTAGAGGACAGGAAGGCCTGGAGGATCATTGTCTATGGGGTCGCGATGGGTCGGACATTACTTCACAACTAACAACAACTTTATGCCAATAAAGGTACTGTGTGTGTGTGTGAACTAACAACAACATTTTTTTTGTCTGTTCTGGAGTTATGCTGGACCTGCTTCTTGTGCAAGCGTCCTGCATGGAAATAAAGGCATAATTCTCCCTCACCATTCCCTGTGATTTGCGGCTGCTGCTCCTTTTATGATTCCTCAAAGCATCGACAATCAATACACAAAATGCTTTGCAAGGCTCAAGGAGACACCAAACCCTGCGCCGTATAAATGAGACAGATTCAAAAGGGGATGGAGAAAGACAGGAGAAAGGAATCGTCAATTTATGCCTCCGTCGGTGTTTTTAGATGCCAATCTTTTACAATCTGTTTTAAAGGGCCTGTACACACGCTGAGATCCTGCAGGACCACTCCTCTGAGCAAATAAATCGGTACATCCAGGGATTTGATTCCGGCAGCAAGAAAGCAGGCAAACGGAAAGGCCTCCTTGAATTGGAAAAAAACCAATCTAATAAATGACGCCTGTTCTGCTGCAGCATGTTCCCCCCTGCCCGAAACTGATTCATCGGCACGTACTTTACAACTCCCCGGCAGGGGCAGAAGATTTACTGTTTCATTTCTCCTATTTTCTTCCTCACTCATAACTGGGGGGGGGGGGAGGGAGGGAATATGAATCAACCACAGAGCCCTGTGCTGCCACGGCGGTGCTATTACTGTCATCGTAACAAATCAATAGCAAGGAGCCCCGACAAGAAAGGCGCGAAGAAATGTACCCTGTGGGGCAGAGGAGTTCTAAAGAAGCAGCTGGAATAGCCAGCTTGATGCAGTGGTTAGGAGAGTGTGATTCCCCACTCCCCCACATGCAGCCAGCTGGGCACAGCACTGATAAAAGTGTTCTGACCGAGCAGTGATATCAGGGCTCCCTCAGCCTCACCCACCCCACAGGGTGTCTGTTGTGGGGAGAGGAAAGGGAAGGCGACTGTAAGCCGCTTTGAGACTCCTTCGGGTAGGGAAAAGTGGCATATAAGAACCAACTCTTCTTCTTCTTCAGTAATATCAGGGCTCTCTCAGCCTCACCTCCCTCCCAGGGTGTCTGTGGTGGGGAGAGGAAAAGGAAGGCGAATGTAAGCTGCTTTGAGCCTCCTTCAGGTAGAGAAAAGCGGTATATAAGAACCAACTCTTCTTCTTCTTCTGCATCAGCCTGGGCGACCTCCATACTTGGAGGGATGCCCTTCCTTTATCAAAAGAGCCAGTTTGCCCAGAGCAGGCCTGTGTACTGTAAGCAAGGTCCCTTGTGAACCTTCACAAGCGTTTTGCAGCCCGAAGGCTCTGCTTTGGGGGAACTCAAATACTTCCTGGTGCCCTTTTCCATAGTTTCAGTCTTGCTTGGGCCAGGAGGGTCAAGACAGAGTGCCTGACCAAAGTCAAAGAAAGGTCTCGGGGTGGGGAAGAGCAGCCGGCTTGAGCTTCTTTAACTGAAGGCAGAAAATCCTTTCATATTTTGATGGTTTGGGGAGGCATGCAAATTTCCAGTTTTCTCATTTTATTCTCACAACTACCCTGTGAGGTGAGACTGAGAGAAAGGGACGGGCCCAAGGTCACCCCCACAAGCTTCAGGAGAGCCAGTGTGGTGGAATGGTTAAAGAGTGGAGGCTTCTAAGCTGGACATCTGGGTGGGATACCCTCCTCCTCCACATGCGGCCAACTGGGTGACCTTGGTCTAGTCACAGTTCTCTTAGGACTGTTTTTGCAGAGCAGTTCTCTTCGAGCCTCAACTACCTCAAAGGGAGATGGTGGGAAAGGTTTTGGGTTTCCTCTGGGTAATGAATAGTGGGGTTCAAAAACCAGCTGTTCTTCTTCTTGGCAGGGGGGGGATTTGAACTTGGGTATCCCAGATTCTAAACCAGTACTCAACCCACTACTAAACCACAATGGCTCTTAAGGATTGCTTCTGTAGGTTACCATCAGCCAACTCTGAATTCCCTAATATTCCATCCACCCCTTCCCTCAGGATAGAAGAGTCTGGGTTGTCGGCTATGTCATCAAACCCACCCTGATACCTTGAAAATGGTGCATGGGAGACGGGGACAAAAGAGGAGGAGGAGGAGGAGGAGGAGGAGGAGGAGGAAGAAAGTTCAATTTATATTCTGCTTTTCACTGCCTGAAGGAGTCTCAAAGCGGCTTACCATCACTTTCCCTTTCCTCTCCCCACAACAGACACCCTGTGAGGGAGGTGAGGCTGAGAGAGCCCTGATATTACTGAAGAAGAAGAAGAGTTGGTTACTACATGCCGCTTTTCTCTACCAGGAGGAGTCTCAAAGCGGCTTACATTCGCCTTCCCTTTCCTCTCCCCACAACAGACACCCTGTGGAGTGGGTGAGGCTGAGAGAGCCCTGATATTACTGAAGAAGAAGAAGAGTTGGTTCTTATATGCTGCTTTTCTCTACCCAAAGGAGTCTCAAAGCAGCTTACATTCGCCTTCCCTTTCCTCTCCCCACAACAGACACCCTGTGAGGGAGGTGAGGCTGAGAGAGTTCTGGCAGGACTGCTCTGTGAGAACAGCTCTAGCAGGGCTCTGAGGAGCCCAGAGTCACCCAGATGGCTGTATGTGGAGGAGTGTGGAATCAAACCCAGTTCGCCAGATTAGAAGCTGCCGCTCTTAACCATTACACCACGCTACTCATTTGCACAATAGTAAAATCCACACCTAGTTTTTAACATCCTCTTCTGAATCAGCTTGGCTATCAGATTTCTTATAGTATTTAGCACGTGTGTGAGATTTTCTCCTGTCCCTAACCTTTGTGAAGCAGCACCTTTGTGGATGTGGCTGCTGATATGTCTAGCCGTGTTCGCAAAAGACAGCTTGATAGGCCTGACCTTTAAAGAAACCTTTAAATAAAAACACAACTTGTGTCTCCAGTATACAGCATCTTTCTTTCTTTCCCCCCTCCAGTTTATTGGTACGGATCTCTGCTATTCCTAAAATATCTTCTCCCTAAGGAGAGGGTAAACAGATGCCGCGGACAAAGCATTGGAGGGCTCTCTGAAGAACATATGGAATAAGCAGTCCCTAAGAGATTTCGGAGCCAGAGTCTTTATTAGGACGTTAAAGATTAAAGCCAATACACTGAATTGCACTTGGAAATTAACTGGAATCCAAGATAGGCCTTTCAAACATATAACATTTTCTTTGTAGGGAGCCTTGGCTACTAAGGGGCTGTGACATTTTGAACCAGCTGAAGTTTCCAAGAAATTTTCTACAGAGGACCTACTCAGAACAAGATTCCAGTGTCCCCTTGTCACTTGCTGAGCTCCGCAGAGACCTAATGAGATCCTTCCATTGTATGGAATCCCCTGGGAGGATAAAGAGAGGCTCCAGATGGCATTTGACAGCGACCAGATGTTAGTAGCAAGGGCAGGTAACAGATGGTTGTGGGACAGGCTCAGAGAGAGGGGGGAGAGGCAGAAGGGGCAGATTCTTGTAAGTTATTTATAGAGTCTCTCCGCTAACTTTTTATTGTGTGCTCAAGGCCCACATCACAGAAGCCAGTACTAAAATGAGAATAAAATGAATTTTAGCTCCTGTTGCTCAAGTCATTTGGAAACAGGACCCTGGACAGCTCCAGCATAGCTGACAAGTTACTCCATGCCAGAGGTGGGCAAACCGTGGCTCTTCAGATGTCCATGGTGTGCAAATTCCATGAGCCACAGTTTGGACACCCTTGTTCCATGCCCTAATGATCATTAGGTTCTATTGCACACAAAAGTTTATACCTCGAAAAAAGGTATTAAAGTTGCCCCTGGACTAAAAATACTCGTTCAGCTAGAACAGTGGTTCTCAGCCTTCCTAATGCCGCGACCCTTTAATACAGTTCCTCATGTTGTGGTGACCCCCAACCATAAAATTATGCAAGGGTTCTTTCACAGAAATTAAACCAAAACTGACCAATGGCGTGAAGATCCATTGTTCATGATTGTATATAAATTGTTTTTTCCCCGGGGTTTCTCAGTTCCATTCTGCCTCTTGTCCCACCATGCCGATCTCGCTCTTTTCCACTTCTCCAGACAGACGAATGCTCCATCTTTATCTACCCCACAAGGCTGTTGTGTGGATGGCAACTTTCCCCCCCCCCAGCCAAGCTGCTTGCCCTGCCGGGACTCTTGTGAAAGGGTCGTTCGACCCCCAAAGGGGTCCTGACTCCCAGGTTGAGAACCACTGAGCTCGAACAATCCATTTCAACATGGCAAGGATTTCATGCAAGCAATGTTGCTAAAATTGCCAATTCACATGGGCCAAAGTTAAATGTTGCAGGGAGGGGGCAAAAAGTAGAAACCTGGGAGATGTTTTTCAAGCCAGACAGGCACAAATAAAGATAATAAGGATGCAGAAGTAGACGCTGATTATGGAAAATTGAAGCGTGTTGGGTAAAAGATACAATAGGAAAAATATTTCTCACAACCAGGTCATCTGTCATGGAATAGAACAGTCATCATAGGGATGTTGGGGAAACATTGTTAGTTATATCTCAAAGAAGAAACGTGTGGAAACTATTCTTTCTTACAGAATAACAGTCACTGACATACAGATATAGATACAGATATACAGCCTCTCCGTCAGATGGGTATCCAGCCTCTGTTTAAAAATTTCCAAAGATGGAGAACCCACCACCTCCCGAGGAAGCCTATTCCACTAAGGAACCACTGTAATTGTCAGGAACTTCTAAAAATTCTGTTTAGACAGAATTTCTTTTGAAATTCTTTTGAAATCTGCACAATGCAGATAGATAATTCACAGCTCTCTCCCACCCCCACTCCCTCAGTAATAATCAGCCCAGGGGGCAAACACTTTATTGTTCTATCCAACTCACAGGCACAATCCCACACAGGCTAATCTCCTCACTCCTCAGAGCCCAGTGGCCTAGTTTCCCTTACCTTCCCGTGAGCCTTTCAGGATTGTCTGCTCCCCTCTTCTCTTCAGTGTCCAGAGAACCCTCTCCAGCTCCTCACCATGGCCATTTTTAAGTCCACCCCAAATAGCTGCTGACCACCTGGGAGTTGTGGGAGTCTTGCCTTCCTTGATGTGTCCTCCATCCTCTCCTGACAAGGCAGCTGCCGCACCTAACTTCCAGCCTTGGCCTAAGCAATGCCCTTCTGGCCAGACCTAGGCTACGGGTAGGGTTGCCAGCTTTGGGTGCAGATTTTGGGAGTGAAGACTGAGAAGGTTGGGGTTTGGGGAGGGGAGGGACCTCAGCAGGGTACAATGCCCTAAAGTCCACCCTGCAAAGCAGCCTTTTTCTCCAGGGGAACTGGACTCTGTTATCTGGAGATGATCGTAATATCAAGAGATCTGTGGGCCCCACCTGGAAGTTGCGAGGCAAGAGAAGAACCAACAATGGTTGTTCAATAAAAACAGTTTATTCTACTTTTAGCGTTTTCAAATCAGTGTTTTAAAGTTGGTAGGTATGGGCCTGCTAGTGCCTACCTCACCTTCCCCTTGTGCCTGTGCCTCTCTGTGCCTGTGCCTCTCTGGACACCGTTGTGCCACAGGGTTATTTTGTTTTCCTGTGAGGGAACACTGAAAAATTGTGATTCCCACCAGTAAGCCAAAGCATCAGGATTCTGTCATCTCGTTCTCTCACACTGTAGTTGGTTCCACAGGATGAGGGCCAACACAGAGAAGGCCCTACCTCAGGTTTCTGTGGACCCACTCAGGAAGAACCAAAATCCAAGCCCCATCCCTCAAATCATAAACAGGAGCTCATAGGAAGATGTGGAATGGTCTATTGGGATCTTACTGTGGGTCCTTCTTGCTGGATTTAGGGACGAAGCCTGGGGAGGACAGGGACCTCAGTGGGGTACAATGTCAGAGAGAGTTGATCCTCCGTAGCATCCATCCTGCAGGAGAACTGGAAATGAGCTGCAATTCCAGGGGATCCCCAGGGCCCACCTGGAGGATGGCATCCCTTGAAAGGGTGGCAGGAGAATGAAACCTGGGATTCTCAGTCTATCAGATTCTGAATCCAGTCCTAAATTACGTGGTGATGGTTGTCATTAGGCCAAACAGCGGAATACACATCCCCTGAATATTTGTGATTTATGAAGGTCCAGTTTTAGCATCAGACATAACAACTCTAGGCAGCTGGACAAAGTCGGGCTAGGAATCATTAAGGCCTGATGATCGCCATAGCAACGGCTTTGGCTGAGGCACTAAAAGAGCTCAGAACACGAGGAAATGCCCTTGTTTTTATTATGCACTCCACTGCATTGTTCACGGTCTTCTTGTAAATAAAATGGAACTTCCTGCCGGTGTAATCCCGAATTTAGCTGAACGAAAGTCATCAGAAGTTCATATCTACTATTCGTTTATTGCAATAGTACCATGAGATTAGGGTGATGGCCCAGGCCAGCTTGATCCCGTCAGGAGCAAAGCAGGATCGGCCCAGTTCAGTATTCGGAGGGGAATCCCAAGGTCACAAGGCCGAAAAAGGCAATGCCAACCCCCCCCCCCTGCGGGGTTGTGATAAGTTGGCTGCAACACCACTTTATACACACACAATACAGGCCAAGCAATCAATCAATTATTCACAATCATTGACCGATAGATACAAAAAGCTGCAAAAAAAAGGATCAAAAGCTGCAAAAAAAGGATTAAAATCAGGTCAATCCTACATGAAAATTTTGAAGGTGTTCAAAAGAGTAAATTACAGAGTCGGTTTTTAAAGCAATATAGGCGAGTAGCTATACCACACAACAGGGAAAAAAATTTTAAAAAATATTTTCATAACTTGCCTTGAGCAACACACTCGGGGAATATCAATAAAATAACAATTACAATAATATGGATAATACTACTTAAAATTAAATAATTAGGTTTTAGAATCATTAAAAACACAGTTTTAAACTGCTTATCTTACTGTTTTTGACGACTTAGGATGGGTTGGTGTTCTGATCAGTGGAAGTAGGGGGATTATCTAGCAGGGAGGCTAGCATCTTCTGGATGTTATTTTCTGGCCTTGACCATTGCTCCTGCTGGAACAGATCTGTCTTACAGGCCCTTCAGAATTGCTAATGGTCCTGGTGATCTCACCACGGAGAGTATTCCATCAGGCTGGGGCCGATTTTATTTCTATGTGGCCAGAGACCCTGAGCACATTTTAGTGACTCAGTCTTTGGGGAATCATAGAATCATAGAATCATAGAGTTGGAAGGGGCCATACAGGCCATCTAGTCCAACCCCCTGCTCAACGCAGGATCAGCCCTAAGCATCCTAAAGCATCCAAGAAAAGTGTGTATCCAACCTTTGCTTGAAGACTGCCAGTGAGGGGGAGCTCACCACCTCCTTAGGCAGCCTATTCCACTGCTGAACTACTCTGACTGTGAAAATTGTTTTCCTGATATCTAGCCTATATCGTTGTACTTGAGGTTTAAACCCATTACTGCGTGTCCTCTCCTCTGCAGCCAACGGGAACAGCATCCTGCCCTCCTCCAAGTGACAACCTTTCAAATAGGAAGGTATAGTGAAAATAGTCAAAGAAAATATTCAGAGAATAGTATGTGTGTGAGGGCGGGGGGGTTATGACAGGATTTCTGAGACAACGTTTATGCTTGCGCAATTATAGCTCCCAAGATCCTCTGGGGGGAGGGTCATGATATTTAAATAGATCTGGAGTATTGACGTGACCCAAAATTCAAAATAAGGGAATGAGACACAGCGAAAGTTGTGGCATTCATTCTGTGAAACTGGACAACATTCAGATAAGGAACGTTCATCCAATGAGGGATGATCTGAGGCCCACATTACAGGAGATGTATGCAGGCAGCCAACCCACATCTTCCTGTGTTTCCCTGGTAATGTGTCGTTGAACGAGCACATGATATGACATTAATGTTCTTCTGCCCACCGCTCCCCCTCAGCTTCATTGGCTGCGACTTCCAGAGGAGAGGGAAAAAGCACCGAAATGTGACATCAGCATCATTAAAAAGAAATTTGCTCTCACCAGGATTCAGAGCAAATCATTCTGGTTTCGCATCGGCCTCCGTTACCAAACCCCCGGCATTAGCAACAGATGACACAGAGGTCATCATGCTTCTGTTTGAGTGGCAGACTTCTCTGCCCACCGATGAGGCAGTGTTAATCTGCAAAATATTGTTTTGAGGATCTGGGCTAACAGACCCACTGTGCTGACTAAACCAAGTCATGTGCACTTTTGTAGCAAGAAGAAAAAGAAGAAGAGAAGGGTTTTATACCTTGCTTTTCTCTACTTCTCAAAATGGCTTACGGTTCCATTCCCTTCCTCTCCTCACAACTACCACCTTGCAAGGTAGGTGGGACTGAGAGGGTTCTGAGAGAACTGGGACTGGCCCAGGGTCACTTAGCACCTACAGGCTTCATTTGAGGAGTTGGGGGAATCATACCCAGTTTTCCATATCAGAATGCACCACTCCTAACCACTACACCAGGCTAGCTCTCTTTTACCACTCTCTTACCGGCCTCTTTTGGAGTAAGATATTTGTTCAGTCAGTGAAGCAGGGGTGGCCAAACTGTGGCTCTCCAGATGTCCATGGACTACAATACCCATGCGCCCCTGTCCTAAAGTTTACATATGCATTTAAGTTCATCTTATGCTAGGAACTTGCTATGATTGCCACCTTTTAAAAAGCTGGATGACTTTGAAGGCAGGATTTCCAATTGTACTGAACCTACAGGCATTTGTGGATGTTTATAAAAAGTAGTGGGCACCCTAACAAAATGGCTGCCACAGTGGAACCAATCACAAAATGGCTGCCATAGGCACTGTCTCCCACGACAACATATTAAATATACAGGTGGCGGACAGTGCACATTTAAAATCTTAAGTTTTAAAACTAGTTAAAACATATTTATAAAACAATACGAAAGATATATAAAAAAGGCTATACGAGAAAAGCGCAGCTGTTTATCCTGGCGCAGTATCTTTGTAGAGAGGAGGAAGAAGGTGATAGTTATCAGATGACAGCTTATTTGATGGGTTTATTGACGCAATCAAAGTATTTGGGGGACATAATGGAGATGAACTGTGCTTGAAAAAAGGAGAATGAGCGGACCACAGAGCACCAGAGCAGGGGGGGCAGACTGAAAGCCATTTGGGACAGATTTCATAGAATCGCAAAATCATAGAGTTGGAAGGGGCCATTCAGGCCATCTAGTCCAACCCCTGCTCTACGCAGGATCAGCCCAAAGCATCCTAAAGCATCCAAGAAAAGTGTGTATCCAACCTTTGCTTGAAGACTGCCAATGAGGGGGAGCTCACCACCTCCTTAGGCAGCCTATTCCACTGCTGAACTACTCTGACTGTGAAAAATTTTAAAGGTGATTTCAAAGGCGAAGAGTCCTTGGTCTAGAATGAAGAGGTGCTTTTGCAGTCTCTCTGATTCACTGAAGACTTGGACTTCATCCGAGTGATTGTACTCCTACCTGTTTCTATTCAGCCTTCCCTTTTCTTCCCTTTCTTTCTTCATACCTCGGGAGAGCAGCTTCTGAAACAAAGAAGGCGCTGAAATCTAAGTTCCCCTTTGATTAGGGCAATTCGGAATCAAGTCTAGAACTGGGATTTGAAATGAAAATTGATTCCCCCACCCCCAGCTTAACACGTAGCTGCTACAATACGTCTGGCACCGAAGAAGCCGAGCGAGGTCATCCTTGAATGCCTCTCTTTCTGGTTCGGCAACAAAACCTTCATGCCTCACCAACACGCAGCCTCCGTCAGCCAGATTGCATCCGATTGCGAGACGGATCCTGAGGCTTGGAAGGATTCAAGCATTCAGCCTTCGTGTTTGTGCTTTGTGTCACAGAAGGGGGCATTCGGGGCAGACTGGTCGTTTCACAGTGCCCAGAGGAGCAACAGCCTTGGAAAGCTGCCGCAGAAAGGCGCAAACTGATCTGAACACCACTGCAGGGGCCCTCAAGGCCCTCGTAGGCATGGGACATCAAGGATAGATGCCTGAACACCCACAGCCCCACCCTTCCCCAAATGTATGGTCATGCCCACCCGTACCTAGGGTTGCTCAGCTGTTGCCTGGCAACCTGCAGGAGAGTTTAGGGTGGGTGGGAAGCACAGGGTGGCAACTCTGGCTGTACCACTACATTGTTTCCAGGAAGAATTGGAATTGACATAGGGTGGTTCTAGGAATTGCTGCAAACTCTGTGGTCAGTCCATAGAGTTTCTGGTAGTTCCTTGCTCTACCCTATGCCAGTTCTGGGCTTTCTCCAGAAGTGATGTGGCAACCCAGGCAGCATCTTGTTCTTCCAGCCTAGGGCTGCTGTGGGGAGGCCTCCCAATCCCTACTCCCCTGAGGCCTGGACAGTTGTCAGCCAACTTGTGGAGCATGGTATGCAGCTTGGTGGGCATCGCATGCAGGTAGGTGCTTGGTGGCTTCGGCAACCGTGAGCCAGTTTGATGGCCACCAGAGGGGGCTAGGGTGGGGGTGACAGTAGAGGTGCCAGCTCTGGGTTGGGAAATACCTGGGCATTTGGGGACACAGCCTGGGGAGGGTGGGGGTTGGGAAAGGGAGGGGTTTCAGTGGGGTATAATGCCACGGAGTCCACCTTCCAAAGGGGCTATTTTCTCCAAGTGATCTGATCTTTACTACCTGAAGGAGTCTCAAAGCGGCTTACAGGCGCCTTCCCTTCCTTTCCCCACAGCAGAAACCCTTTGAGGTAGGTAAGGTGGAGAGAGCTTTGAGAGTACTGTGAGCGGCCCAAGGTCACCCAGGTAGCTGCGCATGGTGGAATGGGGAATCAAACCTGGTTTTCCTGATTAGAAGCCACTGGTCTTAACCGTGACACCAAACTGGCTCAGAAGACACGCAGAAGAGGACTGTGGAACAAGTGCATCAGAAAATATGAAGCTGCTTTATACTGGGTGAAGGCCCATCTTGTCAGCTTTGACTGGCAGTAGCTCTCCAGGGCAGGGGTAGTCAAACTGAGGCCCTCCAGATGTCCATGGACTACAATTCCCATGAGCCCCTGCTAGTGAATGCTGGGAGGGGCTCATGGGAATTGTAGTCCATGGACATCTGGAGGTCCACAGTTTGACTAGCCCTGCTCCAGGGTTTCCAGGGTCAGAAAAGACCTTTCCCTGAATGTGAGATCTTTTCACTGGGGAGGGCAGGGAATGAACCAGGGACATTGTGCATTCCCATCATGGGCTTGAACACTGAGCCACAACATGTGCAGATCATTGCATACCATAGAGAAGAGCTTAATCTGCTAATGTTCCTTTATGTAAACAGCCAGTCAATGTACTGTCCTCTTCAAGCAAGTAACACACAGCTGGTTCAGAAAGCAATATGAAGGACCTCCTCGTGGCAATTATTTTGTGTATGCCACCTCTTAGAGAGCATCTAATCCAGCCCTGAGACCCAAGGGTGCTGTGGACAGGATCACTGTTGAAGCTACAGCTGTCTGTCTTCTTCATCCATGCATTCTAAGTGAGGTGGGAATTCAGGTCTGAACAAATATTCTCCACCTCTTGTAAGCCTGGGAAGGACAGAGTCCGAGGAGGAAAAGGAGCTGAGCAGGAACATAATCCCATCCGGCCTGCTTTCTGAAGCTGCCAGTTTCTTCAGGAAGCTAAGCAGGGTTGGCTCTGGTCAGCACTGGGATGGGAGACCACCAAGGAAGTCCAGGGTCATGACTACCCAGAGGCAGGCAATGTCAAGCCACCTTGGAATGTCTCCCGCTAGGAAAACACAGCCACGGCAAGAGGAATCAGACAGCTGCCCCAAAATTTATTACATATTGAATCACAGAATCATAGAGTTGGAAGGGGACATACAGGCCATCTAGTCCAACCCCCGGGGGGTTAACCATTGTGTCATGGTATCACCAAGGGATCCTGGGATATGTAGTTTGCTTAGACCTGTTGCCCCCAAATTCCCCACTGCCCCCTTGGCTCCTTCCACCGCCCATGGGAACCCCTGCCCTACAGGGGCACCATAAGTTGACAGCAACAACAAAAGCAAAAGTCCTTTAAGTTGCCTGGAGGGTTTGCAAACAGGAAGTTAACACAGCCTTAAAAATAATGGGAAGTGTTTTTGCAACGTATTGGTATGAGCACATCCCCCGATGGCCGAAGATCTCACCCTTAGCCTAAAAGAAAGGGAACAGCATGGCTGACGATGCAGAAGGAAGCCCTAAGCGTTTCCTAGAATTGGAAAAAACAGGGGATGTGAAACGAATTCAGGTTTCTGTGTCGGGTGGGAGGGCTGCAGCTTCCCTCGCAATCCAGATCCCTTGACTTGCTATCAAGTAGCACTGCCCCCTGCTGTGTCTGTAAGCATTTCCTTTTCACTTCTATGAAAGTATTTCAGTCTCCCTCCATCAAGGTGTGACAGAGTGCTGTGAAGGGATCTTGATTGACGCCCAATTATTATTTAGCTTAGTCCGTCTTTTTAAACCACTCCTGCTTTAAAGACTTGAGGTATCTTCTGAGAAAAGGGGAACATTTAAGTTAAAAGGTCCCATGGATTTGAATGTACAGTTGCTGACACCAGATTGTGAAATGCCTGGAGATTTGGGGTAGGAGCGTGGGGGGGGGGGGAAGGGTTCGGGGAAAGCAGGGACATCTACGTGGTATAATGCAATAGAGTCCATATTCCACAGCACCCATTTTCTCCAGGGGATCCGATCCCCGCTCTGAGGATCAATTGCTGAGTCCAATGGCACCTGTAAGACCAACATAGTTTTAATCAGGGTGGGAGCTTTTGTGTGCATGTACACTTTTTTCACACAATGAAATGGAAATCGCTATACTACATATACAAGTAGAGCATAAATTAGCAGCAAATTAGTATGAACAGCAACACGAAAATATCCAACAAATCTTCTGTAACAAAAATAAAACAGGAAAGGGGATGTGGGAGGAGTTAGGACTCATCACATACCTGACTGGCCATCTGTCCGTCCAATGAACATCCAATCAGGTAGTCTGTCCCGCCCCCTCCAGTGCCAGCCTGCTCTACTCGACTGACCGTGAGAGGAAAGGCAGCCAGCGAGCACGAGCTGGGAGACAGGGAGGAGGGCCTGGGGCCATGGGTGCCAGAAGGTTGCCCAGCTGGCAATCGGGGCCTGGGAGGGAAGGGGGTGAGCCCTAGTATTATTGGCACATGGGTGGGCAGGGATGGCCACAACCCCCACCAGGTCTCCTCCCACCCCGAAAAGGCCCGCTGCAGCCTCTCCAGCCCTCTCCAGGATGACCTGAATTGGGAGGGAGGGAAGGAGGCAGTCCTGGCCAGTGCTCCCCCATACCCCGAAAAGGCTCATCACAGCCTCTCCAGGCCTTGGCGGGGCTGCCTGGGTTGGGGCGAGGGGAGTCCAGCTCCCATTGTATTATTTTTACAACAGGCTTTTCTGCTAGTTACAGTATAATGAAGATGTTTGGCCACTGTCACACCCATGCCAGTTGCACTTCCAGCTGAACTCCTAGAGGATGCTCCAGAGGCTGGAGCTGATCCAGACCAGTGATGATCATGTTGGGGATCGAGGCCAGGCCAATGCCCCAGAGGACAATCTACCTGGCACCAGCCATGTAGCCCTACATGCCCGCTTATGTAAAACCACGGGACAAGACCCCATCAAGCCCAGAGGACTCACTGGAACAGCAGCGATAGATGGGGTCCAGCTGCAGCTCCTTCCTCCGATGCGGATTAGGCCCAGCTGCAGGCCCCCTGGCTGAAGGCTACTCCACCCGGTCTTGGTGTAAAGAAGGGGCTTCAGGCAACTCTTTGTGGGTGCAACGTGTGTGTTTCCTGCCCTTCTTCCCAGATGCTCAGTGTTCCGGTTTGCTACAGCCTAGTTGACTCCTGGATCCCAACTTCAGCCTGACTTCTGACTTCGTTCCTGGCTTTGGCTTCTGACTTCACATCCGGCTCTTCGACTACAATATGGCTTTCGGCATCTCCTCTGCCAAGCAACCCCAGCTTTGACAGCGCGCCCTGCCCCACCCTCCTTGGTGAACAGTCTCCCTCAGCTCTAGACTTTGACTTTTTACCTGCCGGCCGAGGGTATAATTAACCGGTACCCGGTATGCTACCTGGCAGGGCAACACAGCCAGTTCCACAGCCTTGCTAGAATAACAAGCTGAGTTTATAAGGTTATCAAGTGATCAGTCCTTTGAGTTGAATGCCAGTTTGGGAAACATAGTAGAGGCAATAAAATTGTCAAGATGAGTGACTGCAGATGCAGTCCTGGGCAGAGTCTGCATTTACTTTCTTTATTCCATTGTCAATCCTGTTGAATTCAGATCGCTTTGAACTCGGGTCTTCCTCTCCCCCCCCCCATTGAAACAGGAAAGTCTTCTGCACGTGGTTAGGGTAGTTCAGAGGGGGGGGGGAGCCAAGCCTCTTTCTTTCTTTTCTTGAAGGGGGTGGGGGGAGAAGAGCCAGGCAGGGAGCCTCTTTCTTTTCTTGGAGGGGAGGGGGAGAAGATCGAAAAAGGCAGAGGAGGGAGGAAAAATCCAGGACCGACAGAAGTTGAGAGAAATTAGGGGCTTCTCCTTTAAGGCAAGCTAGTCACATGACCAGGTGTGGCCTATCAGAGGTTCTCTACCACGGAGCTTGGTTTCCCAATCCGGATTTTTAAATATATTGAGCATTAAAAGCACTCTAAGATATTGCACAATAAAGGTAGGGTCACTCCGGATCAATCCTTCTTGCTGCAGAAGGAAAATTTAAATCGCCCCAAATCCAAACAGAAATCGCATTCTGTGTAGAGGGCAGGGACTGAATCGATCTGGGGTTGGAATAAAAGCTCCGTGCAGTTTACACCCTGGTTGAAAAGCAGAGTAATTTAGAGACCTCTCGTTTGCCTCATCCATCTCCATCCATTGTAATTCCAGGAGACCTTCAGGCCTCACTTGTAGGATGGCAACCCCATGGGAGCATTCATATATGTGTTAGCCTTTCCTATTGAAATCGCAAAAGCTCAGCTTTAATGGATCAAGCCCATAAACAATCAATAACTGGGAGGGACAGTTTGGCCTGATAACAAGATATAGCAGATGCATCCGAGATACATTTTAATCAATACATCAGCACATGGAAACTATACAATCATAATGACTTAGTTGAAAAGTAGCTTTAGATTGTTTGCGGGCTCCCCAATCAGAAATGGAGGGCAAGGCTATTGCTTCAAGACCAATAATTCAAGACCACAACATATAAACACAGAGCAATGTTGGGTATGTTTCAGAATACCTTCTCAACTTAACCTTGTTGGTATGTAGGGTTGTGCGATTCGACAGACGAAGTGGCCATTCCTGCCTGAAGCAGCCAGTAGTTAGGACTGGTAGCTTCTAATCTGGCATGCTGGGTTTGATTCCACAATCCTCCACGTGCAGGCAGCTAGGTGACCTTGGGCTAGTCACAGCCCTGATAGTGTTGTTCTCACAGAGCAGTACTTTCAGAACTCTCTCAGACCCACCTCCCTCACAGGGTGCCTGTTGTGGGGAGAGGAAAGGGAAGGCGAATGTAAGCCACTTTGAGACTCCTTCGCGTAGAGAAAAGTGGCATATAACAACCAACTCTTCTTCTTCTTCTTCAGTAATCGCAGGGCTCTCTCAGCCTCACCTCCCTCACAGGGTGTCTATTGTGGGATGAGGAAAGGGCAGGCAATTGTAAGCCACTTTGAGACTTAGAGTAGTGAAAAGCAGCGTATAAAAACTAACTCTTCTTGTCGAAAGAATATTTGGAAAATCACATGGCTCCCTCTAAGCCAAGAGGAACGGCGAGGTATAACTACTTTAATGAATGAATGCTCCTATAACTTAACGTAACAAGAATTATTCATGGGTCGTTCTTCCTGACCTCCCTCATCTCTCACTCACTTGGACTTGCAGTCTGTACGGTTCCTCCATGACATCACAGCAGTTCAGCCAATGGGTGCCACAATAACTTGGTGTCATCTGGACTGGCCCTTATTTCCTAGAAAGCACTCACGCAATCTGGCTGCAGGGCTTGCTTACTTGCCGGGAACATTAGCATTAAGAATTAAACATTCTTCTGCTGCTAAATGGATTAAATATGCTTTTGATGCCAAATTGCTTCATTTTACTCTTCTCTTGGAGGGCAGTCCTAGTATTTGATAGATGCTGACTTGGTTGCTTGTGCCCTTCATTTTGTCCTCCGGGAGAACTGGATCGGGCCCTGGTCCGGGTTGAAAACCAGACAGTCCGTTGTTCGTCATGCACCGAGACCGTGTAAACAATTTACATCATTTGGAGCCGTCAATAATGCGTTTGGCTCTCCTGCAACCAAACGGTCTGTCCTCCTGTGTAAACAAGGGACAGGGGAAAAGAAAGGACGTTTATGGCACTATATGCGTGGCCTCTTGCAATGGAGTCAAATAAAAACTCTGAGTAAACAACGTAAGTGCTTTGGCAACCCTGATTCCGGTAATGCTGGTTTCTCTTGGAAAGTCTAAAACTGCAGGTCAAATAGATTGGCTGAGATCTCAGACAGGAAAGTGGGGATTTCACAAGGATGGAGACATTATGGCCAGGGTCAGCCCATCCAGTAGATGAGAATGCCTAGGGCACTGGGGGAGGACGCACTGGCCAGCCCTGTGCCCACGCCCCCTCCCCGCCCCAGTGTCTGGGACACAGCTCCAGTGGGCAGCTTTGGGGATCCTCTTCTCTTAGTGCCTTCCATCCATCTCTCCTCCTTCGTTTTATCCTCACACCAGCAATGCTGCATGGTAGAACTGATGGGATGTTTCTCCTTAGGCCAACCAGCACGCTTCCAAAATGCGTGAAGATCTGAATCTGCACTAGACCTATTGGGCTGTTCTACCCTTTGCCAATGGAATTCCAGAGCCCCAGAGCTCATCCACCATTCATACAGTGAGCATCTTGCTGCTCTTACAGTTCTTATGTACAGTTTCAGGAATAACCGAGCAACCAAAGAGCCCTCTTGGTGTAGTGGTTAAGAGCAGCAGCCTCTAAACTGGAGAGCAGCCTCTAAACTGCAGCCAGCTGGGTGACCTTGGGCTAGTTCCCTCTGAGCTCTCTCAGCCCCACCGACCTCACAGGCTGTCTGCTGTGGGAAGGGAAGACAATTGTAAGCTGCTTTGATAGTAAAAAATACGAGCCTCTTGTGGCGCAGAGTGGTAAGGCAGCGACATGCTGTCTGAAGCTCTGACCATGAGGCTGGGAGTTCGATCCCAGCAGCCGGCTCAAGGTTGACTCAGCCTTCCATCCTTCCGAGGTCGGTAAAATGAGTCCCCAGCTTGCTGGGGGGGTAAACGGTAATGACTGGGGAAGGCACTGGCAAACCACCCCGTATTGAGTCTGCCATGAAAACGCTAGAGGGCGTTACCCCAAGGGTCAGACATGACTCGGTGCTAGCACAGGGGATACTTTTACCTTTTTTTACCTTGATAGTAAAAAGCAGGGTACAAGAAGCCAGCTCTCTCCAAGTGTGACTCGGTAGCTAAAAAGGCAAACAGAATTTGGGGCTGTATTAAAAGAAGTATAGTGGCCAGACTACGTGAGGTGATATTAGCACTGTTCTCCGCTCTGGTTAGACCTCACTTGGAGTATTGTGTTGAGTTTTGGGCACCAAAACGGAAGAAAGATGTAGAGAAAACTGGAGCATGTCCAGAGGAGGGCTAAGAAGATGCTGAGGGGTTTGGAGACCAAGTCGTATGAGGAAAGGTTGAGGGAGTTTGGTCTGTTTAGTCTGGAGAGAAGTCGACTAAGAGGTGATATGATAACCCATCTTCAAATACTTGAGAAATTGTCATAGAGAAGATGAAGGAAAGTTGTTTTCTCTTGCCTCAGAGGGTCGGACCAGAACCAATGGGTTGAAATTAATTCAAAAGAATTTTCGGCTAAACATCCGGAAGAAGTTTCTTACAGTTAGAACAGTTCCTCAGTGGGACAGGCTTCCTCTGGAGGTGGTGAGTTCTCCTTCTTTGGGAGTTTTAAGCAGAGGCTAGTCCGTCATCTGACAGAAATGCTGATTTTATGAAACCTAGGCAGATTGTAAGTAGGTGGGCAGGTAGTTGTGAGTTCCTGCATTGTACAGGGGGGGGGTTGGACTAGATGACCCTGGAGGTCCCTTCCATGATTCTGTTCTATGATTCTACTTCAAAATGGTTGAAGAAAAAAACGGGCGGAGAGGAAAGCGTTCACTTCATGAACCTCTGACAGTGTTTTATGTAAAGCCAGGCTGGTCCTGCTCTACGTTGGGCAGGGTGGCATTGTTTATGTGTTATTGTCCAGAGAGCAAAGGGTATAATTAAGACAGACAGGCCCAAGGACTGCATGCTTTTGACTGAGTCAGTAACAGCCAGAAGAACTCCCTCACTCTGTTCCCCTGGACCGGCTTTCAGCTCCTTTTCTGAGGGCTGACACACAGGGCCGAGGAGAATATAATGGGTGAATAGGCTGGTTGCTAAGGATACCTCTGAGCCGCTTAACAGATTGTGGCTCATTAAGCATTCTCCTGGAGGGGCTGAAGCAGCTGGGGGGTGGGTTACTCGAGAGGCATTCAGAGGCCTCCTCTGCATTTGTGTCCTGGGTCCCACACCTCTCAGATCCTGTCATTCCTTTGTGAACCACTGATATTCCTCAGCATTTAACAGGCCCTCTGAACTGGAACACTGCTGGAGTTTTGCTCTCCCTTGCAATTTTTTGGGGGGGAAGATTAAATAATAATTGCAGAAGGAGTTTTGTGAAGGAGGCAGGTTTCATATACTTCGTGGGTCGTCGCCCAGGAAAACAGGTTCTACTTGATAATCCATCACGGGTTCTTTTGCGTCATGGGAGACAGTAGCCAGATCAATTGGCTAGAGCAGGGGTAGTCAACCTGCGGCCCGCCAGATGTTCATGGACTACAATTCCCATGAGCCCCTGCCAGCGTTTGCTGGCAGGGGCTCATGGGAATTGTAGTCCATGAATATCTGGAGGACCACAGGTTGACTACCCCTGGGCTAGAGGGTTGTGGAGGGAGGGAGTCAGGGGTTTCTAGTGTGTCCTACAGCTACACTATGCCAATTGTGGGTTTTCCCCACAACTGTCTTTCCAGGGGAAACCCAGACATGACATTGAATAGCTCTAGGGATTGTTGGTATCTATGTGATCAAATGATAGAGTTTCTGGTGAGTCCTAGAACTACCAGATGCCACCTCTGGGTTTCCCACAGAACTGCCTTTGTGGCATAGCTGACATCGCTTAAGTATATTTTTATGTACGTGGACAGAATGGTGCTAATGCGAACCAT
The DNA here is from genome assembly GCF_049243985.1 of Paroedura picta. Taxonomy (NCBI): domain Eukaryota; kingdom Metazoa; phylum Chordata; class Lepidosauria; order Squamata; family Gekkonidae; genus Paroedura; species Paroedura picta. The sequence goes on from NC_135370.1 coordinate 169,274,218, forward strand.
CATGCAAATGAAAGTTTGTAAAAGGACCGATCACAGACTCTAAATACAGGACTCTATGGACCAATCCTAGGGCTTCGCTTATGGCCAATCAGAGCTCTCGGAAGGCTCGCTGAATTGAATATAAGTCTGTGTTTTCCGTCTTGTTCGGTATTTGGTTGGTGTTTGGATTCAATAAAAGAGCTGTTTTTTTCTAAGAACTTGTAGTCTGTGTCTACCAAACCTGCACCTTATACATGTGTATTCTCTGATGCTTCTTGGAGTGGCAGGCAAAAAAAAGCCATCAGCTGAAGGGCTCCTGCATTAGCAAGAAGCCCGGTAGACTTTACATGGGAACTGATGACCAAGTTTTTACAAAGGGACTAGATACCTTCTTACAACCCCCCTCCCCCACCTGAAGGAAATTGTGTGCCCTACACTAAACATCTTTTGCAACGAGAACCAAGACTTTGAATGCAACCAAGTCTTTAAGACAGCTGGGGGACAGAATGAGAACGTGGCATCATGCATTCAGCCGGTATTTTGTGCCTCCTGGATTTACCCATGGTGGGTACTTCAGGACTGTAGTGTGCATTTACCATGGGGAGTCGTGGATTTACTTCAGGACTGTAGTATGGGGGTAGTAGCAAGTTTAGCCTCCCTCTCCATACCATTTTGGCCTCCTCGTGCTGTTTCAGGGAGCTGCTCCACGCACCGTTGCAAAATAGAAGCTCAATCTCATAAAGAGATTTTGCAAAAGGGACCCAAGAGGCAGTTTGAGGAGGTGAAAAGGGTGAGAAAGGAGAAGGAGAAAGGAACAGGAGGAGAAAGAACCTGGAAAGCGCAAAACTCCCATCACGTGTCTCATACAAAGTCCTCTTGCTGTAGTGCAAAGACAGGGACTTTGTAATGTGCAAAGCTGTGACTGAGGCCTGTTGGTGTCAATTATTCTAATTTCAGAGCTCTGGAACGTTACTGTGGCACTCTCCACATCTCCGGACAGAGATGGTTTCTGCACTAGCGATATAGTTTGGATCTGCATTTTTAAAGGGTCGACTTTTTGGTCCGTTTCCGCACTAACATGTGGTTCTCCAGACGCAGTCCCGAATTGCCCCTCATTTGCCCTGCAGCAAAAGAATCCCCAGAAAACCGGATTTTTCTTTTATAGCAGAGTGTAATGGGGTCGATTTTGAGGCTGCCCAATGCAGAAATGTGTGCAAACAGATTTTTCCCCCATGCCCTTGAGTTATTTGGCCATGCTCCTTTCCTTGTTGCTGTTCCCCTTCCCTCCCCCTCCCTCCCTCTACTCCAAAAAATCTGCCTTCAAAAATAAAAAGGTTGTGATCGCATTCCAATACTGTTTCTAAGTTTTTAAAAAGCAGTCTTGTACATCGATATTATAATATTACAAAGTTATAAAGATTACATTCAGTACACTTTGGGGGGGAAGGAGGGGGAGGCGATCAAAGACTCAGAATGGTGGGATTAAGGGATGCGACAAAAACAAAGGGCAAGCAGGCACCATTTTGCCAAAGAAAACCATATTTTTTTGAAAAGGGGGAGGGAGCAAAGCATGCTGGGAGGCTGCCTTCATCGGACTCAGTGCAGAAAGCAGGTTGAGAATTTCAGCCCAGGAAACACGGGGAGGAAAACCCAAACGTGGAAAGGATAGAGTCGACTTGCAGCATCCAAAGGAAATCCAAAGCAAGTAAAACAAGGTATGTCTCCTAATATGGAAACGGTCAGAGGGACTGGATATTTCAAAGCCTTGCGTGTTGGTGTCATTTCCAGTCCTTTACAACAGGTGGTCCTCCCTTAACTCGCTGCACCTGGCTTTCGTGTATTCCTCCACGGCTGCTTTTAACTGTTCTGAATTCAGCCGGATTTGAGTGAGTTGGTAGCTCCCATACCATTAGATTCTGTTATCTCTTCCCCAGTGCTGGGAAAGGCCTTTGGACAGAAGGTGATTAATAAGGGGAGAACTTTGCAATTAACTGTTAGCTCCGTGAGAGAAAACCAATGGAAAGCCCATTTGCTCTTCGGATGGGAGAGAAGCAATTAAGGCCGGTTAATTACTGGCCCAGGTCTCTGCCTGGTTCCAAAACTGCAAGGATAAATGGAAGGGGAAGAAAAATCTATTAATCAGGCAAGAACAACAGTTCAAAGTCGATCAAACTGTTTTCCTATCGATTGGCACTCTGAGTGGCACCAATGGAGTGAATTCTATTACCAGGCCCAAAAGGCATCTTAGGTTTTCCGCCCACCTCTACTCTGGAATAATCTATTTTTCTACAATACTAAAAGGCACTGATGTCAAGTCTTCCCGAGCTGCTCAAGATGCAGTAGCTGTCCTGGGGGAACTTTGCAGACATGACTTCATCCCGGGGGCTCTTCCGATTGTTCCTACTGTAGAAGAACGACCATTCCCCAACATTTAAATCACTTAGCTGTGCTGGCCAGAAAACAGGAGTTCTTGATCCAGCAAGTGGGTCTGTCACGTCCAATGGGCTATAGTGATGTGTTTGGATCAATGGTGCCGATTGGACAGTACTTGAGCCATCACTACACACCAGGATGAAGGTCTAGATAACTCCTAGAATGACATCTCCAGATGACTCTGGAGGTCCCTTCCAGCTCTATGATTCTATGACTACAAAGATCAGTTCACCTGGAGAAAACAGCTCCTTCAGAGACTGGATTCCATGGCATTATGCCCCATTGATGTCCCTCCCCTCCTCAGACTCCAACCTCTCCAGGTGTTGTGGGTCAGTCAAGCAGCAGCAATAGCAAGGACTCCTTAGAGAAGGAAGGGGCACTTAAAGTGGGAGAAGCTGACAGATGGGGAGAGGAGATGCAGGCAAATCAAGATTTACAACAGGGAGCTTGCACAAAATCACCCCCATCCCCCAGCTCTGAGCCGCTGATGAAGTCCAGCTGGCTGTTCCCAACTCCCTGGGTTCACCTGTGCTAATAAAGAAGCTTAGGCATAGCTTGAGTGCAGAACTCCAGATTAAAAGGAAAAGCACTCTGCTCATGGCTTGACAGCAGCTACCATCTGAAAGTAATGATGAGTCATCACAGGATTAAGGCCACGCTGTTAAGATGGTTAATATATGGCAGCTTGAGAGATGCTGGAGAAGTGTGGAAGAAAATCTAATTAGATGTTTACACTCACTTGTTTTGAAACTCTGGCCTTTTGAAACTCTGCATGTTGACAGATCTCCAGACTCCTGATTTATGGATTTGGAATGACTATGTTTTCTGGAAACTTTCTTGGTCCTGCTCACTTCTCAGCCTTATAAAAATGCTGCAGCTTAGCTCTGGCACCTGGTCAGGTATTACACAAGACTCCATCCTAGAGTTTCCAGGTCATCCCTGGCTAATGGTAGGGGATGGGGGGAGGGCTAGGCCAGATCCAGGTTAGGAAACTCCTAGAGATTTGGGGATGGAGCCTTGGAAGGCTCAGTGGGGCACAATGAGTCCACCCCCCATAGCAGCCATTTTCTCTAGAGAACTGATCTAAATAGTCTGGAAATGAACTGTAATTCCAACCTTCTCACCTGAAGACTGGTGTCCTTATACCCCCCCCCACACACACACACACACACACCAAATTGCCAGAAATTCCCTGCCCCAGAAGGCAGTTCTAGCTATTCATGCCCTGTTTACCCACAAATCATCATCCTTCTCCACCTACGTAATTTTACATCTAGAACGTCATGAAGAAAGAAGATGGGAGAGATTGGACAGGGACACAGCTAGCGATGAATGGGTTAAAGGCCCTCTCAACTTCCTTTAAAATCTCATCCCCCTCAAGCGATTTTTCATATTTCCAAAAAAACACCCCCAAGAATACTTCCTTCTATGTGTTTGCATGCAACAATCTGCCCCTTGACCTTTTTGAGAGCTATCTGGAAACTTTTCACAGCAGCTAAAATATGTGCGAGGATTCTTAAACAGAAGGGGGAGGGAAAACCTGTCATCTTGAATATTAAAAAAAACCACTTTATCATTTGCAACGATATCATTCTTACATTCCCCCCCTCGGAGATCAGGAGCTCTGCATTTTGGCACGCGCTTCCTCGATGGGCGTGGAACGAATCCGTCACACTCTCCTTCCGAAAAGTTCAAGAGGTTCCAGTACTTTTTATCGGAAAGAGAAAGCGGCAGAGAAGGAAACCGAAAGGTTACGCAAAAGAGATGGAATTCACAAGTGCATCTTCGGCAGGGGGTGGGGGGAGAAAGAGGGCAGCCGGGACTCTGAGGCAGAAACACATCTCTGCTTCTCTCCGGTCTCTCTGGCCTCCGACCGACCCTATTAGTCACACCGAGAGCACATATCTTTCCCAGTAGCCCTCGCTCAGCAGTCCAGCTGCTTCGCTTCTCACAGGACAGAAACGGAAGACAAAAAGAGTGAAGTGAAAGCCACTGGCTAGCTGAGCTTCAGTTCATGACCCTGATGGTTTTGATAGCATGGCTGGAATGTAAATGAGGAGCCAGCCGTGGAGATGGTGGAGCAGCTCTGGACATTATTTGGAGGGGGGGGGTGGAGCCTGGAGAGGGCAGGCTTGGGGAGGGACCTCAGCAGGGTACAATGCCGCAGAGTTCACCGTCCAAAGCAGACATTTTCTCCAGGGGAACTGATCTTGGTCAACTGAAGATCAACTGCAAAAGCAAGAGATCGCCAAGTCACACCTGGGAGCTGGCAACCCTAGTTTCCCATCCCACCTCCGCTTCAGAACTGGGGATACAGGGGGTTCGGGAGGGACTCGTCTAGCAACCGCCAATCAGAGAGGGCCCAATCTAGCTGAGTCAGGTCTCCTGTCTACTCCCATTGCTCAATGCCCATGGAGGGGAATAGGAATGCCAGCCTCCAGGTGGGACCTGGGGATCCCCCCGGATTACAGATCATCTCCAGACTACAGAGATCAGCTCCTTTGGAGAAAATGGTTGCTTTGGAGCAGGAGTAGTCAAACTGCGGGCTCCTGGGAATTGTAGTCCATAGACATCTGGAGGGCCGCAGTTTGACTACCCCTGCTTTGGAGGGTGGACTCTACGGTCTTATACTCCACTGAGGTCCCCGTCCTCCCCAGGCTCCATCCCTAAATCTCCAGGAGTTTCCTGACCTGGATATGGCAACCTCCCCTCCCCATCCCGCACTGAGGACTAGGGAGAAATGGCATCCCTAGGGGGGAATCAGCATTACAACGCCACCATGACATCACTTCCAGAGAAATGGAGCTAACACACATTTCCACAGAGCCTATAAGATGGAGCTCATCCATCAGGTTTATGGCTGGGGCTGCTAAAATGCCAACATCCACTGGACTTCCCCTACTAAACCTAGAGTACACACTGGCGGGAAGATCCCTTGTTCTTGCATGTATATAAGTTGGAGTTTGGGATGGGGTTGTTGGTTCAGTTCTGCTCTCTTGTTGTACCATGCTGGGGTCCGAAGAAGAAGAAGAAAGAAGGAAGATGAAGAAGAATAAGGAAGAAGAAAGAAGAAAGAAAAAAGAAGAAAGAAGAAGAAGAAGAGGAAGAAGGAAGAAGGAAGAAGGAAGAAGGAAGAAGGAAGAAGGAAGAAGGAAGAAGAAGAAGAACTCTGATATTACTGCTCGGTCAGAACAGCAGTAGAGCTCAAATCACTTCCAGTACCCGTGCTCTTCTGAACCCACGGATTCAACACAAACAACACTTAAAACTGTTAAAACATTTTGCCACCACCTCTGCTGCCTGAGTGGTCAGAAAGGCCCATTCATTCCCTCGGTGCTGAGGCCCTCTGGTCTTTGGGGCACTTGAAAATTATCCCTTGACGTCACGCCCCTCGAGTGGCGAGGTGGGGGGGTTTCTTTTCTAAAGAAGAGAAAGGGAGCTGACATGATTAATGTTTAATAAAGGCTCTCTGGCTCCTGGAAAGCGCAGGCTCACCGACTCTCAGGCCTTTTCCACAGGCCGCCCCATTGTGCGGCACCTCTGAGGTAACAGCTCCCATTTTGGGTCAACAAAAAGGCAGCTGTATGCTTGGCCGGGCCTGGATGCAGCTCTTTGTCCACGGCGAGTATCCTGTTCACATCATTCATGACACTTGAATAAAAATGACCCCTGGGAGGACAGAACCGGGGAAGAGAGGAGGAGAGGAGAGAAGAGAGTGTGTTGGTGGGGGGTGCTCTTTATATTCTCTGACCTTTGAATGAGGGCAAGTAACAATTCCATGGGTCCCCCCCCCAAGCCAGAGGTGGCCCATAGTAAACAAACAAATGGCATAGACCCCCCCCCAGATACACACACACACATACACACAAATAAGCAATTTCTGAAGTTGTGGAGGAACTGGGATTTTTAAATAAAAGCCTTGGCAAGGAATCTTCAAAGTTGCACTGCAGAGATACACTCGGCGTTTGCCTCAGTTCCTCCCACCAGCCGCCTGTTTGCCAAGCTGGGCACGTAGGGCTGAAAAACTGCATTGTCACAGGAAGTTATGGTGTGGAAGGAAGCGGAATTAAGAGCAGCTTTTTAATTTTGTTCCTGTCGAAAGCAAATGAGAGCGCATTGCCTCGTTTTTTGGAAGCCGGGATCCGTTCGAGCCCACTGAATCACTGCCAAGGCGTTGAGGGGGTGGGTGGGTGAATTTCTGGCAGTGAACGATCCTCACGCGCACGCATACATGTGTTTGGAAGATCCAGTGCCTTGTGCTTGTTTCGGGGGCAGTGGAGGGCAGACCACTGCCACACAGCTGCCGTTGACACCTCTGTGAGTCGAATGTTAGAAACGCGTGTCTAACAACAGTGTGTCGATCCTCCCGGTATGCATAGGTTCGCCATGGTTATGAGAACAAGGGCAACACATGTATTTCCCATATGTGTTTACAGCTGCAATTTACAGCTACTGATTTCCCTCCAACCCCCGAGTTTTGAGTTGACACCTACCGGGGTTGCATGTGCATGGGAAATTATGTGTGTAGTTCATGTGCTTACAACATGGTGAGCGCATGTCCAGGGATGATCACGGGTAGTCCACACTTCGAATACATGCAGGTGGAAGACTACCAGTATGCATGATTGTAATGGTTGAAAAAAAGCTTCTGATTCCTGAACTGGTTTAGAGATTGTACACTAGCCGTGGCATCACAGTTGCCAACCTCTAGATGAGGCCTGGAGTTCTCCCAGAATTCCAGTTGTCATTACCAGGAAAAGACTGGGGTGGGCAGTGACATGGGGAGGCCTGCCTTTGGTGACCTTACACCTCTTTGGGAAGCATTGAAAACTCTATGGTAAAGCCACATTCCTGGGGATTCCTAGGACTGACATCTCATCCAAGCTTTCCACGAGGTGTCAGTGCTCTCTAGGAATTGACAGAAACTCTATGGTTTCCCATGGAGATTCCTAGAAAGACGTGATGTCACTTCCGGTTTTCCCTGGAAGTGACATCACTCTGTAAGCCTGATGGCATTATTAAAGCGGAAGATAAAATACTATCTCTGGAGCGTGCACCTCAATGGATTAGCCAGCTCTGCTAATATCCCAGAGGGTAATCAACTGCTTTTTGTATCACCTCCTTCTGTTTTCAGTGTACCTGCCCCTCTTTTTAAAGGCTTTTGTTACCCTGGTGGACCAATGACCTAAATCAGTCTAAGGCAGTTTCACATGTTCAGTACATGGACGGGAGACCACCAAGGACGTCCTGGGTTGCTATGCAGAGCCAGGCGATGGCCTGCACAAGAAGTAGTGGGGGAGGGGGAAATGGGACACTCCTCCCCCATCTTTCCCAGCTCCCCTACTTGACTGGTATATTCTTGGTGTATCAGCAGCCCTCCAACCCCGGATCAGAAGACTTCAGGTGGCCTCAACTGCACTCTCTTCTGGCCAGCTGCTGCTACGGCATATAGGGCAGGGAGCTAGAGGGTATCTGCAGAGTTACACACACAAGCAAGCTCCATCTCCACTCATCCTGGCCAGCCGCTTGGGGAGATGCTTTTTGTCAGCTCATGCATCATTCATCGGCCTCACTGCGGGCTCCCAGAGCTGGAACGAAGGACAGCAAGTCCGCTGGAGCCGTTTCTGCATTGCACTGCAAGGCAAATTGAAGGATATAGCTACAAGGCCAGCTGCCCTCCAGCTCCTGTTGTAGAAACAGAATCTTTACGATGGGCATTGAAGGCCTTTTTTAGGCCAGGGCTTCAGCCTCACAAAACAGCACACACGCATGTCCTTCTATCCTACGGTCTAAAAATGAACCTTGTTCTATTTTCGAGCTTTGATTCTCTGTGGAGGCAGAGAAAGTCACCTGATGCGGAAGGCACAGAAAGAGGGAAATTTCCTTTTAAGGATGCCAAACACCACCCTGGCTGTTTAGAGCTGCTAATTGCTATGCGTTGAAAGTCGGAAAGTGGTTGGGATTACTTGGTTCCTTCTTAGACACTTCGAGCTGGGTTGTCTTCTTCCATCGTCTTGCCGAAACATGGGAACTGCTTGGACTATAATAACGAATGAGAATGTTTGTTGACTGTTGCCTGTTTTCTGTGGTCAAACTTTCGAGAGTTTGGTAAGCTTGGCCCGTAGCCTGCCAAGTCCATCATGGCAACACCTAGGACTTTAAACTTGTGTTTAGAAAACTCAAACCAGCAAAACAACGGACAAAAGGCGAAATGCCGAGAGAGCTGGATTCTGGGCGCCTCTGGAACCACGCCGTGTGTGAACAGACCTGATTATAAAGGCAAAATCTAGTTTCGGTGGTGGAGGGAGAGGTGGCATTCATGCCTGAGATTGAGCAGAGAAGGATGCTGTGTTAAAACCCTCTCCTCTCAGACACAAAGAAAAGAAATCAAACCAGCCTTGATTAAAAGCATTTTTTTTGTATAGCTGTCTCCCCATGCAAAGATTCGGTTCAAGGAGCATTCAAATCACAGCTGTCAGCTCAGAAACAAGAGTCGGGGTGGGAGAAATAGGACATGGGTATTGTGCTAGAGTTGCCATGGCAATCCCCAACAGAGGAGTTGATTAATAGGCGTTGTTCCCAAGGAACCAGGGAGCATTGGGGAGAGAAAGGGGAATTCGACCTAGCACTCAATGAAGCCTTAGCAAATTTTTTCATGAATGGTCTCTCTGGAGAGGGAATGGGGGGGAGGGAGAGTCCTGGGCCGCCGTCCTTTAGAAAAAGAAGCAAGGAAGAAGAGCACCTAGTGGCCATGCACCTGCAAAGGAAGGGGTCACTGCGGTTCAGGCAGCTGCCAGTAGGAGGCGGCATTCCAAGGGTGCCAGTCTCCTGAAATGACTTGTGGGGGGCAGCTGTGACTTCTAGAATCCTAGAAGTGGAAGGTACCATACAGGCCATCTAGTCCAGTACCCTGATCAATGCTGGATCAGCTTAAAGCAAAGGTGGTCAAACTGACTCTCTGCATGTCCATGGACTACAATTCTCATGAGTCCCTCTCAGCACTGGCAGGGGCTTATGGGAATTGTAGTCCATGGACATCTGGAGAGCCACAGTTTGGCCACCCTGGGCTAAAGCATCCAGGATAAATATCTATCCAGCCACTGCTTGAAGACCACAAATGTCAGCTCCCCCCGAGATAATGGCAGCTTTACAAGGATGGACTCCAGAACCTCAGACCCAACTGAGGTTCTTCTCAAACCTCATCCTCATAGCCCCCCCCCCAAAAAAAAACCCTAAACATCTTCAGAAATTTCTCAACCTGTCACTGGGAACCCTAAATGCAACTGAAGAAGTAGTAGTAGAAGATGATGATGAAGATGATTGGTCCCTCAATCAGATATCTCTCCGAAAATAGCTGGGGGGGGGGGAGAGAAAGCAAAGGAAGGGTCGGAAGGGCAGGTGGGGATCCAGGGATGGTGTATCTTATGTCGTATTTCTCAAGCTAAACCGGGTTTATCAGAGCTAGGAAAATAATCTAATCAGGTCTTAGATGGTCAGCCAGCTCCACACTGGTTTGCATTGGGATGGGAGACCACCAAGGAAGCCCAGGTAGAGGCAGGCAATGGCAAACCACCTCTGAACATCTCTTGCCTTGAAAACCCTATGGAGTTGCCCTAAATAAGGAAGGAAGGAAGGAAGGAAGGAAGGAAGGAAGGAAGGAAGGAAGGAAGGAAGGAAGGAAGGAAGGAGATGGTGGTGGGAAAGGAAGGAAGGAAGGAAGGAAGGAAGGAAGGAAGGAAGGAAGGAAGGAAGGAAGGAAGGAAGGAAGGAAGGAAGGAAGGAAGGAAGGAAAAGTATGTGATAAGAGGGGCTTTTTGAAGACTGGCTATCCAGCGTTGCTATGCCTCGCCTGAGACAAAACATAATCTTGTCATGTATCAATATCTCACAATATATGGGACAGGCAGAAATCACACATTAAGTAGTTTTGTTCCACCAGTAATGACAACTGAGATGATCCTAAGGAGAGAATTTAGGAAGCCGACAATTGTATCCTGCCACTCCCAGACTGAAGAGACACCTGCTATTCCAGGAGGGAGGTCCTAACATGGGGCAGTAATTGGCTATCAATAACAGCAACACTAGGGCTGGTTTCCTCAACCAGGGGGTTTGTGAAACCCTGGGGTTTCTTGAATAGGTGGGAGTTAAATTGATTTTCTATAAATCCTTTAATGTAAAAAAAATATGCATTGGGTGATATGATCATATATCGTCATGTTGATCCACCCGCCAAAATGGCCAATGATGGCCCTGGAGGGGTGGGGAGGGCTTGGCATGTACACAACTACGCTTCCCAACCATATTCCACACAATTGGGTCACTTCTGGGGTTTCTCGGATCCTGAAGAATGTTTCAGGGGTTTCTCAGCGATAAAAAAGTTGAGAAAGGCTGCCATAGACTGAGCAGTCAGTATCAATCTGTTTTCCCCAACGTAGAGAATTAAGGAGTGGAGCTTTTAGAAATCAGACTAGTAATGACAGTAGCCCTTCCCCCAGCCACTAATCAGCTAGCCAGCAAGGGGACTAACCAGAAGAAATAAGAAGGCCTAGGGCTGCCAGGACTCAGGTGGGACCTGGGGATCCCCTGGAATTATGGCTCTTCTCCAGGCAATAGAATTTAGTTCCCCTGGAGAAAATGGCTGCTTTCGAGGAGCGGCCCCATAGGATTATGCTCCACTGAGGTTTCTCCCCCTCTCCCATCTCCACCCCTGAAGTCTCTAGTATTTCCCAACCCAGGGCTGGCAACCCAACCAGCGTCAAGTAGGAAGTGGCATCATTTTGCAGGGCCTGCAAAAAGGAGCTCTTCCGCCAGGCATTTGGTTGAGACCAGACATAATCAACAGTGACCGAAGGGCCCCTGCTCCCCCCCTGCCCCCCCTCAAAATTCCACCAATATGCCCTGGACCTGTTTGCATTGTTGCACTGTATTGTTTGTATTGTTTATATGGTTCATACTGTTATCTTGTTATATGGTTACAACTATTAGTTATTATTATTGTAAATTTATTCACATGTTTATAGACTGTTTTATGTATTGTTCTTATGTAAACCGCCCTGAGCCTTCGGGGAGGGCGGTATATAAATATAATAAATAAAATAAAATAAATTTTAAGGGTCATTTCCGGCTGCCGTAGGATTGGGGAGCTGCAAAAATTTGCATGCGACTGTCAGTTGCTTTTTGCACTGCCAGAAAGACTACAGTGGACCCAACCCATCCCGTTTTCCTAGGCCTAGACTTTAAAGCCAGATGGCATTCTTAGCAACAGATGTCGATACATAATGATATCTGGTTACCCGGGGATGGGGTGTGTGTGAAAAATGGAAAGCCATAGGAAAAGAGGAAAGACCTGCCATTAGGGGGATGGAGTCCGTAAAGGAGATGATGGCCCTCCAGCTACCAGACCCGATGAAGGCTGTTAACGAGAGGAAGTTTTGAAGGTCATCCATTCCTCGGGGCGCCATATGCTGGAAGCAATTTGGTGGCACTACATGGGCACAGTAATTGCAGTTGCCTTTTGTCTTCAGTTAGTCTGCTTGTTGTTCTTCTGTAAATCTAGAAAGGAATGTTATTGGATCTTTTTGACTTTGACTTTGACACCATTGGTTGTTTTTGTTAAGAAGTAGGAGGAGGAGAAGAGTTGGTTTTTATACTGTGCTTTTCTCTACCCGAAGGAGTCTCAAAGTGGGTTACAGTCGCCTTCCCCTTCCTCTCCCCACAACAGACCCCCTGTGAGGTGGGTGAGGCTGAGAGAGCCCTGATATTACTGAAGAAGAAGAAGAGTTGGTTCTTATATGCTGCTTTTCTCTACCCGAAGGAGTCTCAAAGCAGCTTACAGTCACCTTCCCTTGCCTCTCCCCACAACAGACCCCCTGTGAGGGAGGTGAGGCTGAGAGAGCCCTGATATTACTGAAGAAGAAGAAGAGTTCATTCTTATATGCCACTTTTCTCTACCCGAAGGAGTCTCAACCTAGCTTACATTTGCCTTCCCATTCCTCTCCCCACAACAGACACCCTGTGAGGTGGGAGAGGCTGAGAGAGCTCTATCAGGACTGTGATGAGCCAAGGTCACCCAGCTGGCTGCGTGTGGAGGAGTGGGGAAATCAACCCCACCTTGCCAGATTAGAAGTTGCCGCTCATAGCTACTACACCTTGCAGGCCCATTGAATCAGTTTATTTATATGGACATGTTTTAATTTTAATAAGTGCATAAATAATAAAATAAAATAAAGGCAACTTGTTTTGTATCCCACTATTTATTTATTTATTTTATTTATTTATTATATTTATATACCGCCCTCCCCGAGGGCTCAGGGCGGTTTACAGAAAACAGGTGGAGATACAATTAACATATGGTAACAGGTAACGGTAATAACAATATAACAATAATAACTTAACAAGTTTAGTACCCAAAGGCAACTCAAATCAGCTTACAATCATCTCCGCACAGCAGAAGTCCTGTGAGGTAGGTGAGACTGAGAGAGCTCTGAGAGAACTGTGACTGGTTTAAGCTGAGAGGAGGGGCATGGCTCTGGTTCATCCAGTGAGTTTCATACCTTAGTAGGGACTGGAACCGAAGCTTTCCATATTCTAGTCTGCCTTTCTGCCTACTGCATTCCAGACTGGCTCTTTACAGTCAGATAAAATCGTCATCGTCTATTTAGAAATAATCTGTCCTTGAAGTCTCAGCTCAAATACATGCAGATAGCACCATCTGGTGGTGACTTTTCGAAATTGTTTCCATATTTTCCATGGCTTCCCTTCATGGTTTTCCCGTTTGCTCAAGTATGATGGTGAAATGACATAAGAACATAAGAATGGCACTGCTGGGTCAGACCAATGCTCCATCCAGTCCAGCATCTGGTCTCACACAGTGGCCAACCAGTTCCTCTGGAGGCTCAACAACAGAGCACAGAGTTTGAAGGTTTCCCCTGGTGTAGCTTCCTGGCTCTGGGATTCAGAGGTTTTATGTCCCTCGGTGTGGAGGTTCCCCTCAGTCTTCATCATGGTCACTGAGAGGTTTCTCCTCAGTGGATCTATCTAATCCTCTTTGAAAGTGGTCTAAACTGCTGTAGAATTTATTTTATCCTCTGCTTCTGTTCCCTACAGCAGTGGTCCCCAACCATTTTCAGGCCGGGGAACGGGGGTGAGGAGAGGGGGGCCCGGGGACCGAGGGGGGAGAGGGGGAGCGGCACTCACCAGCGGGCACAAACATACAGGCACGGAGCTGCCGCGCTGGCACGTTGGCACCTGTGCCTCCCCCCAGCTTGAGCGATTCGGTTGCCGAAGCAGCCAATTGCTCCCAGTGCAGCGAACGCCGCACTGTGGGGAGGGGGAGGGAAGCGTGCCCACTGGTGCGCCGGTGCCCACACCTCCCTCCCCCCCCCGCCTCGGCCCTGTATTGAGGGCTCCACGGACCGGCACCGGGCCACAACCCTGGGGTTGGGGAACACTGCCTACAGTGGCTTCATCTCAGGCTTCCATCTCACAAACTGCATTGTACCTTAATCAAAGGAGCTTTTAAAAATGTTGCGTGATACAATGAAATTTCACTTCCACAGTGCAAAACCAGAACTAATATCACCAGCGCTGAGTTTGGCAAATTCTGACAGCTTACAACATGCTGACCAGTTTGGCGTAGTGGTTAGGAGTGCGGACTTCTAATCTGGCATGCCGGGTTCGATTCTGCACTCCCCCACATGCAGCATAAAAGCAGCATATAAGAACCAGCTCTTCTTCTTCTTCAGTAATATCAGGGCTCTCTCAGCCTCACCTCCCTCACAGGGTGTTTGTTGTGGGGAGAGGAAAGGGAAAGTGATTGTAAGCCGTTTTGAGCCTCCTTCGGGTAGAGAAAAGTGGCATATAAGAACCAACTCTTCTTCTTCAGTAATATCAGGGCTCTCTCAGCCTCACCTCCTTCACAGGGTGTTTGTTGTGGGGAGAGGAAAGGGAAAGTGATTGTAAGCCGTTTTGAGCCTCCTTCGGGTAAAGAAAAGTGGCATATAAGAACCAACTCTTCTTCTTCTTCAGTAATATCAGGGCTCTCTCAGCCTCACCTCCTTCACAGGGTGTTTGTTGTGGGGAGAGGAAAGGGAAGGCGAATGTAAGCCATTTTGAGCCTCCTTCGGGTAGAGAAAAGTGGCATATAAGAACCAACTCTTCTTCTTCAAAAAGTCTTGGCTATGCAATGATAAAAGTGCAAGGTGAAGAAAGCCGGCCACCATGGAGGAAAGATGGAAGAAAATCTAGAAAGCGGAAGACAAAATGGCAGCCAAGGACCTACAAAATGGAAGGCAGCTCAGCCATCTTCCCTCTTACTGTTAAAGCTCTAAATTTGGAAACAGTCTGGAAGGGGGGGTATCAGAAGATCACTTCCCTTGGATGAACCTGCCCATTTATTAAAATATTCTTCAGGAGCTCTGCTTCTGCCTCTACCAGGTGTCATACGTGTATTTAGTTAACATATTTTTATCCTGCCTTTCCTCTAAAGACTTCAGAGCAGTTTATACCATTCTCCCCTTCTTCCTTTTTATATTTACAAGCACCCCAGGAGCTAGGGAAGGCTGAGAATAAGCCCAAAGCTCACTCAGCAGAAATGTGACATCACTTCCAGCACAATCCCGGAAGAGACATTGTGCCCCTCTAGGAATTGCTGTAAACCATAGAGTTTCGAGCACTCCCTAGAGAAGGCTACCATCAAATCTGGGTTCTTCTCAGCAGAGATGTAATGCTGTCACGTGATGATGATGTATTTATATTATTTTTCTCATACTGGCTACAGGGAAGTGTGGTCGTGGAAATACAAAATCAATGTTTGTTTCCATGGCGTTTGGGGAGAGACATAAATGCCCACACCAGATCTTGCCCTCTGCTACCAAAATCTGTGGTGGATCTGGCTGTGGCCCCCAATAACCTCTGCACTTGCCCAGATGTTAGAAACCTACCTGGAAGTGCTGGCAAAAGTCACCAAAACCAAAGAAAGGAGGATTGTCCTCTTCACCACTGCATAAGGTTTCACTCTTAGCACACCTTGAGAGAGCACAGTAAATGCTTTACCCTGGACCTTTGAGCTATAGCTTCAATGAGGCTCAGGAAACCAATAGGGAGGCTTAATAATAATAAAGTTCACTTGCTATACAAATATATCATGCTCACTGATTGGCCAGCCTTGCCAGTCAAAAGCTTAGGCAAGTTACAGAGCAATACAGTTCTTACATGCCGCTACAAAATGGGGAACAGTCCGGACCTGTCTGTAACAGACAGGCAAAAGACAGAGTGACTGGAAACAAAGCCCTCTCCTTTTCCTGTTCCAAGAAGAAAATGGGCATTCCCATCTGAAACAAAAGACTCTGATGAGCCACCGGCAACAGCTCTATGCATGCCTTTTGACATTAACTGCAGTTCCTGTTCTGCATCCACCAGGTGGCTCTGCTGAGCACATGACCAGGACTTTGCAGTTTACAACTATGAGCCCTACGAGGTAGGTCGGCTCCAAATAACTTGCTGATTTTATTCCAAGAGGAAGCATGAGCTGAGGGGCAGGGGACTGGCAGCTTTGTTCATGAGGAATGCTTTGCCCATATATATTCCAGAGGCACAGGAGTAAATTCTGAGGGGGGGGAGGCCCTAGAAAAGGGACTTGTTCCAGGCTCTGCCTGAATCTTCTCCTCCAAAGGAAGGAAGGAGAGCCAACCTAGACAGCCCTGAGCTGGAAATGTCTCACAAAACTGCAGGCGTAGGAGCTGGCGATTAATCGTTTACATGCTTCTAAAGAAAAAAAAAGAATCCCCCCCCCATGGGCGCAATTTGTGGCCAAAATTACGGGCAGTGCCGAACAGGGGGCTGCGTTATGCTTCGGAACTTCAAAGAGCTTTGTTTAACTTTTAATCACTTCTGTGGAGGGACTTTAGCCAGAGAAGCCTCACTCGTTCATTGCTTTCACCGGTCAAAGGAAAAAAAATGGCGATCACTTCTCCGGAAGTTCGGGGCGAGAGCAGGGGAGGGACATTCTTTCTACCACTATATCTAGAACGCACATGTCTTTCGCTGATGTGTTGCAACTTGTGCTCAGAAGTGTAGCGATTTTTTCAGAGGGAATCCACTTTTCCTGATTTCCTGAAAAGCGCTACAATGAAGCAATTTTTGCAGGAGTGTTGCAGGAGTGTTGCAGATTGTGTGCGACGTCATGCGGAATGTTGAATTAGTAGCGTTTACCAAAGGTAAGACTTCTGCTACATTTAAGTCGTGCAGAATGGCCCTGTGTTTTTACCATAAAGTTTCTGGTGCTTCCTAGAGCTACAGTACAACACTTCCTGGTTTTATCCAGAAGTGACACAGGGATGCAGCTAATGTCATGCACTATTCTGTGTCCTTACTTCCATCCCTCCCGCTGATTTCCAGCCCCAGTCCTTTGAATGACCAGGCTGGGAGAGAGACAGGCTGGATGTATCCTCTGCCAATGTTGGAGAGGCTAGGATGGGGTAGGCACCTGCTTCCCCACACCTGTGGCTCACAGCAGTGGCAGATTATGCCAGCTCCTTTCTTTGGGTGATCCTCGGAGTGTGTGGCCCTGGAGCTGGAGTAGCCCTGGTAGGAGGGGAATCATCCTGCCAAATTTCCCACTGGTTTTAATGACTAATCTACTACTAAGGCTTTTATCTTATTATTTTATCCTATCCATTTTCCAAGTCATTGAATGGCACGAAACTGTCTGCTGTGAACTGCTATTTTACTGAGAGCTAGAAAAGGGTTGAATCTGCACAGAGCTTTTATTCCAAACCCAGGTCGATTCAGTCCCTGCCGTCCACACTGAATGCGATTTCCACTTTGATTTTGGGTGATTTAAATTTTCCCTATGCAACAAGCATGATTGAACCGGAGTGACCCTATCTTTTCCCCACGATATCCTGGAGTGGATATAACCCTCAATATTTGAAAAATCGGCATGAGTAAAGGTGCAGCTCTCTGCTTTTCCCGAACTAACTTGATGCTGAGCCTCGAGCGCTGTAGAAAAACCCTGATTTGCCAGAACATCAGTTCAAAGGCTTCCTCGTTCCCAGATTGCAAGACTTCCCTTAAAGGGGAAGCTCTAACTTCTCTCGGCAGAAGCTCCAGAAACCCTAACTTCTCCCAGGAGAGATTTTCCTCTTGAATTTATTCCTCCCCATCTGCTGTCTCCAATCCTCCCCCCGCCAACGCCGTTCAAGAAAGAAAGAAAGAGGCTCCTGCTGTGCTTGGCTCCCCCCCCCCCCGAGCTTCCCTAATCAGGTGCAGAACACTTTTCTGTTTCAATGGGTGGGGGAGATAGAGGAAGACCCGAGTTCAAATCGATCTGAATTCAGCAGGATCCACAATGTAATAAACAAAGTAAGTGCAGAATCAGCCCTAGTAACCCAAGATTCAGCAGATGCCCAGGTTTGGGAGGTGCTGCAAATATCTCAAAGGCTTTCTTCAGTTGCATGGGCAGGAAAAAGGCAAAATAGCCTGGCATGCAGCTCTTCTACACCTTTGCCTGCAGTTGCCTAGCTCTGGTTTGCTAATTTATAAACCGTAAGATCTGCCCAGAAACAATAAGATCTAAACCAGATCTGTACAGAAACAAAAACTCTTTCTCCAGCTTTGTATTTTCATGGTGCTGTTCATTCCTCGAATCCTGAGTTAAAATGATGTCAGCTTTAATTCTGAATTTTTAGATACCCTGGCAACTGATCACTCACACCTACAGATCCAGGCAGGTTTCTCTTAGCCTTTCATCCTCCCCAGTCAAACAACGCAAACTACCTCACTCTGTCACCTGAGGGATTAAAAATCTACCCGTCTTTAATGGTAAGAACAGGCTAGGACTGTTCTGTTGACACACTGAGAGCTTTGTTCATGGGGTCTGTGGGCTTCATCCTGCCCACTTTCCTGATGGGTTAAGGTTAGTTTAGGCATGGGTCGGCTTGGGGAGTTTTTAGGTTTAGTAGGAGGGTTAGGGCTGGCAAAGACTTGGTGACATGGTTAGGAAAGGCCATGGGATGTAAAAATATTTTTTGACATTATTCTACATGTAAAAATATGTTTAAAATATGAATTTAAACGTAAAGGTAAAGGTATCCGCTGTGCAAGCACCGGGTCATGTCTGACCCTTGGGGTGACGCCCTCTAGCGTTTTCATGGCAGACTCAATACGGGGTGGTTTGCCAGTGCCTTCCCCAGTCATTACCGTTTACCCCCCAGCAAGCTGGGTACTCATTTTCCCGACCTCGGAAGGATGGAAGGCTGAGTCAACCTCGAGCCAGCTGCTAGGATTGAACTGCCAGCCTCATGGGCAGAGCTTTCAGACTGCATGTCTGCTGCCCTACCACTCTGCGCCACAAGAGGCTCTAAAATATGAATTTATATCAGGGTAAATTCTCAAGTTAGGGTTAGGATTAGCTTAGGCATGATTCAGGTTGGGAAGTTTTTACATTTAGGGCGAGCGTTAGGTCTGGGGAAGACTCAGTGACATCGTTAAGAAAGGCCATGAGATATATATATATATTGACATTCTTTTACATGTAAAAATCTTTTAAAGTAGGCATTTATATTGGAGTAATTCTCAGGTCAGGGCTAGGGTTAGCGAAGCTATGGCTCAGAATGGGGAGTGCTTAGGCTTACTGGGAGGGTTAGGTTTGGGGAAGAAGCAGCGACATGGTTAAGAAAGGCCATGGGATGTGTACATATTTTTGACATTATTTTACATGTAAAAATATCTTTTAAAATAACGTTTCATATTGGGGAGAATTCTCGGGTTAGGGTTAGGGTTAGGGTTAGCCTAGATATGGTTCGGATTGGGGAGGTGGACTGGAATGAGATAAAACCAGAGCAGAGATTCAGGAGACTGCCTCTGGGCATGTGCATACTTTCAAGTCACTGAAGTCTTTTGTTATTGGTTCAAATCACAACATCAAACTGAGCTACCACCAATTCATGACTCCCTTAGGATGGTGATGACAGCAGAAATCACAACTGGCATAAACCTCGGTCCAGGTCTACACTCACACGTCGCAACTCTAGCCCACCCTTGTCTCCCTGGCTTACAGCTCCTAGCCCTCCAAACCAATCTTTCCCTCCCACGTCCTTCGAGCCAATTGTGCCCTGCTTTGAAACATCTACGACAGATTTTGATCTCACCCTTCCTCTGAGAAGCTCAGGCCAAGATACATGGTTTCTTCCACAATTCTGCAAGGTTGGTTAGGTTGAGAGAAAACAACTGGCCTAAGGTTGCCCCATGAGGTTTGTGGATTTGAAAGCAGATATGCCACAGTTGTATTTTAACCAATACAGTTTGGCGAGAGCCAGTTTGGGGGAGTGGTTAGGAGTGCAAACTTCTAATCTGGCATGCCAGGTTCGATTCTGCGCTCCCCCACATGCAGCCTGCTGGGTGACCTTGGGCTGGCCACAGCCCTGATAAAGCTGTTCTGACCGAGCAGAAATATCAGGGCTCTCTCAGCCTCACCCACCTCACAGGGTGTCTGTTGTGGGGAGAGGAAAGGTGGTTGGAAGCCACTTTGAGCCTCCTTCGGGTAGAGAAAAGCAGCATATAAGAACCAACTCTTCTTCAATAATATCAGGGCTCTCTCGGCCTCACCTCCCTCACAGGGTGTCTGTTGTGGGGAGAGGAAAGGGAAGGAGATTGTAAGCCGCTGTGAGACTCCTTCGGGTAGAGAAAAGTGGCATATAAGAACCAACTCCTCTTCTTCTTCTTCTTCTCCAGGCATGCCAGTGACAAGCAATGTCTAGAAACAGACAAGGAGCTAGTAGAGATAGACCAAGGCATGAGAGCCAGCGTGATGCAGTGGTTAAGAGCGGTAGACTCAAATCCGGAGAACTGGGTTTGATTCCCCACTCCTCCACACCCAACCAACTTGGTAACCTTGGGCTAGTCACAGATCTCTAAGAGCTGTTTTCACGGAGCAGCTCTCTCAGAGCTCTCTCAACCCCACCAACCTCACAGGGTGTCTGTTTTGGGGAAAGGAAAGGGAATGCGTTTGTAAGCCGCTCTGAGACTCCTTCAGGTAGAGAAAAATGGATTATAAAAAGCCATCATTCTTAGGACTCACTTCATTCAATATCCTGGCTGCAGCATTCTGCAGCAAATGAATTTTTGAAACAATTTTCAAGAGCAGCCCCATGGAGAGCACATTTCTGTAATCTGATCTAAAGCGAAGTTGCAGTGACCCATAATGCTTGCTCACCCAGGATCTACTGTGCAGGCACACATGGGGACTGCGCACGAGCAGACCTGTGTTGGATAGGCTTTTACAACTGAAAGCCTCCAGGGGGCGCTGTGCACTGGAGCCAGAAGTTGGTTCCTGCCCAAGGAACACATCCTTCTGTGCAGCAGCGCCCCCTATATACTCAGTACCCCTAGCCCCCCCAGAAAGTGAGCATGCAGTGGAACAGGAAGGAGGGTACGTGTGCCTGGACTGTGCTAATAGATTGAGAGCATCCGGGTCAGAAAGGATCTCAGGGGGATTGCCTGACCCCCAAACAGTGAGAGGGGGGGGGGGGAAACGATTCTCCCTCACATAGAACCATAAAATCCTAGAGTTGGAAAGGACCACACAGGCCATCTAGTCCCACCCCCTGCTCAATGCAGGATGAACCTAAAACATCCAGGAGAAGGATCTGTCCAGCCGCTGCTTGAAGACCGCCAGTGAGGGGGAGATCACCACCTCCTTAGGCAGCCCCTTCCACTGCTAAACTAGACTCATAAAGTCATAGAACTGGAAGGGGGCATAAAGGCCATCTAGCCCCACCCCCTGCTCAGTGCTGGATCAGCCTAAAGCATCCAGGATAAATATCCATCCAGCCACTGCTTGTATTAACAAGAAATAGCAGCCAGGTGAACTTTTATAGAGGAGAATGCCAAGCCTGCAGCTTTCAGGTGTAACAAACACCTGAATTCAACCTGCGAAGGGGCACCACCCGGTGACACATCCTTCCTATGACACCAGAAGGCAAATAGCCTCCGCTTATACATATAGGATCTCCCAGCGTGCGGCTTGCATGACTGCAGGAGCAGCTCGTTAACCTCCTTACAAAATATTTGTTCTCTGTCGGAAACCTCCAGGTCATTAAGATGAGGCGGTTCAGTTTGTGATGATGCTGGCTGGTGCTGATTAGATCGGTTCAATTTGGAAGTGGGGGTGGAAAGGCACTTGGAAATTTCCAGGAGGATCGGAAACTGAGGCCAAAAAGGTGCTACTGGGTTTGGTCCTTCCCTCCTGGCTTCTTACCCTGATAAGCAGGAATGGAAGGAAGGCGTAAATCAGCGCCTACTGTCAAGCCAGGTGAAATGCATCCCTCTAGGGAACCAACTTCCACCCTGGTGGGAGAACAGAACTTCACAGCCATCGGACAGAAACGCTGATTTTATGAACTTAGGCAGTTTGTGAGTGGGTGGGCAGGAAGGGATGTTCCAGTGTTTGTCTCTTGGGGCCTTTCCTTGCATACCCAGGGAACTGCTGATCTTCACTTGGGGATAGTAGGTTAATTCCCGCCAGACCAGGCTGGATTCTGAAGATTTTTGGTGGAGGAATCACTTGAGCATGGAATTGGGGTTACTGTGAGTTCCTTCATTGTGCAGGGGGTTGGACTAGATGACCCTGGGGGTCCCTTCCAACTCTGTGATTCTTGAAAGTCCTTCCCAGTGAATGCCCCTACCCAAAAATCTGCAGTAAAGACTACCGCCCATTGATAAATGCTAAAAGAAATCTCCGGGGATAAATTCTCCCTAGAAGACCACCAAAATAAAGAATGTATGGCAGGTCTGGGGATAGAAAATCTGTTCCGTAAGGCATGAACCCTGACCCCGTAACGTGATAGAAACCAGAGCTGCAGGAGTTGCGCATGTAACCTAGCAAGATGCCAAATATCCCAAGGGGTGCAGAATGTTCCAAACATTGGAACTGGTGAGGTCTGAACTGTGTCACTAAAGCAGAAATAGCCTACCCTCTTTCCAGAGGTAGAAAACCCTTCCCCTCCAAAGAGTCTAGCATGGCTCCAAACAGTTGTACTCTTGGGTTTTCTTAAATCTTTAAGGAATGGGAAAGATGCCCAGATGATGTGGAAACCTTTGATGCAAAAAGCAGTGCAGTTTTGCTAAATTTCACGGCTTTTCTCCTTATGTCGCTGTAGTATTTTCCTCTGTTTGCAATTTTTAAAAATAATAAAACGAACCCGTTTTGGATCCCCATTAGGAAGAAACAAGGGATATAAATGACATGAAATACTAGAAATATTCCCTAAGGAAGAGCATAACTTGCTTTGTAAAGAGTGTTTTAACTGTCGTCGTCCCCCTAATAAATATACTCCTGTCAGTCCTGGAGCATACTTTGGTCAATATGAAGAAGGAAACAATGTCTAAAATAAAGAATAGTCTCAACAATTTCAGGAAAGGAATTCACCTTAGCTCAGGAACATCTCCACCACATCAAAAACAGCGTTTTCTCTCCTTCACAGAACAGTCCTAAACAGAGTTACAACCCTTCTAAACCAACTGCAATCAATGGCCTTATAAGGGGATAATTCCTTTCTAGGCTGCAAGGTCCGTTTCGAATATGCTCTTTGCAGATGCACAGCATAAAAATGTGTCTTTCCCCGCTTTAGATTGCACGTAATTCTTTCCAATGCCTAACAATGTTTAGTTGCCCTCTGCTTCTAATAATATGTTTTATTGAAGGGATACAATTATGAGTATTAAAATGTTTTGTGGTCCAGAATGAACAGAGGGGTTGACTGGAGTTAATGTCTCAATGCATCCTATCATTAAATGACCTTTGAGGAGTAGGATTTCCAGAACAGCCTGGAGAAAAAAAAATTGACCTGCTGCTTTAATAAATGGAGTATTATTTACCAGGTGATGTTGCTTAACCTCCACGCCCAGGAAAATTTTAGCTGTCCATTTCTGCGCATTAAGCTTCTATTAAAGGGACAGGTCATTTCCCCTTCCAGGCTGTTGGCAAGCCTATGGGGAAAAAGAAACTAGAGATGCCTTAATAAATAAGAAATTCGTAGAAAGGACAGAGGCATGGCATGTGTCATCCGTGCCAAACGAAATCTGACTTGTGCCAATTAAGAGGATACCTAGAATATAATGCACTTGGTTTTCCACATGGCACATATCAGGTTGCCAGCCTCCTCTCCTCACTGTTGGTGGGGGATTTTCAAGGGGCATGAAGGAGACCAAGGATACATTGCTGACAATGTGACAGTGTCATTTTTCATGCTCTGGTAATTAGGCAAAAACTCTATGGTAGAAACCATTTTTACCATAGAGTTTTTGCCCAAATGGCAGAGTACTGCCAGGACATTCCAACGTGATGTCACTTCCGGTATGGACCAGAAGTGACACCATGTTGCTAGCAACGTAGCCTGGGCCTCCCTCCTGCTCCTGGAATTAACTGTCAACGCTAAGCACATAGTGTCTTTTCTCAGCTTCAGCAGTTACACCGACGATGGCCTTTTGACAGTGTGATCTGGCCATGGCGACTTGAGAACAGGTTAGATTACTGAGAGTGGGGCTGTCTTCAAAAATGGCCTGGAAGCATCAACCAGTTCACAATGAGATCAAGGGGTCAATCACAGATACAGCATCACCCCTATAATGAAATACCTGTACCAGCTACTCATCTGTTTCCAGGCACAGTTCAAAGGCCAGGGTTCCTGGAGGGTTCTCTCATCCTGCCTAGCCCAGCAATTGAGACCCACTTCCCAAGCCCAGCTTTCTGAAGCCTGCCGTTCTGAGGGGATGCAGGTGGTGACTTGGAACTTGGTTTTCAGTGGTGGCACCTACCACTTTGGAATACCCTCCTCCTTGAGGCTTGCCTTGAATTTACCATACTAACTTTTGCTAGGCAAATGCATTTCTTTTTGATGTGGAACACATCTTCTGGCGCACCTCCTGGAGCAAAAATGGGTACAGACATGACGTCCGTAAGCCCGCCCCAGGGAGTGCAATAGAAGAGGGAGGGAGGGAGGGAGGGAGGCAGCGGGTGGGCACCAGCGGTGAGGGAGGGAGGTGCCCGGTGGAGGCAGAGGCCTCTGGGGCCTGGGGCAGAGGTTGCGCAGCTGGTCAAAGCCAAGGTGCCGCCCCGGAGGTCTCTGAGGGCCAGGATGGAGGCTACACGGTTCCCAGGGGTTGGGCTTCTGCCTCCTGGGGGTTGCAACGCATATGCTAGCACTGCCCTCCAGGCCTGAGGAGGCTGGGGCCATCCTGAGAGAACAGGTAAGAAGGGAGGGGGGAGGACGCTTTGTATGCATGCTTGCGTGTGTGTCGAGGAAGTGGGGAGGGAAAAGTGATTTGTGTGTGTGTGTTTGTGAGAAAGAGAGGGGGAGGGGAATGGATCGAAGAGTTCTGGGGTAGGTGTGCGTTCCAAATACCTGTGAGAGCCTGGGTGTTGCTACTTTATTACTAAATCTCTTAACTAAAAGGTTTACCTTTGTAATTGTTTTAAGGTTTGCTTTCTGGATATGTTTAACTTGTTTTTTTTATTTCCTGGACTGGTTTTGCTTTTATATTGTTAGACTCAGTGTGGTGTAGTGGTTCGGAGCAACTGTCTCTAATCTGGAGCAACAGGTTTGATTCCCCAGTCTTCTTCCACGTGCAGCCAGCTGGATGACCTTGGGCCAGTCGCAGTTCTTAGCGCTCTCTCAGCTCCACCTCCCTCACAGAGCATCTGTTGCGGGAAGAAGGGGAGGTAATTGTAAGCCGCTTTGAGACGCCTTGTGAAAAGTGGGATATAAAAACCAACACCTTCTTCCTACCTCACAGAGCGTCTGTTGTGGGAAGAAGGGAAGGCAATTGTAAGCCGCTTTGAGACGCCTTGTGAAAAGTGGGGTATAAAAACCAACACCTTCTTCTTAATGTATGGCAATTTTAAGGTGTTTACTTGTAAGATGGCTTGTGCATAATAAAAAATGGAGAAGCATAATTGAAAAATGCCTAAATTCACAAAAGTCCCGCGAGAAACATGTTAGTCATAATGACATTGTATAAGATAGGAACCTAAGGGCTATTTTTTATATGCTAGTTCTTAGTATAAGTTAAAAACCCCATATCAACCAAGTCCGGACATTCCTAATTACCAGCAGTGCCACAGTCTTCAAAACATTATGCAAGGTTGCACATGGTATTAGAAGAGATGTTTAAGATCAAGTTTCCTATGAGTCCTGAACACATGTTGTTAACCCTCTGTTCAGATCTACTTCCCTCTCAAGCCAGAACTTTATTTTTTTATGCAATGACGGCTGCAAGATTAGTATTGGCTAATAACTGGAAATCCCCGGAGATACCAACTATTGAGTTATGGTTGGACAAAGCTGCTGATCTATCAAAAATGGCAAAAGACGAAGAAGAAGAGTTGGTTCTTATATGCCGCTTTTCCCTACCCGAAGGAGTCTCAATGCAGCTTACATTCGCCTTCCCTTTCCTCTCCCCACAACAGACACCCTGTGGGGTAGGTGAGGCTGAGAGAGCCCTGATATTACTGCTTTGTCAGAACAGCTTTATCAGTGCTATGGCGAGCCCAAGGTCACCCAGCTGGCTGCATGTGGGGAAGTGCAGAATCTAACCCGGCATGCCAGATTAGAAGTCCACACTCCTAACCACTACGCCAAACTGGCTCTTACATCTATAGTGAACAAAAAAGCTCATGGATTTCCAGGAGCAATGGAGCTTCTACATGGATTACTCTGCCAAATGAAGTGTCAAGGGGACATTAAGAACTATGGAGGGATGGGGATATTTTGTAATAGATGGCTATTTTTCTTTTCTGTATACTATTATAGTTTAAAAATAAAAAAGATAGTAATTTAAAAAATTATACAAGGCAAGGTGTTAGTACATTTGGAGAGGGGGTGTGGTTCAGTGGAAGAGCATCTGCTGGGCATACAGAAGGTCCCAAGTTTGATCCCTGCTATCTCCACTTAAAAAAAAACAGACCAGGCAGTAGGTGATGTGAATGACTCTTCCAGAGACTCTGGAGAAGCCTTTTACCATTGAGAACTCCCTGAAACATACTTCAGGCTTTGAGAAACTTCAGAAGGGGCACACTCGGAAGGAATATGGTTGGTAAGCATAGCTGTGGACACACCCACCTGGGGCCCCTCCCCTTCAGACTCATCACTGGCCTTCCTGGGAGGAGGGGCAGGTCAACATGACCATATATGGTCCGATCACCTGGAAAAGGTTTACCAGATTTAAAATACAGATAAAAAGATTAACTCCCATCCACTTGAGAAACCCAGGGCCATGAAGAAACCGTGGTTGAGAAAGCTTGCTCTGACTGGACTGATGGTCTGAATCGGTATAAGGCAGCTTTTTGTGTATTCAGTTTGTGTGTACTTGTAGAGAGCTGAATCCACACTGAGCTCCATTGCTTTCCCACAACTGTGGTTCCCGACACAGTTTGGCTAATGTTCCTTTGGTTTGCCACACCCAGGAAATATGTTTTGATAGCTGGGTTTTATGCAAACGTACCCTAGAACGGGGGTAGTCAACCTGTGGTCCTCCAGATGTTCGTGGACTACAATTCCCATGAGCCCCTGCCAGCATTTGCTGGCAGGAGCTCATGGGAATTGTAGTCCATGAACATCTGGAGGACCACAGGTTGACTACCCCTATCCTAGAACCTCCGGTTGATTTTCAGACTTTCCAGCCACTGCCTAATACTGCATCAGGATGGACCAGTTTCCATCAAACTAAGGAAGATTGTTTTTAAAAGAGAGAGAACAAATTGGACTTCTGCTAATAGGGGTGACGCAGCTCATACTTATGCTTATTAAGAAATCGCTGCAGGCAGCGTCAGGAGAGGAAAACACCGTGCAAAACTAAAACAGAGCTTTTTATTCTGTAGGACAGACGGGTACACACTTGGGAGTATTATTACTGGAGACACACCCATCTGCAACACAAATTGGTGGAGATTATCTCTGGAGGAATGACAAGAAGGGCTGAAAAATACTGAAATGTCCGCTAGCAGATTGGTATACGTTCTTGTCATTGCTATAGTGATAAAAGGGTAGGATGATTTGTGGTTTTAGACAGTGGTCCCCAACCTTTTTATCACCGGGGACCGGTCAATGTTTGACAATTTTACTGAGGCCTGGGGGGTGCGGGGTAGTCTTTTGCCCAGAGATGTCGAGCTCCTGCTCCGGTTGCTTTCCCACCAGCGCCCCTGACTTCCCGCCGCCCACTGGGGGGCGCTGCCAGCAGCAGCTTTGCAGTGCCATGCAGAGGGGGAGCCCCAGCCATGGTGGCTGCCGGAGAGCACCAAAGGTGAGCCAGTGGCAGGGCAGCCCCCAAGGCAGCAGCCGGGGAGGAGGACGAGGAGAAGCCATGACCTGGTACTGACTGATCTATGAACCGGTACCGGTCTCCGGACTTGGGGACCACTGGTTTTAGAGATTAAGCAGGCTTCTCCAACTGGGTTTTGTGAAACCCTGAGGTTTATTGATGGCCCTGGAAGGGTTTCCCAAATGGGTGGGAGTTAATGTTGTAATATATTATTTAATTTGTTAAACATTTATTGGGTGATATGACCATATATGGTCACGTGGACCTGCCCCCCCCCCATCAAATGGCCAATGATGGGCCTGGAGGGGGTGGGAAGGGGAGGGTCCCCAAGTGGATGTGTACATAGCTATGCTTCTTCTCAGCCATGTTCCGCACAATTGCACCACTTCTGGGGTTTCTCAAAACCTGAAGAGTATTAAGGGTATTGGGGCTAGAGAGGGATTGTTGTACTGTGTATATATTTTTATTGTTATTTTATTATTGTACGTTGTGAGCCAATTGGCTGAGAGCGCATGGTTAATAAGTACGATAATAAATACATAAAAATTAAAGAATGTTTCAAGGGTTTCTCAATGGCAAATTAGTTGGGAAAAAATGGATTAAGGAAAGCAAATGTAGGATTTTAAGGACAATCTTAAAATGCTTGGTAGAAATTGATAGATTTTATGTATAGACTATAGCTTATCATCTGGTTGGCTTGAGACTCAAAAAAGTATTGTAATCAAGTTGGCATGTCTGTTCTTTGCTCTATTTTTTCTTTTCTTTTATCTGTACGTCCCCCTTTTTAATCTGTATAAAAATCTCAAATTTTAAAAAAGTTGAAATTTAAGCAGGGGGAAGAACTGTCATCATATCACACGACATCAGCCAATTCATGCCATGAAGATGCTTTATACTGAGTCAGACCATTGGACTTATTCAGGCCAGTATTGCCTCCTCTGACTGGCAGCTGCTCTCCTGGGTCTCAGGTTGAAGCCTTTTGCACCAGCTGCTCCTGGTTCTTTGGAGATGCTGGGGATTGAACCTGCGATCCTCTACGTACAAAGCAGTCTCTTCCCAGCGTCAGCACATACTTTTTACTTCCAAGCACCATTTCAGGTTTCTCCTCTAGCATTATTATAAAATAAACTGACTGCTCCCCCTGCTCCACATTTTAATGCCAGTCTTTGTTTGATAGGCCGGTCTTTCGTAGTTTGAAGCTTTGCCACTCTGCAATTAAACTCTGAAGAAATGCATTAGACCGTTAATATTATCTAGAGGCCCCTAGACACACGTGCAACAAAGTTTTTGTTGGGGTCCACTAAGGAAGCATTCATGAGCGAAACGCAGGACTTACCAGTCCCTCGTTTAGATTTTTGGATCACCAATTCGGAGACAGCAGAGTTACTTCCAGGCCAGATTTGCCAGGGATCTTTGAGTGGAGGGCGTGGAATTGGGCTCACTGTGGGTGGGCAGGTAATTGTGTTTCCTGCATTGTGCAGGGGGTTGGACTAGATGACCACTCCCCCATAGCAACTCCCCAGACCCTCCGAAACAGCTGTCAGGAATGCTCTGGTCAGGAGACACCTGCATGAATCAGGCTGCATGCTAAAGAATACCTTGAACGCCTTTCCTTCGCTGGCTTGTGTTTAACCGATGAGTCTGTAAATAATTAAGGCATGGACGCAGGGCAAACAGTAATAAGGATACAGCAAAGAGTCACGTCTCGCTTTCTTTGTGAAGCTTTCTGATTACCCTCTTGAAAGACAGGTTTCTTGTAGGCACCTTCACAAACATAAATCCTTCTGTTCCAGTTTTGCTTAATTAAACTCTTAACAATAAAAGCACCTCTATGTTTCTTTTTATGTTCTGTCTCCCCCTTCCCCTGGAGCTGTTTAGAAATTAGATAGATTCGTGGAGAATAGAGATGTCAGTGGCACCTAGCCATGGTGACGGAGAAGAACTGCCACATTCAGAGGCACTAAACCTCTGAATCCCAGAGCCAGGAGGCAAAATTGGGGGGTAAGCCACGCAGCCTCTATGCCTTGCTGATGGTCATTCAGAGGAACTGCTTGGCCACTGGCTCTCATAGGGAAGCTGGACTAGATGGACCACTGGTCTGATCCAGCAGGGCTCTCCTTAGGCTTTCACTTGCACTCAAAAGGGAACCTACGGAGAGAGGAATCACAATAGCAAAATCAGTTTCATCATGTCGTATTTGATACCACGGCGACCAACGTTTAACACTCCTCCAAAAGCTGCGGGTTACTAGTTTAATTTTGGGCTTAGCCCCAGAATCTATTTGGAGAGTCCCACCCCAGCCTGAATATTGTGAATGATTTTAAGCACATGTAGTGTCCATTTCTATCGGTCAACCACCAGGGCTATCCTACAGGTGTTAGGGGTAGTCAACCTGTGGTCCTCCAGATGTCCATGGACTACAATTCCCATGAACATCTGGAGGACCACAGGGTGACTATCCCTGGATTAGAGCACCTAATTCATGGGGTGTCTCCCCCCTACAGGCATGATACTCCAGCAATTCATAAAAAGTGTCCTTCTGGAATCAAGCTCTTCAGGAAACATTTTAAAATATGTACATCCCACAGTGGGACCAGTCTATGCTCTGGAAATGCAACTTATGTTTGACTAGATTTAAAGCCCATTTTATGTTAGAATAAAATGGGCGCTAGCTGCTGCCCCTGGGGACGGCGCTTGGTGGCTGGCAAGGGCGGGAGAAACTGTTTTGGGTCCCCCTCCGAATGGGGAAAGACTCTGCGATGCACCCAGCGCCGTCCCTGGGGCCGCAGAAGCCGCTCTCCCCTCCCCCCCCCCAGCGGCAAAGGCTTCTGCGTGGCCGGGAACAGCGCAGGGCGGCTCAGCAAGCCTCCCAGCCCCGTCCCCGGGCCCGCAGAATCCTTTGTACTCCCCCAGTTGGGGGAAGGCACAGGGAGCCGCAGGCCTACCTTCCCTCTCGGCGGCCAGCAGAGCAATGGCCGCCGTGCAGGGAAGGGTAGCCCTCGCCGGGGATGGGGCGGGTTGGGAGGCGCTTCACGCCTCCCTATTGGCTGTAGTCCAGGCAAACAGCCAATCAGCAGCCGCGCACAGTGCGGCTGCTGATTGACAGTTTGGGGCTGGACTGACAAGCGGAGGGCCCAATCGAGAGGCACTTCGCGCCTCCCGATTGGGCCCTCCGCTTGTCAGTCCAGGGGAAGGGGCCTATCGGCACCCTTCCTCATCCCGGACAGGGCCCGCCCTCAGTGCCCTTACTGTTTTATTTCTTCCGCTCCGCTAGGAGCGGTTAAAGATTATTATCAACACATGGGCAGGGGGGGAGGTCTTTGTAAATATTCCAGGGAGAAGCCTACATTTCCAAACCTAAAAAAACCCAGATGTTTTTAAAATTTTATATCACGTTCATCGGATTGTGAAGTTTTTTATGGCTGGATTTTTAATGGGGTTTTATTTTAAAAGCCAGCATGGTGTAGTGGTTAGGAGCCTGGACTTCTAATTTGGCGAGCTGGGTTTGAATCTGCGCTTCCCCACATGCAGCCAGCTGGGGGACCTTGGGCTCGCCATGGCACTGAGAAAACTGCTCAGGGAAGGCGATTGTAAGCTGCTTTGAGATTCCTTCGGGTAGAGAAAAGCGGCACATAAGTACCAACTCTTCTTCTTAGACTGTTGTAACCCACCATGACCACTTGTAATAGCAGGCATTAAAAGTATATTAATATTGATATTGATATTAATATTTTGGAACAACGCATAGGTGTGCTTTTTGTGTTCCCACAGCTACAACTTGGCCAAGAAACTTCCATGCATCTCCCATTAATTTTATAGCACTCCACCCCCTCATCATTCTTTCCCTGCCATACAGCCCCAAAAGAACACCATATTACTGTCAAGGAGGTGATGTCGTTGGAACATATATGTTTGGTCCATGCATCCCAAAGAGTTCAGTATCTGTCCTTTTTCAGGAAAAAAGAAGAGTTGGTTCTTATATGCCGCTTTTCCCTAACCGAAGGAGTCTCAAAGCGGCTTACAATCGCCTTCCCTTTCCTCTCCTCACAACAGACACCCTGTGAGGTGGGTGAGGCTGAGAGAGCCCTGAGATTACTGATGAAGAAGAGTTGGCTCTTATATGCTGCTTTTCTCTCCCCGAAGGAGTCTCAAAGCGGCTTACAGACACCCTGTGAGGTGGGTGAGGCTGAGAGAGCCCTGATATCACTGCCCGGTCAGAACAGTTTTATCAGTGCCGTGGTGAGCCCAAGGTCACCCAGCTGGCTGCATGTGGGGGAGTGTGGAATCGAACCTGGCATGCCATATTGGAAGTCCACACTCCTAACCACTACACCAAACCTCTGCACATATAGTAAATGTGAAATCGACCTATTCTGAACAGGCATTTTTTTTTACATGCATTGATAATCGTTAAAAGTTTATTCTAAAAATAAAATTAAACATGCAGGAGCTGGCAGGGGGGGAATGGCTGCACTGCAGGGAAGCACTAAAATGGCAGGAAAGAGGGAGGCACCAGTAAAAGCAAAGCAAGCATTACAGATACACACGATTCAGCAGCGTTGTAGGGAAAAACCGCACCAAACAAGCCTGGACACATGTTGAGGATGGTGCTGCAGCTGGAAGCTTGTTGAAAACACACTGCTGTTTGGAATTTGAAAAGAAGAGCAGCAAGACTCCCACGCCATCACCTCCGGTCTCTTAATCCTTTAATACAGACTCCGAACCTCCAAATACCTCCTAGCAACCCTCCAACCCTCCATGGCTGTGTCCCCCTCCTGAGAAAAGTACATTTGGAAGATGTGGTTTAGAAAAGAGGAAATAGAGGTGGTGGAGGAGGAAAGAGAAGTGGTGCTTCTTCCATTTGCCCTGCTGTTTTTACCTCCCTCATCCCATAAGAGAAGGGCAGTGTGGTGTACTGGTGAAGAGGGCAGGGCTGGTATCTCCAGCTGCGGAAGCTCTCTGGGAGACCTTGGGCCAGCCGCACTCTCTCAGCCTAACATTACCTCACAGGACTGTGGTGAGAGCAAAATTGAGAGAATGATGTAAGCTCCCCTTCAGCCCCCCTGGGGGAGAAAGGCAGGGCACAATACGCAAGTGGACCAGATGTCTTCTCTGTTTGCTCTTTTTTGGAGGGGAGATGATGCCCAGGAAGTTAGGCCTTGAGGCTGTAAACAGACAAGATTCAGTTCCCTTATAATCCCCCTGGACTTCCTTTCTTGTGCATGCATGAGCTGCAGCTCGCTTTAGCATTTTTATGTACTTTTTTTGAAGCAGGGACTAATTTCTGTTTGCCAGCCCAGCCTGGAAATCTATTAAGCTTCAGTAAGCCAGCAAGTGCTTAACATCCACCCTGACCTGCAGTGCTATACTAACACAGCCAGCCACTCACCATCCATCTATTTCTATTATAAGCATCTTAAGATATCCCTGACCTTTTTGAGGCTGCACAAACTTTGGGGATTTTGAGACACACCCTGGAGAAGCCCTTGACTTCGGGGTAAAGGTTGGAACCAGTCAATTAAATCCACAGATTTTGGGACTGAGAGGAACTGGATGCCCTTTATGGAGAAGGCAGGCTGAGGAGTAATTATCCTTTGTCCACCTGCCAAGAAGCAGCATTCTTCTGCAGGACCATAATCTTCCAGATTCTTGTGATTATGATTGGGTAGAGGGAACAAGCAGGAAGCATGTGGGGTCCAACCTCACTTCAGGGGAGGTCAAAGAAGAAACTCTTCCAGTCGGGAGAGCAAGAGTTAAAGAAGAAGTAGAAGAAGAGTTGGTTCTTATATGCTGCTTTTCTCTACCCGAAGGAGGCTCAAAGCGGCTTACAGTCGCCTTCCCATTCCTCTCCCCACAACAGACACCCTGTGGGGTGGGTGAGGCTGAGAGAGCCCTGATATTCCTGCTCGGTCAGAGCAGTTTTATCAGTGCTGTGGCTTGCCCAAGGTCACCCAGATGGCTGCATGTGGGGGAGTGCAGAATCGAACCCAGCATGCCAGATTAGAAGTCCACACTCCTAACCACTACACCAAACTGGCTCTTAGAGAGCCTAACATGTACTTCGGAAAGAGTACAAGCCAAGAACAAAGGAGAAATGGTCTGTCTCAGCTAGCCTCTGTTTCAAAGTTCAAGTTTGCTTTGGCCCATGCCTTGGGAATGGATGTGAGCTAAAGCCAATGACTGGTACAATCCAGTTATCAATGTAGCTTTATTTCGGTTTGTTTCTGTGACACTGCTTGAATTCTGATGTGAGTTTCCTGTGCTCCTAGGAAAACAGAAGTAGGTTAAAAAGCTTCCCCCCCCCCCAATAACGGAACACTTCATGTTTAAGGGAAAGAAAGGAAGAAAACTTAGCCTCAAAAAATGAATTATCAAGAAGAAAGCATGAAAACGCTTTATTAAACCGTATTTCACTGTACACGCCAAGCCAACGGGATACGCAAGAATTGTTGACACACATTCTGAGAAGGAAGATTCGCGTCCACCAAAATTCAATAGAACATTGACTGCACAACCTCTACCACTTTGAGCGCTGGCACTTAAGAGCAGGGGGGGGGGCTCTCTTGGGATGGTTTGCAGATCACAGGACTGTTAAACGAGGCTGATTGGAGGAGAGAACATTTGACCACAGTTGCTGGCAAAAGAATTAGAGCAAGGCTACTGCTTTGGACCAACCCTGCTCCTAAAGCAATACAATCATAATCAGGAGGGGGGAAACAAACGAACAAACCATGAATAACATGATGCTCAAGATTCAGCAAAATTACATCCATTTTGTTTCTTTTTCTTACAATGCCTTGACACTGCACAAAAGGAGGGGACGACCCTGCTTTGGACAAAATGCAGAGTCTGAAATGGTCCAGCGTTAAGTCAGTCAACAGCAAAAATGCTTGCAGCCCACTGCAACTGAAAGCTAGGAGGACTATGCATCCTGGCCTATTTGCATATTAAATAGAAAAAATACATTCTTTTTTTAAAAAAAGCACAAATCAAGGGTTTTTTTTTTCAAACCCACGTACCAGACTCTCACTTCCTCTCTTCTTCTTTTTTTTTTTTGGTTTAGCTTATTTTACTGAGTTCAGCATTTTCATTCATGCATTGATTTATACTACACCAAGGATTTCTGGACAAATGTAAGTATTGCACATTAATCTTACAAGCAGATTTTTTAAAAAAAGGTATAGCAACAGCATTTATCACACCACCCTTACGTGTTTGCCCTGTTAAACACTCTAACAGACCACATGGAAGATTGAGAAACAAACCTTCAAACGCCCCTGAAATAATTTTGTAGTAATGGCAACGTTTCTGCAACACGTAGAATAAATGAACGTTTTGCAGGAGTTTATGAAAACAAAGGTGCAATTGCTGGGGGGGACTGTTACTGAAAGATTAGCTGTATGTTATTGCCAGTCATACACACACACACACAACTACAAACAGATCTAAGGATTTCTTATGCAAATACGAAAGCTGAAATATATGCATGGAACTGCCTGGCCAACGGTTCCCCTGCTGAATATGAAGTCAGAAGCAACACAGGTGAAGGGAAACACACAGCAACATTGCTCTCGAAATGATCTCAATAGGGGTTTCCCAATCCCAGAGAAACTGCACGTGCTCCAGATGAAGTTGTGCACGCGTGCAAAAAAAGCCATTGCAGCTAAAGTTAAAAAAAAAAAAACAACTTTCTAAAAGTGAAACGTCCTAATTATAGCTGTTCAAAACATCGTCTGAAGATAGACTAGAGCACTACACATGCAAGCAGGTATATTAAGGGATTTTTTTTAATGAGCAGGAAAGGTTACGGGGAAAGACAAGGTGAAGCGTTCAGTAAGTTTGTTAATCGGCACCAAGTTCTATTTTGCCTCAACAACAAAAAAAAGGATCTGTAATTTTGACAAGAGATTTGCCAGGCAGAGACACACGAGGCAAGAAGACCATTTTCAAAGTCAGTGAACAAGCTTCTTCTTTGGCAATCTAAAAACACAAAAACAAAACACCCACTCATTTTTTTAAAAAATACAATGTTTTCTTCCGGCTGAAATAGGTGAGGCACGGAAACACTGCAAGTTACTGGATCAGGATGGGAATCTCTGGGGCACGCTGGCTTATTGACTGAAAACTCTTCCTAATAAGAGAGTAATTTTTTTTCCAAACAATAAAACCCAAAAGGTAACATTCTTCTGATCCACTCTATGGCTGAAGTCTGAAACGGGATCTGGTGCGCCGGAGACGCGACCAAAAAAAGCAGCATGAGGCCAACAGCCAAAGTTATAGGTGTGCCCTCAAACTCATGTGTCACTTTAAAAGGCACTTGTATACTAAAGACAGCCTCGTTTCGTCTAATCACACGTCAAACTTTAATATGCGGGTGCAAATGCAATATATGAAAGCGGCTGGGCTGGTAATCCTCTAGATTGAAGCCAGTTCTCCGCGCATATTAAAAATTACTACCCAGTAAGCTTTTAAAAATAAAATGAGGTCTGTTTTCTACGGATTTCCGGAGGCCACTAACGACGCACTCTGCAACACTACGTTGGATGCTGGCTTCGGCTTTCCTGAACCTGTAAGTAAACAGGGAAGCACAAAAGCTAAACTGAACTCCAGCATGTTTTATTGATCTGGACGAGAACAATTAATAAGCTGCAGGGCTCTACTAAAGGCAAGAGAAGGGGAGAGGGGGGGAAAAACACACACACACGTTTCTTTGTCCATTATGCAACTGGGCTGGTAACGTGACAGACAGCGGTACTTCAGTTAAAAGAGAAGCATTTGCGGGTTGGACTGCTTGAAAAAAATCAGGAACCGTTGTGTGTGTGGGGGGAGAGACACAGTGCATTCCGCACATCTAGATGCTTAAAAAGCAGTATGTATAGTCTTCTTACATATCCAGGGGGTTTCACGGGAACTTTTAAGCTGAGAAGGACTGGGGGCCTACAAGCAAGATAGCAAGACCTTTACCCAAGACCAATGAGTCTGGGCTAAGTCTGGGCGTGGAAACTCTCGCATGCAGCCAACATGATCTCCAAGCATCCAACAGAAGCTTCCGTTTCGGAGGCTCTCGGCCACCGAAGAATTCCGTGTGGTCCTTCCACAGCAGTGACCTTCCCGCTCCCATTCTAAGCTACAACATTCCATTTCTGAGGTTATCGCAATCCCTTCAATTCCTGTGCTATAAGGGAGGACTGAGATTAGTTCTAAGCGCAAAGCCTGAACTAACCAGGCAGGACGCCTTCAGGGTCTGGGGTGCACAAGGCTGCAGCTGATCGCCCCACCCCACAGTTGGTAACATGCAGATCTATGGAAAACTTCCCAACCCTCTAAAAGTGAGAGCTGAGCAAGATTAAACCAAAACACATAGAGGGGAGGGGCCGGGGGGAAATGAGCCATGAGTAATTTGCATTTAATCCTTTGGATCGCGACAGTGCCTTCGAAGCATCCCCCGACAGCCAGGTCTAGGCTGGCTTGCAGCTCGCAAATTCAGCTCCTGGGATCTTCTTGTCGTCACCTTGACTGAACGATTAGGAAGCCACTTATGACAGGCTGCACTCCTTCCCGGTGCAGAAGGCCAGGGCGGCCGCTCTTTGTGACGGAAGGCGAGGAGATAAAGGCAAAGAGCCGCGACCAAATACACAAACAGCACGCAGATCGCTGCCCCGGCCAGGCCGGGACAGCAAAGGACACAACTGCTGTGTCGCCCAATCCGACACTGCCTCAGCCCCAAGGACAAAAGCAAACCACGTCGCTCTGGATTCTGTCGGGAGGTTGGTGGGCATGAAGTGCAAAAACAAAACAAAACAAACAAATCCAAAAAAAAAAAGAAAAGAAAAAGCGTCAACGTCTAGCGCGAAATCTCAGTGGTTTTAGTATTCCCATTCGTCCGTTTTAATGTCCAGGTAGTACAAGATATTCTGCGCCAGCTTCACCGCCTGCTTCCTGGCCGCTTTGGAGCGCTCGTCTCCTTGGGGATCTACGGCGTCGAGGGACAGGAGCTGCTTTGTGAGCAGCTCCTCCAGCCTCATGTAGTTCTTGTCCGTCCGGTTCCCGTCAAAGGACAGCACCTCCTGGAGGATCTGGGACAGGGTCCCGAGGATGTCCCAGACGGCTTTGTGGGGGGCGGGCTCCGCCTCCGCCTGCTGCAAGAGCAGCTCCCGCCGGACGAGCGCTTCTTTGAGGTCGACGTACGTGATGACCGTCTGCACTTCGATCACCGCCCGCCGCCTGGCCTCCCGGATGCAGGGGTTCTTACCTGGGCTCACCTCATCCAGCTGGGTGATGAGCCCCTGCAGCTCGGCCTTGGACTTCAGGTACAGGTCTGCGGCCCGGTCCCCTTTCAAGAGAGACGAGTGTATCTCTTTCACCTTCTTGCGGATCTCTTCGATCTTGAGGATGCACCTGTTCTGCGCCAGGTCGTAGGCGTAGGTGGAATCGGCCTCTTCTTCCAGGTCGAGGTACTTCTGCAGCTTGTTGATCTCCTCCACGACTTCCTTGCGGTAGTTCCTGATTTCCGGGTGGCCGCAGACGTCCAAGGCATCCAAGTCGGCGATCAGGCCCGTCAGCACGCAAGACAGATGCCGGCAGGTCTCGTTGCTGTTCACTCCCATCAGGACGGCGATCAGAGTCCCCCTGGCTTTGTTGACGTCGCACATGACGGAGTTGATCTTGGCGACAGAAGGGTGCGCGTCGGTGGAGAGGGGCAACGACGGCTGCTGCCTCGCACAGTTGTCTATGATCTCTTGGACGGCACAGACTTTGGTCAGCGTGCGGTACCTGGCTTTCCGCAGAGAGGTTTTCCCTCCGGTTTTCACCTGGGTGAGCCGGAAGATGATGTCCTGGATGCCTTCATCAAATTCCTCGGTGACGCAGTTGCCTCCTTTATAAAACCCGGTGATCTCGTGCTCCACCAGAGCTTGCGCCTCTTTGAAGATGGATTCCAGCTCCAGCCGCTGGGGATGGTTGGCGTTCTGCTCCAGCTCCCTAAGCAGCCTCTCGATTTCCTGGGCGGCTCGCTTCCGGGCTTGCTGGACATCCCCTCGGCCTTCCGTGTCCACCGAATCGATTTCAAAAAGCTGCTTGGTCAAAGCCCTCTCGAGTTTCTTGTACGCCCGGTCGCCGGACAGGCCGCTGAAGGCGGCTACTTGCGGCTCAAACTCTTTGACGTCCTTCTGTATTTCTTGTAACCTTTTAATGGAGGGATGTTGGTTGCCCATCTCCATTCTTTTTTCTTCATCCAGTTTCAACAGAGCTAAAAAAGAACCATGAAAAAGACACAGCGGTTGAAATTTCGAACACATATCTGACCGCCAGTCTGTATTTCTCGGTGTAGTGGTTAGGAGCGAGAACTCTGGTGAGCCGGGTTTGATTCCCCGCTCCCCCACATGCAGCCGGCTGGATGACCTTGGGCTCGCCAATGCACTGATAAAGCTGTTCTGACTGAGCAGTAATATCAGGGCCCTCTTAGCCTCACTACCTCACCGGGTGTCTGTTGCGGGGAGAGGAAAGGAAAGGCGGCTGTAAGCCCCTTTGAGTCCTTTGGGTAGAGAAAAGCGGCATATAAGAACCAACTCTTCTTCTAAAATTCAGTTTTCTGTTACAAAATGTTAACATTTGTGTGGGCTTCTGAAAAAACAACCACTGCATAATCTCAGAACTGTCTCTAGGATGTCAAATAGTTAGTGCTAAGGGAACTATATTGAAGACTCATAGAATCATGGAGTTGCAAGGGACCTCCAGGGTCATCTAGTCCAACCCCCTGCAGAATGCAGGAAACTCACAACTACCTGACCACCCATAGTGACCCCAATTCCATACCCAGATAACACCCCCTCTAAAAAACAAACAAAAGACTTGCTGGCCAGTCTGGGCTGGAAATTTGCCTCCTGACCCCAAAGTGGAGATTGGCTGCTTCTCCTTGTGCCACAAGATTGGCAACTCCTTGTGCCACAAGATCTAAGCACTGACACCACCCTTCCTGCCCACCCACTCACAATCTGCCTAAGCAGAAGAAGAGCTGGTTCCTTAATACCCTGCTTTTCTCTACCCAAAGGAGACTAAAAGCAGCTTACAATCGCCTTCCCTTCCTCTCCCCACCACAGACACCCTGTGAAGTAGAGTTCTAACAGAGCTGCTCTATAAGAACAGCTCTAACAGGACTGTGACTAGCCCAACGTCACCCAGTTGGCTGCCTGTGGAGGAGTGGAGAATCAAACCTGGATCTCCAGATTAGAGGCCACTGTTGCTCTTAACTGCTACACCAAGCTGCTGATGAAGAAGATGAAGAAGAGTTGGTTCTTATATGCCGCTTTTCTCTACCCGAAGGAGGCTCAAAGCAGTCGCCTTCCCTTTCCTCTCCCCACAGCAGACACCCTGTGAGGTGGGTGAGGCTGAGAGAGCCCTGATCTTACTGCTCGGTCAGAACAGTTTTATCAGTGCTGTGGTGAGCCCAAGGTCACCCAGCTGGTTGCATGTGGGGGAGCGCAGAATCGAACCCAGCATGCCAGATTAGAAGTCCGCAGTTCTAACCACTACACCAAACTGGCTCAACCCTCTGAGCCCAGCATGGTGAGGTGGTTAAGAGTGGAGGACTATAACGGGGAGAACCAGGTTCAGTTCCCCACAGGAAGCCAGTGGGTGACCTTGGCATAGTCTCAGAACTCTCACAGTCCCACCTGCCTCACAAAGAAGACTGTTTTGTAAACTGCTTTGAAATTCCTTAAGCTGGCTGAAAGCAGGGTATAAAAGCCTTTTCCTTTTTTTCCCCTCTCCTCACAACAATGCTGTGAAATACATTAGGCTGAAAATGGGTGAGCAGCTCAAGAACACGCAAGGGACTTCAAGGCACAGTGGAAATGTGAACCCAAGTCTCTCCATCCATAGCCTGACACTCTAACCACCATTCTGCATTGGCTCGCTTTTAGGGAAAAGCCATTAACTTCCATGAGATTACAAGACACAGCGGTTTGTACAAAAGCCACGAGATTACAAAATGTGCCCCCCCCATCCCAGCCACCACCAGACTGCAATCGAGCTCAGACTGCAATCGAGCTGTTTACCCATTGTTACCTGCCCTGAGTCAACTGGGAAGGGCGGGCTATAAAAATAAAGTTGTTATTATTATAAACTTATTTTATTGTATATTTTTAAATTAATGCCATTATGTTTACATGGGGACACCGCCCTGAGCCTGTCCACTGGGAGGGCAGTATAGAAATCATCATATCATACATCATCAATAATAAATAATACTTCCAAGTGCTAGTCTGCAGAGGAGAGGACACGCAGTAATGGGTTTAAACTACAAATACAATGATATAGGCTAGATATCAGGAAAACATTTTTCACAGTCAGAATAGTTCAGCAGTGGAATAGGCTGCCTAAGGAGGTGGTGAGCTCCCCCTCACTGGCAGTCTTCAAGCAAAGGTTGGATGCACACTTTTCTTGGATGCTTAGGGCTGATCCTGCGTTGAGCAGGGGGTTGGACTAGATGGCCTGTATGGCCCCTTCCAACTCTATGATTCTATTCTATCTGAGACAGGCCCACACAGCAGCCTAACCTCAGATGCCTTGCACCAGCTGTAGAACTATTTTCTTCACTGGGGTTTTCAGTCAAACGAAAAAAGATAAGGATTACCCAAAGAAGTCACAGCTTACATCAGGATTAGCAGAAGCAAAGAAGGACAAAAGCCTCAGCACCTTTAATAGTTGTACGGCTGGCAGTTTGGCCCACCTTTCCTCCTTCCTGTACAGCAAGGGTCCCCAATCTGAGGCCTGCGGGGCCCGTATGCAACCCCTGACCTCTTTTGGTGCGGCCCTCCAACCTGCTTGTCTGCTGCTATCACCCTCAGGCCCATACTAGAGAAATTTGCTGCAGGCATGTTCACAGTCTTTGGCACCACATATATCTGTGAACAAATCTTTTCCAAGATGAAAATTGTGAAATCGGAGTGTAGGTCAAGGCTGACAGATGAACATTTAGGTGACATTTTAAGAGTGTCTGTCACAAACCTTGACGTGGACATCAGGGCCTTGGCTTACAGAAAACGGCCACAAAAATCACACCGACTAGGTAAGCATGTGTAGCTAAATCAAAGGACTCCACAGTAAAATATTGTTCCAAAATGGGATTGCATTGAAGTTAACATTTCGTCATTTACCTTTGCATGTTTACTTTTGATCTAAATAAGGAGGCTAATAATTTTGTTACATTTTGGTTTAAGATTTGGCCCTCTTTAGGCACTGGGCACGTGTCATGAACCCCAGTTCCTGACCCGTGTTTTATAAGTACTCTCCCTGAGACTCTCAGGAGGTTGGCCCCCTTCCTCCTTTAGTGGCCATAAACTCATAAATCCCCGTTAGCTTGGCAACTTTTAGATCAAAGAGTATTCTTGGTGGCTCCCTTGAGAACTGCTGCATTTCCCCGCCTAGCCCCTCTTCTCCCTACCCTCCCCAGGGTGTGAAATTGATCCTTTGTCTCTGCCAAGGAGTTTGCTCATTGAACAGTTTCTATTGATGCCTATTTGTTTTAGTCTATTGAATAAATATTCCTTTTGGATTTCAGTCCAATTGTGGTCTTGAGGAAGTGGTTATTCCAGTGACTTTACAGAGGTGTCTTCTGCCTGGTTCATGACAGCATGCTAATGCGGCCCACTTGCGCCAAAAGGTTGGAGACCCCCGCTGTACATGAAGCTTGTATAGCTAGTGTGGTGGAGTGGTGGCTTCTACTCTGGTTTGATGGGGTTTGATTCCCCATTCCTCCATATACAGACAGCTTGGGTGACCTTGGGCTCATCACAGTCCTGTTAGAGCTGTTCTCACAGAG
Source organism: Paroedura picta (assembly GCF_049243985.1). Lineage (NCBI taxonomy): Eukaryota > Metazoa > Chordata > Lepidosauria > Squamata > Gekkonidae > Paroedura > Paroedura picta. Next base: position 169,316,768 of record NC_135370.1, read on the forward strand.
CAGTAATCTCAGGGCTCTCTTGGCCTCACCTCCCTCACAGGGTGTCTGTTGCGGGGAGAGGAAAGGGAAGACGAATGTAAGCCGCTTTGAGACTCCTTGGGGTAGAGAAAAGCGGCATATAAGAACCAACGCTTCTTCTTCAGTAATCTCAGGGCTCTCTTGGCCTCACCTCCCTCACAGGGTGTCTGTTGTGGGGAGAGGAAAGGGAAGACGAATGTAAGCCGCTTTGAGACTCCTTGGGGTAGAGAAAAGCGGCATATAAGAACCAACGCTTCTTCTTCAGTAATATCAGGGTTCTCTCAGCCTCACCTCCCTCACAGGGGGTCTGTTGTGGGGAGAGGAAAGGGAAGGAGACTGTAAGCAGCTTTGAGACTCCTTCTGGTAGGGAAAAGCAGCATACAAAAACCAACTCTTCTACTACAGCCAGGCCCACCTGCCAAAATCTCCTTTTCTGGACAAACTACAGGAACCCTCCTTTGTATCTAACAATTCTACGGAGTTAGGGAGACGTATACACAGGCATTAATTCATTTAAATAAAGCCCAAGGGCACAAGCGCTCTGGCAGGTTGAGCTGTGAGTCAGGAATACTTAAGCTGGAATAAGCTTTGTTGGTCTTTCAGGTGCCACCAGACTCTCATTCTCATTTTGCTGCAAACCAGTCTGGTGGAGACTATAATCAGCAGCATGTGTGACCCTATGTACGCTGACTGGGAAGTAAATTCCACAGCGATCCCTTTTTGGGCCTAAGGTTCAAGACAGACAGTGTCTTTCTTCAAGACATCACAAGCCAAGTACAGCAAAAGTGGCTGATGCACTGTGGTGAAGTTGCCATGTGCTTCCACGGCTAGTAATCCTGTGGTACCAGAAAGAGGCAAGCACTACAAGGGAATCAGAAGGCACTTGCTCATTCTCCATCGCCGGCCCCTCTCAGGATAAAGGTCGCATACAGGATAACAGAACCAGGGCTCTGGTTGCTCCCCTTATTTGGTATCTGCCCTCTTTTGCCCCCCTTCCCTTCTCTCTCCAGCTGCCTGCAGCCAAAACAAAATGAAAAGACAACCCTCAGCTTCCTTTGAGATGAAGTCTCTTTTATTATTATATTAATTAAGCTGTCCTCCCCAGACCGTCCTCTTGACCACCCATGGCAGGCAGCGTCCCCTTTCTTGGGTCTCTCCCACCCAGCTAGGGTTGCTGGCCTCCATTCAAGCCTGAATATCTCTATAGGATTGCAGTAGACCTCCAGATTACATAGGTCAGGTCCTCTAGAGAAGATGGCAGAAGAGAGAAGAGCTGGGTTTTTAAACCCTGCTTTTTACTATCTTAGAGCCTCTTGTGGCGCAGAGTGGTAAGGCAGCAAACGTGCAGTCTGAAAGCTCTGCCCATGATGCTGGGAGTTCGATCCCAGCAGCCGGCTCAAGGTTGACTCAGCCTTCCATCCTTCCGAGGTCAGTAAAATGAGTACCCAGCTTGCTGGGGGTAAATGGTAATGACTGGGGAAGGCACTGGCAAACCACCCCGTATTGAGTCTGCCATGAAAACGCTAGAGGGCGTCACCCCAAGGGTCAGACATGACCCAGTGCTTGAACAGCCGATACCTTTACCTTTTTTCACGATCTGAAGGAATAATCAAGCGGCTTGCAAATACTTTTCCCTTCCTCTCCGCACAACCGAACTACAACTGAATCCGAGGGGACCGATTGGCTGTTTCGGCAAAGAATTATCAAACGGCTGTATTTGGATGCATGGCACAGTTTACTAATTTAACAGAATTAACTTTTGCTTTAACATTCCCACTGTCATGATGGTAGTTTATAGTCCGAGGAAGAGTGCTTGCACTCGAAAGCTCAAAATAAATCTTGGTTGGCCTTAAAGGTGCTACTGGACTGATTTTTATTGTGCTGCTTCAGACCAACGCGGCTACCCATTTGAATCTCCCCACAACAGACACCCTGAGAGAACTGCTCTGTGAAAACTGTGACTAGCTGAAAGTCACCCAACTGGCTGCATGTGGAGAAGGAGTGGGGATTGAACCCGGCTCTCCAGAGGAGAGGCCGCTGCTCTTAAACACCATGCCAGGCTGGCTCGGAGGGCGGCCTTTACCCGACCAAAGTCCCTCTCCAAGGGCTCCCCCCTCTCCCCAAATCTCCAGGGATGTCCCCTCGAGGTGCCTTTCCCCCAGAGCACCTGCCGCCCCCTCCCCGGCCCCCTTACCCCAAGCGAGAAGCCCCTCGGGGGAAGCGAGACCCGGTGCGCAGAGCTTGATCCCCCGCCCCCTCCAGCGACCCTACATCCCTGTAGGAAGGAAGGCCGGGAACCAGCCCCGAGCTCGGGCCGCTTCCCCCAGGCGGAGCGCGCCAGCCAGCCGCCCACCCCCCGCCCTCGCCCGCCGCCGCTGACTTCACAATGGCCCCGCGATCCAATTCCGCCCTTCCCCGACCCACGGAGCCGCTTCGCCCGCCGACGGAGCCGGAGCACCCAGCCGCCCTCCAGGCAGGCCCAGGCAAGGGGAGACTCCCCGCCCCCCCCCAGCGCCGCCATGCACGCCCCCCTCCCGCCCGCAGACCCGACGGCACAGGAACCCCCCCCCCGCGTCGCTCCACTCGCCCCGACGGCCCCGCAGCCCTCCCCGACCCGGCTTGCCAACTCTGCCCCGGGCATTCCTGGAGAATCTGGGAAGCGCTGGGCTCGAGCAGGGGTGGGAGCCCAGAAGCCACCCGGCCAAAGCAGCCGTCAAATCTCCGACGGAACCGATCTCCGAAGCCGCCTCGGGAGAGCTTGGCAACCCTCCAGCAGAAAAGAGCCCCTTCCCTCCCCTCCTCGCAGCCCGTCCTCGTCTCCTGCGCCTGTCGGGGGGATGGCTGTGCCCCCCCGCCCAGGCGGCCCTCGGGGTGCCCCCCACCCGCGCACCTAGGGAGACGGGAATCCAGCAGCAGCGGCGGCGGCCGAACAGGACGAAGGAGAGCGGATCCCGCCCGGGCTGCCGGGGTGAGTCAGACCTCCCTCCCGTCGGGCGCGTCGGCGCGGCCATCGACTCCTCCGACGCTGCGCAGCCAGCAGCTCTGACTCAGCCGCGGCGGCCGCCAAGTCGGAGAGGCGCCGCTGGACGCCGCGGAAGGGGGGGGGGGAGGAGGAGGAGGGAGCCTCCGCACGAGGCACGTGGGCCCTCCCCCGCCAGGCACCTCCGCGTCCGCGCACGGCCCGGGGCACGGGCGGAGGAGAGCAGCGCCCAGACGCGGCCGCCGAGGAAAGCAGCAGGAGGCGGCTCGCCCGGGCGAAGCCAAATCCGGCCCCCGTCGTGTTAAGCCTCCGAGGTAATCCGCACACAAGGCGCTTCCTCGACGGGTTTTCCCCCCTCCTTACTGCGCGTTCACCTATACCAGGGGTCGCATCCAGGGAGGCGGCTCGACACCCCGCCGCCGCCGCCCCCCTGCAAAACTCCTGGAGGCTTCCCGACCCTCTCTGCTCCCCTCCCCTTTTTCTCTTTGCATTTTACCCCCGATTCGGAAGCGTCCGACAACACGCAGCCGCCCTTCTTGCATTTTTTACCCCTATTTTGAAAGCGTCTGACAACGCACAGCCGGCTTCCTGACATTTTTGCACCGGATCTGGAAGTGCCAAACAACCCACAGTCTGTTTGCATTTTTTTACCCCGATTTTGGAAGCGTCTGACAACGCACAGCCGCCCTCCATGCATTTTTCACCCCGGATTTGGAAGTGGCCAACAACGTACAGCTTGTCTGTTTGCATTTTTACCCCGATTTTGGAAGCGCCTGACAACACAGAGCCACCCTTCTTGCATTTTAGCCCAGTTTTGGAAACGTCTGACAACGCACAGCCGGCTTCATGCCATTTTAAACCCCGAATTTGGAAGTGCCAGACAACACACACGCACAGCCTGCCAGCTTGCATTTTCACCCCGATTTTGGAAGCGCCTGACAACACACAGCCCGCCTTCCTGCCGTCCAACCTGTGTCTCCGGCCATTCTCCGCTTCCCCGAGCCCATCCTCGCATCCAGGGGGGCAGCTCCTGCCCCCATCATTCTATTTATTTATTTATTTATTAGATTTATATACCGCCCTCCCCGAAGGCTCGGGGAAGAGAACATGCAACACCCCCCCGCCCCAACTCCTGCAAGCCCACCCCGGCACCTTGCCCCGGGGTAGCTACTCCTACTGCCCCTTTGCAAGAGCCCTTCTCCCTCAACCCAAGCAGGCAGGCAGGCAGGCAGCTATCCTACTTCTTCCCCGCTTTTGCCTCCGGGACTTACCGGGGGGTCCGAGCCGCGCTCCCGGGCCCAACCCGCCGGGTTCCCCACCCGCGACGCGCGTGCGCAGCGCCGCTTGACGACTAGCCCTCGGCGCTCTCTTTTTTTTTTTTGAAAGGCTGCGGAGGACAGGCAATCAAAACTTCCACTGTTGGTTTGACGACCTTGCCGTAAAGCGAGGCAGGCAGGCAGCCAGCCAGCCGCCGTGTCGTCTTTACAGGGTCGCGTTCCGCTCTGCGCAGGCGCGAGCTCGCGGATGGCAACGGCGGCGAGGATCCGGGGATTTGAGGGCCGTTGGAAAGGAGCGCGCGCGGCGGTTGCCTCGCGCGGCCGTTTTTCCTCAACGGCCGCTGAAGGGCCGGAGAAAGAGGCCCCGCCGCCGCCGCCCAAAAACAGGGTAAAGGAGACGGCTGGACGAAACCCCCGAGGAGTTTCGGTGGCTTCGTTGGGAACAAGGCCGCGGTTTTCCTTCTCCGTAAAGGCGCCCAGAGATCAGGCCTCCTTGGGCCGAGAGCGGACGGAAGAGCGCTTACCTGAGAGGCGGTGGGTGGGTGGGTGGGCGGCCGGGGGCTCGGTTGTCCTGACGCCTTGCGGGCCTCGTCCTTGCTATCGGTCTCCCTTTAAAACAGGGCCAGGTGGGAGTAGGTCAGGCGCGAAGCCCCTGGGGAGCCAGTGAGAGTGGAGCGCGCTGACCTCGCTCGCCCCGTGGCCGTTAATTGGGTCTGCAGACATGTTGCTCGTGAGTCAGGGCCTTGGCGGGGTCCTTCCTAGCATGTCCCGTCATGGGTCGGTGCGCTTTTGTGGGTCCGCAGACGTGTTGCTTGTGAGTAAAAACCTTGGTCAGTGATCTAAGGCAGCTTCGTGAGTGTTAATTGGGTCCACCAGCTCCTAAACATGTATGAAGAACCGGCACGCTTACATGTATAACAAGATCATGACATGATCTGACTCAGTGGAAGGCACTTTCTTGTGTTGGTGAGTGGTAAGGCTGGTGATTGTCTGATACATCTGCATGCGAGGCTAATCACTTTTCAAGTCACTTTCCTCTGCCTCAGGGCAGTGAGTTCTTCTCACTTTTGCAGTTTGGCGACCCACAAATTCTGATTTGCTTGGCATGGTGACCCTGTTTGAAAAAGCAAAACAAATACAAATCAATAAAGCTATAAAAGCCTGGAACCCATGTTCACAGGCTTTGCCACCCATTTGGTTTGGGAACTAACACTGCATTAGACTATTCTTTCGTTTGATTTGGGTTGGGATTCACATGGTTTTAGAGCAGCCTTCCTCTACTTTTTATACTGTTGAGAAACCTCTGAAACATTCTTCAGAAGTGTGATTATGCAGAATATGTTTGGAAAGTATAGCCATAGACACACCCACCCAGGGCCCCTCCCTTTCTCAACCCCTCCAGGCCCATCATTTTGGGGGGGAGTAGATTGACATGACTATATATGGTCATATCACCTGATAAATGTTTAACACGTTTTAAAAATATAGAAAAAATTAATTAATTCCCAACCCTTCTAATGCTGTCAAGAAACCCCAAGGTTTCACTAAACCCTGGTTGAGAAAGCTTGCTTTAGAGCTTGCTTTTAATTTTTCAGCTGGGAGACATTAGATGTCTTAGACACTATCCTAGCCATTGTTCATATGTGCAGAAGCATGAAAGAGATGGAAGGAACAGGAAGTGGTTGTCATGAACCAGGCAGAAGACACCACTGTAAAGTGACTGGAACAATCACGTCCTACGGTTGTAGTGAAATCCAAAAGTATTTCTTCAGCAGACTTGAACAAATAGGCATCTACAGAGAAAGTTCGATGAGCAAACACTTTGGCAGAGACAAAAGACCAAAAGCCCCCATGGGGATTTTATACCTGGGGACAGAAAGAGGGAAAGGGGGTGGGGAAGGAAGCAACAGTTCTCAAGGGGGCTTGAGAACACGCTTTGATCTAGAAGTTACAAGTATTGAGATTTCACAGAGCCCTGCAAGTCCAGGAAGCGATAAAGGGCCAACTGGAGGGGAGACTCTTTGGAATGCAAAGGGAGGTGAACAGCAAGCCAAGGGATTTATGAGTTTACGGCCTTGGAGGAGATGGGGGGGGTCAACAACCTGGGAGTAGGCAGGAGACAGCTAAGAAACACGGGTCAGGAACCCGGTTCATGACAGTGGTGGTATGGATGGCATTTCTCTAGAACCCATGTGATGGATTCCAACTTTGAACATTCCTTTGCACAAAGCATATGTAATGCTTGCAGTCAAAAGCTCACGCCTTGAATAAATCTTTGTTGGTCTTAAAGGTACTACTGGACTGATTTTAATGTAGTCAGGGAGCCAGTGTGGTGTCATGGTTAAAAGTGTCAGATTAGGATCTGGGAGACTGAGTTTGAATCCTACTTGATGTGTGATCTTGGGCTGGTCACATTATCATAGCTTCACCTACTTGCAGGGTTGCTTCAAGGACTAGATGGAGAGGCGAATGGTGTAAGCTGCTTTGGGTCCCGTTTGGGGCAGGGAAGTTGTGTCTAATTAATAAAATAAAAATAAATGCAAATAGAAAACAACCACAGTGTGGACCAAAGTGCTGCCTTGCTTCATGGCTTGCTACGTAATATTTATGTTTGGTTATTTAAAATATTTGTCTCCCCACCCTTCCAGCAAGCTCAGAGTAGCTTACAACAAATGTTTTGAAAGTGATTTGAGATATAGTATTCCAAAATCTAAGGCACCACCTGTACTCTGGAAGTACAATATGTTCTGCCACCTTAGAGTTTTTGCTTGAACTAGGCCAGAGAAGATTTTTTTTTTTGGAAGAATACCTTTAAAAAAGTGGCACCTTCCAATTTGTGGTTTTATTTTTAGCTGTTTTATTTATACACCTCTCCCCAATGGGGATTCAAAACCGCTTACATGTTCTTCCCATCTCTTTTATCCTTATACCAGCTCTATGAGATAGCTTAGAATAAGTATGTTTGTCTGGTTCAAGGCCACCCAGCTTCTGCAGCAAGGTGGGGATTTGAATCTGGGTCTTCCAAAACCTAGTAGTCCAATATGCCAAGCACTCTCAAAAAGCTTATCGGATCAATTTTAAAAGTATCTACATAAATGTGTTCATATAAATTATTAATCAGCTGTTGTTCCTTATATTTATAAGTTTCCTTTTTTCACTGTGGGATTCAGGGCAGCTTTCAGAAAATTTCCAATCCAAATGTGCCTCATATCCTCAATCAAGGTCCCTACACATTGTTGCCCAGCTGAGCATCTTAAGCTTGTGTACTCAGATGCATGTCTCTTGGAAGTTCAGTGGAATGTGTTTGCTAGTAGAGGGATTCCCAACCAGAGGTCCATGGATGCCCAGGGGCTTGCGGGAGTTCCAGACGGGATCCGCAGCATTTCCCTTCCTGTCTTAATTGTTCCAGAAGGGATCCACAGCATTTCCCTTCCTGTCTTAATTGACTTAGCTAGGGAACCGGCCATTTCCATTGCTCCCCCTCCCAACCAAGGTGGTTTATAGGCTTACTAGTAATCAAGCCCGCTGTATGAGTAATACAGCGGGCTCTAGGCACTTACCGGATCGTGGGAGGTCCGTCAGGCGGCGGGGCCTCCCCCGGGCAGCGGTCATTTGGCGGGCAGGGAGTCCCCGGCAGGCGCGCTCTGTGCGACTGCCGGGGGTTCCCTCGGGCGGCGGCCTGATGCGGGCAGGGAGCCCCCGGCAGCCGCGCTCCGCGCGACTGCCAGGGCCTTCCCTCGGGCGGCGGCGTGACGCGGCGAGAGGCGCTTCGCACCTCTCACTGTGTCAGGCCGCCGGGCAGGGAGCCCCCGGCAGCCGTGCTCTGCGCGGCTGCCGGGGGCTCCCTTGCGGCCGGCCTGACACGTCGGAGGGGCTTCGCGCCTCCAACCTGTCAGGCCGACAGCAAAGGGAGCAACTGCGAGCCGCGCGGCTCACAGTTGCTGGGGCTGGGAATCGGAGGGACCAATCGGCAGGCACTGTGCGCCTGCCGATTGGTCCCTCCGATTGTCTGTCCTGAGGAAGGGTCCAATCCGGTCCCTTCCTCATCACGGACACATCCCGCCTTAGAACCCCTTAACCATTTATTTAGTCCGTGGCGCCCGTGGCGCCACGGGCAGTTTAAAGATATGCTGCTTTTCTCTACCCAAAGGAATCTCAAAGCGGCTTACAATCGCCTTCCCTTTCCTCTCCCCTAAACAGACACCCTGTGGGGTAAGTGAGGCTAGGAGAGCCCTGATATTCCTGCTCAGTCAGAGCAGTTTTCTCAGTGCTGTGGCGAGCCCTAGGTCTCCCAGAATCGAACCCGGCATGCCAGGTTAGAAGTCTGCACTCCTACCCACTACACCAAACTGAGTTATCTTGTGGTTTCTGTTCGGGGGGGGGGCAGAGCCTGCATGCCTACTCCCATTTTAAACTACCCCTTCTCTCCCCCCCCCCCCTCCAGTTCTCAAGACTGTCACTTCTGGTGATTATTTCAGGGGCTCCTCCATGGCTTAAAGGTTTAAAAAGCATGCTCTAGTAGTTGTATTTAGGGTTGCAGTGCTTTTCTTTTAAAGATATAAATCTTTTCCACTAGTGGAGGTTGGCAGTTTCTGGATTTCTGGACTGCTGTTGTGCTGTTGGCATTCAAGGAGTTGGCTGAGTTGAGTAAAAGGGAGTTCAAGGGGAATGTTGATGACAGGCAGGCACAAGAATGATTCACCTTTGTTTGTGTTTCATCTCTGCAAATTGAGTGTCACTAAGCCAATTGACTGAATTGTTTACCCTGAGTGCAAATTGCTGGCTTATGTCATGTACTGTGTGAGGAGTTACATCCTGATAATTAACATTTGTGGTACCTCCTTTAATCAGCTTTTCATTTTTGTTTTCCTTTTTGGCTCAGAGCCTGCAGAGCAGCTGACCCTACTGACTTATCAACTACAGGCAGAATAACAGCTTGCAGAAGGGAGATATGAGTATGTCATGAGTTTCTCCCAGCCTCTGTTGTCACCCTAGTGATAACTCAGTTGTTGGAGTCCCCCCCCCCCCAATGAGCCAGAAGCAAAAATAAAATTCCTAATACTTAACTTTTTAAAAAGTTGCTACCTATTGCCAGCTAGTCCTGACATGCTTTTATATGTAGTGTAAACATGACTACATTTTCTGTAACCCTTTTGCTATGTTCATGGTCCAGCAAAACACAAGAGAGAATCTGCCGAATGTGCCTTTTATGGCCTGTGATAGTGCAAATGGACAGCTCCTCATGGTTTATTATAATCAAGAATGATGATGCTATTGCTTCAATAGGGCCATTGCCCATCTTGCAGCTCCAGGGTGTGCATGACTTCACTGCCCTCTAGAGATATTTGTGGAATATCTGGGAGTCTTGTTTGTTTTGGAACAAAATGTGAAATGTATACGTATGCCTTACAAGTTCTTCATACTCTCACCAACTTTATACCACTTCTGTTGTCCTGGGCCTGGGCCTAAGTGAAGTTAATCCACAACTTGAACCTCTTTTCTTAATACTGTTATCCACTGAACTTTCTCTTGAATTTTGCTTATACAATCAGTCCTTTTTAGGTTTCTGCTTCTTAGTCTGCTGCTCTCTGTTTCCATCACACCACCGTGCTGGTTCTGTTCCAGCTTTCTCTCCCTTACCCTGGTTGCTGCTGCCATCTCTGGCCGAGAAAGGAGCTCTTTGCAATGGCAGATGCCCTTGTTGTTTTGACAACTCAAAATAGTGACCAAGATTTTGCTATTTTGTGGATTTGTTGTTTCATGCAGCAACCATACTTGGCTATTAGATATATGACTAAAACATTTTCTCTGAATTTGTTACTTTCTGTTTAATTTTTAGTCTTATCCGATCGTTCTTTAGTATCATGGTGAATAGAAACTTTCAGTCATGGGAGCTGGGAAAGTCCCTGTGGGGTAGTGGTTAAGAATGCTGGCTTCTGATCTGGTGATGTCAGGATCAGTCCCTGCTCTCTGCCATGTTTGAGTTCCTTGAACCTAGGAGACTCCATATTGGTGCATCTTTGTCCTGTGCTAACTTTCCCATGTAACCAGAATGCTTATGCCTGTAGTTTTCCTTTGATTCCCCCCTCCTTTTGATCTCTTCCTTTTCACACGGCATAGTCTCCCTGCTGTGATACATTGTTGTCTGTGTTCCTGTAAACATCTTACCTTCTAGCCTGGGGCGCCAGCCTGACCAAGGCCGCGCTAACTTTGGCACCTTGGCAGGAAGCCTGGGATGGCACCTGGGTGAGAGGGTTACGCCTCCCCTTGGGAATGCTTGGGTTTAGGCGGGAGAATTGTATTGATAACTGCTTGCTCTTCTGATATCGAACAGTCTTGACTTCGAATGTTAAAGTGTTCAGATCTACTTCCAATTAAAGCTTTCTTTCTATAGAAGTTTGTTTGTGAGTCTGTCTGCTCTTGACAGGTGAGCTGGATTTGATTCCCCACTCCTCCACATGCAGCCAGCTGGATGACCTTGGGTTAGTCACAGTTCTCTTAGAGCTGTTCTTGCAGACCAGTTCTCTCAGAGCTCTCAGCCCCACCTACCTCACAGTGTATCTGTTATGGGGAGAGGAAGGGAAGGTGATTGTAAGCCAATTTGAGACTCTTTTGAGTAGTGAAAGTAGGGTATTAAAACCGCCCCACAAAAACTAAAAGATTAACTTTCCAGCAAATGTATGTGTAGATTTTATATTTATGATGCTTCATTAGCTTTTTGTATCTAACAAAAGTTCACAAAGCAGTGCTGAAGCAATTTGTGATGCTTTTGAATGAAAAACAGGAAGTTTGCAAAAGTCTAATTTCTCTCATTTTTTTAAGACTTCAGGTTTTTGTCCTCCTTCATATTCTTGCCACGACTGGATTGGACCTCCCGATCAGTATTCAAACCTCCGGCCCATAATATTTTATATTCCCAAACATGAATCTCCAACGGAACGCAGACTTAGAGAATTTAGACAAGAAACTCAAGCTTGGAATCAACAATTCTGGGCAATCCAGAATGTATTGTTTAGAAAGGTGAGTGCATAGCAAAAATGCAAAGCCACTTGGTGGTGCTGGGAATCTTGCAGTGTGGATTGCCAAGTGACTCCAATGATGTTTTTCTGCTTTTGTCATATCGTGCGATGTAAAGGCTGATCTTTGTTTTTTGTAACTCATATTTATTTAATTTATATCACACCTTTCTCAAATATAGGGGCCCAAAGATGCTTACGTCATACTCTTCTGCTTCCATTTTCCCCTCACAACACCCCTGTCAGGTGTTGTTAACTGGCCCAAGGTCACCCAGCAAACTTCCACAGCTGGAGTGGGGGTTCGGACCTGGGTCTCCCAGATGCTAGTCCGATACTCTTAACCTCTATATTATGCTGGCTCTCAACTCCTAACAATAAAATAATGAAGTATATTATTTTTCATTCGTAAATACCTCAAATAATATGCATTATAAAGTATCACTTTTTTAAAGTTAATACTACATCACTTATCAGAAACCAATCTATTAGACTTCCTCTGCTGCTGAAGAAAATGCTTCTGTACAAACTTGTTTTAAGTTGGTCATAAATATGAACCTCTTAGAGCCCCATATTAAGCTAAACAGAAAGCTTGGCTATTATTATGCTTGCTGTGTTACAGGCTGATGGTTTGCAGAATGCTTATTAAATGTTTCGTGGACAAGATGCAGTCACCCATTAATATACTTGGTGGAATAGGTTCTGTTAGCGCTAATGGACAAAATGAACTTATATCCACCAATATATTTAAATGCTGATATTTCAGGAGAAAGAAGAGTTTGTTCACTCCAGATTGAAAGCCAAAGGTCTAGAATTGAGAGATGAACAAGGTCAGTAAAATTGTCATTTCTGTAACTCTGTGGTTCCTTCTGATTGTTTGAAGTAGTGAACAAGGCATAAGCCTGCCTTTTTGTGCCATCACGTTGCAACTGACTTGTGGTGACCCCAGCAAGTGGCTTTCAATGCAGATGAGAAGCAGAGGTGGTTTGCCATTGCCTGCCTCTTCAGAGCTTTCATTAGTAGTCTCCCATTCAAGTAGTGACCCTGCTTGGCTTCCAAGATCTGACAAGATTGGACTATGCCATGGTGCCTTTCCACAATTTTATTAGGGATAAAATATAGTATGATCTTGAAAGCTAAGCAGTGTTGGTACTCACAGTCTTTGCTACCCTGACTTGCTGCCTGCACTAAGGATGTAAGCAGCTGCCCTGCATTTGGCTTGAAGCATTATATTCTTTTGGGTTATGATTCCAAGGGGAGGGTGAGAAGAGAACTATATTGTCAGAACAATAGTATGAAAAACATTTTCCTTCTTGGAAGCCTGGATGCTGCAGTGACATCTTGGTCATTTTTAGGTTCCCTGTGAATCTACTCAATCTTTGAGATTCTCCCCCCCCCCCAAAAAAAATTCTCATTTGTTCAGCTTGACTACTTATTACCAGTATCTCCCCTTATTATTTAATTCACTAAATCTTTTCAGAGTGTAATTTTATGGCGGTCCCATAAAGCAGATAGCTGTTTTTCACTTATGTCTATCATGAAAGTAGGCTGTGAGACTGTGGTGTGTGTGCCCAAGGCCACGCAACAGTGATACTAGAACACAGGTCTCCTACATTCCAGCCTTGCACTATGCTGTGCCAGACTTTTCCTGAGGCTTGCATTTAAATGTATGTTCCGGCATGCTTAAAATATTTTCTGACCTAAGTGTTGTAAAATCTTTTTAGGACAGAAAGTAACACTGGATGCTGAAGAAATGGCTGAATTTTATAAAAGTTTCTTAAATAAAAACTTTAAAAAGCATCTATTTTATAACAGGTGAGAATCTGACTCCAGCATATAGAATATTCTTTTCCTCATATATTATCTCTCCAGTGCTCTGGTTCGGCCTTACTTGAAGTATCGTGTTCAGTTTTGGCACCACATTTGAAGAGGTATGTAGACAAACTGGAGTGTGTCCAGAGAAGGACAACAAAGATGGTGAGTGTCATGAACCTTGGTTCATGCCCCCTTCTCTGATAGCAGTCTCCTGGTATCCTCCAGGTTGTCATAAAACCATAAATCCATTTGCTGGTTCCTGGCTGCCTCTGCATTTCTAAGCTGCTGTCAGCAGGGCTCCCTTATCTCCCTCGCTTTTCTTGTGACCTTGCCAGCCGCACTGGAGACTAAACAGGAGTAACAGTTTAGATCAAAGCTGGGCCATCTGGCTCTGCTGGGAACTACTGCACCTCTTTGCAAATGTACCTTTCCCGCCATCCTGATCCCCCATGCCCCCTCCCATGCTGGGTCCCCCCTATAAGTATACTCTAATGTCTATTGTATCCTTACCAAGATGTTTGATCACCGAGTCTTGGCACGTACCAGCCTTTGTATTGCTCTGTTTAATAAAGACATTCCTTTGGATTTTCATTTTGCCTGAGATCTTGAAAGTTCCTTTATCAGGGACTTTGCTGGCTGACTTCTGCCTGATTCCTGACAAGGGTCTCTGCCAACTTGTCAGGAATCAGGCAGAAGTCAGCCAGCAAAGTCCCTGATAAAGGAACTTTCAAGATCTCAGGCAGCTTAGGAATGCAGAGGCGGCCAGGAACCAGCAAAACCAGGATTTATGGTTTTACGACAACTGGCCTGGAGGATACCAGGAGACTGCTTTCAGAGGAGGGGGCATGAATCAAGGTTCATGACAGTGAGGGGTTTGGAGACCAAGATCTATGAGCTTTGGTCTGTTTAGCCAGGAGAGGAGATAACTGAGAGGGGATCTGACAACCATCTTCAAGTAATTAAAAGGCAGCCATATAGAGGATGGAGCAGAGTTCTTCTCTCTTGCCCCGGAGGGACGGACCAGAACCAATGGGATGAAATTAATTCAAAAGAAATTCTGTCTAAACCTCCGGAAGAAGTTCCTGACAGTTAGAGCGGTTTCTCAGTGGTACAGGCTTCCCAGGAGGTGGTGGGTTCTCTATTTTTGGAGATTTTGAAACAGGCTGGATAGTCATCTGATGGAGAGGCTGATTCCATGAAGGTTCAAGGGGTTATCTGGTTACAGTGGATGAATGATAGGGTTGTGAGTGTCCTGCATTGTGCGTGTATAGGTATAGATAGGTGATTGAATTACAATAACCAGACTTGCAGCAGGTACTTTATTTTCTTGTACATAGAGTGCTCCATTTTATTGGGTTGAAACATTTGCTTTGTTTACTATATTGATAACATGACTCACTGCTGTTTCCAAAATGAAAAAGTGGAGACCTCTATAAGAAAACACAAAAGGTAATAAGTACCTGAAACCACAAAAAAGAAAAAAATACTGCTCCACTCCTTCCTTGGTTAAAACAAAAAACAAAAAACTGCAATGCCCTGAAAGCTAATTTTTCCAGGCTGCATTGGTATTTCAATAAATCATCTTAGTTTATATTTATATTATTACTCATGACACAGTTTGTAACTCTGCTGGCCTGGAGGTATATCAGATTATACACATGGGGTTGCTCTTTTTCACTTGGCACTTTAGAAAATTAAAAACTGAAGTGTTTAGGCTGTTCTGCACTAAAGGATGACAGGAAAAACCGTGTACCAGAGACCAAGATTTCTCAGTCTTACATCTTTCCCTGTTATCTCAAAATGCTTTTAGAAGTACCTCCATTGTGTATTTTTGCTAATATTTCCCCTTGTTTCTGAAATTAGGGAATGGTACAAGCGGAATTTTATCATCACCTTCCTCATGGGTCGAGTGGCATTCCAGAGAGCATGGAGAAGACTTGGGTTGAAAAAGATAAGGACTGATAGCTAATACATCGCAATACCAAGTACCTTGGGAAGATGCCCTTATTATTTCTTAGAAACTAAGCTGCAACGATGGCTTTTCTCAAGGTCTTCAGGTAACTTCAGATATGAATGAGTTAGTTCCTTTTCTGCTGTTCTGCAGCACCAAGTATTCCTCATGAGTAGAAAGATAAATTGGTAACATCAAATTGTACTTGAGAACTAAAGGCTCAGGGCATCCTTCTTTCTGGTTTCGTTGATCAGTTTTCCTGCCTTGTTTGTGGTCTGCCACTTGCATTCCCCATCAGTGAAAACACGGGTCATGCTTCAGTGTTTAAAATCAGGCTTCCTCACATATAATACAAAACCATACAATACAAAATAAAGCGCTCGATAAATGTATCCTTATTATTTCCTTGTAGTCCAACTGTTACGATGCAGTCCTAATCAGAGTGACACCCTCCTAAGCCCATTGACTTCTGTTTTTGGGTAATCGTGCTTAGGCCCTGCCTAGCTAGTCACTCCACTTCCAGGAAGACAGGGATTGTAAATCTGGACTGAGCGAGAAGAGTGCTTGCAAATGCCACTTCTTTTTGCCAATTGCTTATCGATCACCCTTCAGTTACTGTAGATGCTCAATTCCATGTCCTGTGAGAACCAAAGTGCCAGATCTGTTTTATTGTAGGACAGTCATGTCATAGTGTGTTGGCTATCAAAAGGCTGCTGATACATTATCGTTTCACTACACTTACCTTCCTTCCTTCTGTAACAGAGGATTTAATGTGTTGATCTGAACTGGCTCATTCAGCCAACAAGGGCCTTGAAAGAATTATTGTTTTCTTGGCATAATTTTAAACCTTACATTAAACCTTGTAAACTATGGCATTTTGGGGGCTCCCTCTCCTGCTCCAATGGCTTGCACTTGGCTGCTTTCTAGGGTGTAGCTAACAGGCCTTCCCAGGGGAACAGTGGTGGGGTTGAACAGTGGGAACAGTGGTGGGGTTGAGCCACCTTATTTCTTCTCCTATCCCCAGAACCACAGCTCTTGTTGCATTTGAGCTGAAGTCTCATCTTTGGATTTTCCTAGGAACCTGCCTTGAGAGGTCCTAATTTTCCGGCTTCTCTCCGAGAGGGCAGTGATTCATCCCTCCTGCTGGGCTCCTGGATGGCTCCTTCTGCCCATCTGCCCTCCCTCCTGCCCTGTTGGCTATGCCAGGGGTTGGCTGGGTAGTCTGCCTGCCCTCTCTTCACCCCTGCCTCTTCCTTAGCTCTGGGCTGCTGTTGGCTAACTTGCTATTGTGCAGGATTCTCTGGCCGCACCTTGGTTTCTACTCTTGCTCTGGAGGCTGTCATCCTCTCTGGGCTGCGTCACAGTTGGCCCCCAGCTGTTTTTTTTGCCTGCACCTGGAGTTGTGGGGCCAGGTAAGGGGCCCCATGTTGTCACCTGGAAAGCTGCTTGGCACTGTAGACAGGGATGTGGTCGCTGGAAGCTGGACATGGGAGGTTCTGGTGCTAAGTTTGCCAGCGTCTCTGGACACATTGCTGCTAGCTCTGAATTATTCTTGCCTCTGACCAGAGGTCCACTCCTGCTTTCATTTTGTGTGTGACCAACAGCCCGCACTAGCTTCTATTTCATTGAATATTTTGGACAAACGGTGTCATTGGATCTATTTTCTCGTGAGATGTTTTATTCAGGAGAATGGGGTTTCGGTTGCTAGAAAAAAATGGTATTTTCAATAATTGACAATTCCTGTGACACACTATTTAATAATAAGGAATGTAATGTCTTTTTATAATCAGTTATCATATGTACCAGTTACAAACAACATTGCATAGTGATGAAAATTTGAACTGATTTCGGAAGGAATTTCTACTGTAGTAAATAAAATGCTTATTTTAAACAATTTACTCTTCTCTGTGTTTAGTCATTAAATTATGAATGGAGTGCCCAACCTCAGAAATTATTCAATCCAGAAAAAACAACTTTTAATGTATTGGCTCAGTCATTGGATCTTAGGCTTGGAAGTGGCAGAAAGATCTTTGAGTGGGAAATAATTATTTCATTGATTTATTTATACTCTCCTTTTTTCTGGTCTCCTTAGGGCAACTGAGACACCTAACATTAAAAACATACAAAGTAAAAACACATCTTTGAAATCACTAAAATCAAACAAAAACATGTTACCCAAACAATTAAAACTAAGGTAAAAAAATGCATAGGAGTACATTAGGGTAGCCTAGCTGGCATTTTTCCATCTTCGCCAGGCTCTGCTGCTAATGCCGTACCTGTCCCAAGAACACCTTGCCACAGTGATCCATGCAACAGTCTTCGGTAATTCGCTCTGTGCTGGCCCCTTGTCCTTGACCCAGAAACTTCAGCTGGTCAAAATGCGGCTGCTAGGGCCCTCATAGGTACACCATGGAGGACCCATATCCAGCTAGTGGTGAGGCAGCTGAATTGGCTTCAAGTTATATACCAGCTCAAGGTTCTGTTTTTGACCTTAGATTGCTAATGGCCTTAATGTATTTGATGCACTGTTTAACTCCCTATGCCCCCCGCAGGACCTTTTGCTCTGTGGGTGCAAACAGGTTGGAGGTCCCCGACCCTTGTAAGATTTGCTTGCCTCAACCAGGGCCAGGGCCAAAAAGGAATGAGCTCTGAGGAGAGCTGAGGGCCCTGATAGACCTTCTGCAGGGCCTGCAAGGACAGGTTGCAGCCGACTAACCAGTCCCAAGCTTGTAACAGGCACTCCAGGCCACAACTGCCACCTGCTTATCCAGGAGTAAGACTGGGTCTGAGACCCACCCTCACCCCCCCAAAAAAAACGAATGACCTATTCTTTTAGGGGGAAGTGGACTTACTTAAAGTTGGCTGTTATGGGGTTACAATACTCAATTTATTCATGCTATTTATATGCTGCCTTTCTCTAAAACTAGGGCTTGTTGCTATTAGTTTTCAGAGCCAGCTCTGTTAGGACATGGAGGAAGGGGGGAGGGGATGCCATATCCCAAAATGTTGTGTTTCTCTTTGCTTCATGGCATGCAAAAGAACATGAAGAGGAGATGTTTATAATTTCTACAGCAATCAGCTGTTTTATTAACGATGGTCTATAGGGTGAATGATGTTTGTGGGAATTCAGGAAATTTTTACAAAGTCCAAGTCTGAAAGTATATGTTGGTACTTTGACACGTCTAGTCACACACTATAGATTATCATCATTGTGAGTGTGCGAATCCATTCTTAGATTAATATTCATTATCTCAGTGAATCAATTAATAATAAATCTGATTAATAGATTTCATCTGCCTAGAAGCAGGGATAACCCTAAAAGTCTGTATTCTAAACCAGGGGTAGTCAACTTGTAGTCCTCCAGATGTTCATGGACTACAATTCCCATGAGCCCCTGCCAGCGTTTGCAGTCCATGAACTTCTGGAGGACCACAGGTTGTTCTAAACCACGTATAAAAAGTATACCCTGTTTGGCAGATAAAAATATTTGCTAATGCCATCTCAGTTTACTCCCCTTCAGTCAATGGAAACTTTGACTCCAAAACTTTGCTTCTAGCTTCCATGTCAGAAACATGGCAGTCTTTTCCATTGACTCCAAATGGATCAATATTATTTTTCAGACGTGAAATTATCCAACATTGTGTGTTGGAATTATATCACTTTTACTAGTATTCTGAGCTTATTAAAATGACTTAAAAGTATGTTTAAAAATTCAACAACCAGAGCAGTTAAAAATCGCACTAAAAATCCAAAGCTATTATACAAAGTGAACAATTTAGAAAGAGGAAATGAGTTAATAACTCGGCGAGACAAAATGACTGTCATTGTCCAAAACAGGTTTTCCTAGATATTTTCATTTTCTTTGCTCTGAAAACATTTTTTTTAGTCCTGTGACCTGCACACAGCTTTAAGGTGAGCAAATGGAACAATTTTAAAATGTCCTACATAGAAAACAATTAAAATATATGACAAAAAATGGAATTTTCCAAGCCCCAAAATGCTTGTCTAGTTGAACTAGAAATGAATTGCAGAGTTTAGGTTGTAGGAACAAGAATACTTCTGACAACAGGGCAAATATAACAATTATTGACCACTAAACAGCATTTGCCCTGAACTACATAGCCAAGACCAGCCTCATCAGGTCTCAGAAACTAAGCAAGGTCGGCTCTGATCAGTATTTGGAAAGAAGACCACCAAGAAATGTCAGAGTTGTGAGAGGGAGGTAGGCAATGGCAAACCACCCCTGAACATCTCTTGCCTTGACAAACCCGCAAGTCAGCTGCAACAACAAAGAATTTGGTGGCCAAGAGTGTGCTATGTGATTTCATAGATCTAACGCCCCATTGCAGTACTTAGAATCTTCCCACTTTTGTTACTGATGCTTTTGTATAACATCTGATCAGGCTTGTTTGAACACCAAAGGAGAAAGTAGGAGAAATGAGGCTACCCTTCTGTGATAGGATCCATACCAGCCTAAGTGTATACAAGCTTTCATGCAGGTCTTCAGATGCTGGGCACTTGAAATTGCACCTGGTAGTCTATAGCAGTGGTCCGCAACCTTCTTCAGGCTATGGACCGGCAGTGGCGGGGAGGGCGATTGCCGTGCATGTTGTGCATGCGCAGCACGTGCTGCACATGTGCGGGAGTGCCGCGCATGCACGTTTGCAGCCGTGTATGGCGCAAATGCACGTGCACGATCCGGCCGCACATGCGCGGGAGTGCCGCACATGCACGTTTGCAGCTGCACATGGCGCAGATGCGCATACGTGGCCCGGCACAGCCCTGCGGAGGCAGGGAGCCGCAGCCCGGTGCCAGGACCTTTGCAGCTCGGCACCGGGCCGTGGCCTGGTGGTTGGGGACCACCGGTCTATAGGGAATTTGCATTTGCCTATACAGCAGTTGTTTAAGAGCTGTACCATAGGATTTTCTTGGCAATTTTTTTTTTACAACGTAGGTTTGCCAGGTTAATCCTTAACCCTCCTCATTTACCTTGGCCTGATGTGAGTGGCGATTGCAGTATGGAAATAAACCGTCAAATTGTTCTGGGTCAATCAGCAATGATGAGCTTGAACCCAACATGTAAAAGCAAGGATGTAAGCCTGACAACTAAATGTAGATTAGATCTGTCATATTACCAATAGCCACTTATGGCTGTGAAAGCTGGATGACGAACAAATCGGACAAGAGAAGAATCAATGCGCTTGAACTCTGGTGTTGGAAAAGGATTCTGCGAGTTCTAAGGACAGCAAAAGTCACAAGGAAATACTACAGTGTATAAAGTCTGATATATCATTGGTTGGCAAAACCATGAAACTCCAGCTCACTTAGGCCAGTGGTCTCCAACCTTTTTATCACCGGGGTCCGGTCAACGCTTGACAATTTTACTGAGGCCCGGGAGGGGGGTAGTCTTTTGCCGAAGGATGTTGCCACTGCCGCCTGAGCCCCTGCTCCGCTTGCTTTCCTGCCGGCGCCCCTGACTTCCCCCCTGCCCACTGGGAGGCGCTGCCAGCAGCAGCTGCACAGTATCATGCCAAGGGGGAGCCCCAGCCATGGCAGCCGCCGAAGAACACCAAAGGTGAGCCGGCGGAAGAGTGGCAAGGCAGCCCCCGAGGCAGCAGCCAGGGAGGAGGAAGAGGAGGAGCTGCGGCCCGGTACCGACTGATCCACAGACTAGTCCCAGTTCGCAGACTGGGGGTTGGGGACAGCTGACTTAGGCCATGTCATTAGATCCAACTCAATGTAGAAAGCAATGATGGTCAGTGGAATGATGGGACAGTGGAAAAAGGAAACCAGGCTGACAGAGCCTGGTGGTTGGACATGATCGGAATGGACACCGGCCAGAACATTGTATGGCTGAGGAAGGGGGTGCGGGATCGGGGATCATGGCAATAGCAGTTCCATGGGACCATCAAGAGTCAGACACGACTGAACGGCTGACAACAACAACAATAAATAGGACAGCCAGCCGGTGTCATCATCAGCCAAACCTCCCACACAAGCCTTTCCGGCAGCTCAGATCTTCAGGAGAGATTGTATTCCAAGCGCAATTGTTTTCAGGAGGTAAGGCTCTCAATAGTGGTGCCAGAGTTCTGGAAATCCTTCCCCACGGCGAGGGATGTTAACTGGCCTTTAAGGCAAATTTTAGACAGCTTGACATGGGTTTTCTTGTTTGGATAAGCTTATGGAAATGCTATTACATAAAATATCTATACCTTGCCTTTTGGTTAACCCCCTAGCAGCCAATGAAGACAAAGCATCAATTAAAACAAATGCACCCATGGAGAATTTTTAAAAATCGTACAATTTTTTTTTCAAGGGGGGTGTTTTCATTGTAGTGATTCATGCATGTTAAATAATAACTCTCAGCCACTGTGAGGCAGGCTGGTGCCGTCTGCACAGCGCAAACACTTGCAACAAACAAGACAAGCCTATTCAAAACAGCTTCAGGAGCCAAAGAGAAGAAAAAGGAACCTGGCTCATCGTTCCGTTTTTAAACTCCTGCCAAGATTAAGTGCTTTTGAAATCCGAGTCATTACAATGAGAGACACTGAAGTACATGTTTTACTTGCCAGTTCAAGTCGATAGGCTTTCAAAGTATTCTACTTTAACTGGATCATATCCTAGATTTGCAGTACTGGGAAATCCAGATCAAAAGTTAGCTTTTTCCAAACATACCTTTCTGAGGGGATGCGATCGCTCTCTTTAAATAGCTGAAAGGTTGTCACTTGAAGGAGGGCAGGGAGTAGTTCCAGTTGGTAGCAGAGGATAGGATCCACATTAATGAGTTTAAAGAACATGCATGATGGTATCAACTAGATATTGGGGGGGACGGACGGTCACAGAGTAGTTCAGCAGTTGAATCAGCTGCCTAAGGAGGTGGGGAGTTCCCCCTCACTTGCGGTCCTCAATTAGTGGCTGGACAGATTCTTCTCATGGACGCTTGAGGCTGATCCTGAATTGAGCAGGGAGTTTGAAGAGATGGCCTAGTTGGCCCCTTCCTACTCTACGATTCTATTGTACAAGAGCATATCCACATTAGGTTATTGCATATTCCTACTGATACATTTGAAACTGAAATACTTTGGCCACCTCATGAGAAGGAAGGACTCCCTGGAGAAGAGCCTAATGCTGGGAGCGATCGAGGGCAAAAGAAGAAGGGGACGACAGAGAATGAGGTGGCTGGATGGAGTCACTGAAGCAGTCAATGCAAGCTTAAATGGACTCCGGGGAATGGTAGAGGACAGGAAGGCCTGGAGGATCATTGTCCATGGGGTTGCAATGGCTTGGACACGACTTCGCACCTAACAACAACAACAACTGATACATTATGTGTACAGAGATCTCTACTTTCATTATTTTATCACTCTTTCCTCCTCTAGTGGTAGGGCCAGGAGTTGGAGGTTTTCCGTCGTGTT
This sequence comes from Paroedura picta, assembly GCF_049243985.1. Lineage (NCBI taxonomy): Eukaryota > Metazoa > Chordata > Lepidosauria > Squamata > Gekkonidae > Paroedura > Paroedura picta. The sequence continues at coordinate 169,339,237 of NC_135370.1, forward strand.
GTGGACTGTTGGTTTTACTGTATTGGTACTTTTCTGTTGGTTTTAATGGGGTTTTAATGTTTTTTTTTAGCTGGATATTTTGTAATCCGCCACGAGCCTGCTTGGGAGTGTCGGGTAATAGATGATGATGATGATGATGATGATGATGATCCAGTGCAGCACTGATCATTTATTGCAAGCCCCTCAAATGTCCTGGCTTTCCATTCAAGCCATGCAGAAAGGCTTTCATAAAAGACATTATCCTGAGCTGCTACAAACTGCCATCTCCTTTTTGGTTTTCTTTTCAACCGGCATCATAGCCCACCATCAAGTCACTGACTTCTGCATTATAATTGCTGATTATAAATCACACATCAAGGCGTCCAAGAACACAGACTTCCCGATGGGGCTTCCAGAATAATTCTTGCAGCTGCTCTAGAGCTGCAGTAGCCCTCTTGTATCAACCGGAGGGGGAGGGGATATAGCTCCCACAACCACTTTTCTCAGAGATCACAAAAATGCAAACCTGCATTTCCAGTGGGATTTAAATACCCCGTTGGCAGCGGGGGAACCAATTATTTTTATGATGTCTGCTCAGTAAGATTATGAGTCTGATGCAAGGGTATAACAAAATAGTTGTTTTAGTAATGCTGCAATTATTTGTAATTGTAGAGGGCTTCCGCCACGATGGGAAATGTTTATTGCATTCCTAAACAGTTTTGATTTTAATCTGACTATTCAGTGGATGTCCCCATTGAGGTATTTGTTTCCCTGGAATGAAAGAGGGGATGGCAGAATCAAGAGGGCCATTAAGGTCTCTTTTGAGTGCCACCGTGTGAACTCAACACTGACTAGAGAAAGCTTGCGTATAACTCAGAGCAGGTCAGCCTGTATTTTAAAAAATGAACTAAGCATTCTTATTCCCAGCATATCTTATAACAGGCCTAATTCTACTTTTTTTTATATAGGTAGGTGTCATATTTGTGTGCTTGCATGTTATAGAACAGTGGTCCCCAACCTGTGGGCCGCGGCCCGGTGCCGGGCCGCGAAGGCCATGGCGCCGGGCCGCGGCTCCCTCTCCCCGCCCCCCCCCCAGTAAAAAACTTCCCAGGCCGCAAGCTTGCGGCCCGGGAAGCTTCTTACTGCGGGAGGGCGGAGAGAGGAAATCAGGGCTGGCTGCGCCCGTGCAGGCGCGGCCCGATGCGTGGGCGTGGCCCGCGGGCGTGGCCCGCGAGTGCGGCCCGATGCGTGGGCGCGGCTGATGCGTGGAAAGGTTGGGGACCAGAAAGGTTGGGGACCACTGCTATAGAATAAGAGTTCTTAACATTCACTACAGCTGGGAGTCCAGGTCACTTTCAAGAGGGAGATAATGGTTTGAAGTGATAAAGAAGAGGAGTTGGCTTTTATACTCTGCTTTTCACTACTTGAAGAAGTCTCAAAGTGACTTCCAATCGCCTTCCCTTCCTCTCCCCACAACAGATACCCTGGGAGGTGAGACTGAAAGAGATCTGACAGGACTGTGACTAGCCCAAGGTCACCCAGCTGGCTGCATGTGGAATCAAACCTGGCTCTCCAGATTAGAGATTTGCCTGGCCTCAACCAGGGCCGGGGTCTTTTCAGTCCTGGCCCCAACCTCGTGGAATGAGCTCCCAGAAGAGCTAAGATCCCTGCCAGAGCTATCTAGATTCCGCAGTGCCTGTAAGACGGACCTCTTCCGCCAGTTGTTTGGTTGAGACCAGGGTGTGTGTGTGACGAGTTACGAACAGGGGGTCCTGCCCTATCCTCGGCATTCCCATATTGAACGCAGAAGACCAAAGCCCTGTTTTTACATCATTGGGCCATGATATTGGTCCTGGTTAGGTCCTGGTTAGGATTAGCTAAACTGGATTGGGGAACGTATTTTTGAGTTTACACCACCATCTTTATAATTGTCGCTGTTTGGGATAATGTTCTCTTAACGTTCTGATGGGATTTGATGGGTTATTCTGTTTTGTGTTTTTTTAATTCTGTAAACCGCCTTGAGGTGACATTTGTTGAGAGGCGGGGTGCACATTTCTAGATAGATAGATAGATAGATAGATAGATAGATAGATAGATAGATAGATAGATAGATAGATAGATAGATAGATTTTTAAAAGCTGCCACTCTTAACCATCTCACCAAGCTTTATAGTGTATCTCCCCCCCCCCAATATATATATACGAGTAAATAAGCCCGCTGCACTCAAAATGCAGCGGGCGCTAGCGGGGCGCACCATGAGGGCGGCGGGGCTCTGCGGTACCTTGGGTGTTGGCGAGCGGGAGGGCAGGAGGCAGTCGAGGGGCTGTGGCGGCTTGCAGTGCTGCCACAAGTTGTGGCTGGCGGTGGCTGGGTGGCCAGTCTGGCGATCTCCTGTGACGGCGGAGCGTCCGGCGGTGGGTCGGCAGGCGGCGCCACTGGAGCTGGGTGGCTGGCGGCCCATGTCAGAGTGCGGCGCCGCTGCGGGGGGGCCTGAAGCTTCCTCCGGCGGCCGGCACTGGCTGTGTGGTCCGGCGTGCGAGGCGTTGTGTGCAGTGGCGGAGCGTCCCGCACACGCGCGGCAGGCAGGATCCGTCGCGGGTGGCGTTGCTGGAGCTGGGCCTCCCAAGTGGTCAGTCCAGCGGCAAGGGACCAATTGCGAGCCGCGCACAGCGCCTGCCAATTGGGCCCTCCAATTGTCAGTCTGGGGGAAGGGGCCAACCGGCACCCTTCCTCATCTCGGACAGGGCCCGCCGACGGAGCCCTTACTGCATTATTTTATCCGCTCCGCGGGAGCGGTTAAAGATACATACATTTGCCAAAGCTAGACTACCCTAGCATCAAAAGTAAAAAAAATAAAATAGGTTGTACAGTCCCCAGATGGAAAAGAGATTTCCTGGCATAAACCCTGTATGCAAACTACATCTACAGCAGCTGAAGCCACATTGTTTTCATAAAAAGTGACTGTCACTGACTATTATTTCTACCAGATCGAGTTCACACTGGTGATAGCCATTAGCCGACAGCTAGCCAGACCTCTGCACTTTGCTAGCATGGTAATTAAATTTCAGCCGTTGGCTGCATTAGGCATTTCCATTGAATTTAAACTGTAATAACTAACTATTTAATCCAAGATGGGAAAGCAGCAGTTAATTTACTTGCAAATGGGCAAAATCCACAACTGCCCGTACACGTGCTTCCTCCTTAGCAGCCCCCGCTTTGTTGAGTGGCCTGCCAGAGGAGACCAGAAAGGATCCTGCCCTCCTGACTTTCTACAAACTATGCAAAACTGAATTCTTCAAGCGGGCTTTTCTCTTTGAGCAAGGGAATAGAGCCACACAAAACAATTTGCAAAGTTACTTGGATAGATTAGTAAGGACCGGAGTGAATACTGCTGTGTACAGTTTGCCATAATTTGCATCCTACTATGTAAGCTTGCATTATTCTAACGTATCGTGTTAAAACCTACACATAGAGTCATAGAATCATAGAGTTGGAAGGGGCCATACAGGCCATCTAGTCCAACCCCCTGCTCTACGCAGGATCAGCCCAAAGCATCCTAAAGCATCCAAGAAAAGTGTGTATCCAACCTTTGCTTGAAGACTGCCAGTGGTGCCTAATCGAAGGAGGAGTCTGCCCTGTCTAGGGCTGCAGCTACCCCACTGGTGAAGGAGAGAGAGCCAGTGCGGATGATTTATGGCCAGCAGCCACTGCAGGTGTGCTCAGTGCCTGTCCCAGTGTTGCCTAATCAAAGGAGGAGTCTGCCCTGTCTAGGGCCGCATCTTGCCCACTGGGACGACGGGGGCAGAACTGAAAATCCGGACAAAACTGATCTAGGAGGAGGTGAAGAATAAGACTCTTCCCCTGAGGAGCTGAGCATGTCTACTTCTGCATTTGAAAACATGGAGGGACCCCTACTTATGGTTTTGGACTTAAATCTAGGGTTTTCAGCTCTTAAAGGTAAAGGTAAAGGTATCCCCTGTGCAAGCACCGGGTCATGTCTGACCCTTGGGGTGACGCCCTCTAGCGTTTTCATAGCAGACTCAATACGGGGTGGTTTGCCAGTGCCTTCCCCAGTCATTACCGTTTACCCCCCAGCAAGCTGGGTCCTCATTTTACCGACCTCGGAAGGATGGAAGGCTGAGTCAACCTTGAGCCGGCTGCTGGGATTGAACTCCCAACCTCATGGGCAGACAGCTTCAGACAGCATATCGCTGCCTTACCACTCTGCGCCACAAGAGGCTGCGGTAAATATTCTCAGTTTGGTAGTCCCATAGGTCTCAATTGAACGTACAATTTTTAAACTCTTTTGAATTGTCAATATTTTTTTAAAGGTCATGATCAAAATATTTCTTACGCAGTGTCATTTTAAAGTAATTCCTTAATTTTTCCTATTTCCTTTTGCACACACTTAATTTCAATTGCTAATTGTTCAATAGCCAATAGCATAAGGTCAGGAGAACATTTTGTGAGAATGGCAGCCCATTTACCCTTAAATGTTTCATTCTCCGTGAATAAAGTGGAGAACTTTTAATTTCTTAATTCCCCTTGAAATCCTGTTATTGTTAAGATATTCATTGCGATAAACTGCATGAATATGGGCCTTAATCCTACGTTAGTTTAAATACTGGTATGGGTTCCAATCCCCGTTAGGTAACCCCATTACCAATGTCCAGGGGTGGCAGACTCTGCACAATTTGATTACGGTCATTGTTATTAAATGTAAGCCCTCTTTGTCAAGTCACCATGAGGTCCACAAGACAGAAGATCATGGAAGACCCGTCAGCTGAGAAACTGGAGAGACGAAAAAAGATTCAATCTGACGGTGGCATCAAATTGAAAGAGGTCTTTATTAGCCTTGATTTAATGGCCAACCCCCCCCCCCCCACACACACACACACACACGCTAGTACAGTTACGAACACATAAAGAAGAAATGAGTGGGAGGAGGGAAACATATCAATCCTCTTGGTAGCAGCCTGGAGATACAGCAAATGCTTGTAATAAGAGCTCCCTTTGGAAAGGCTATGCACACCTGCAGTCTCTGCACACCTGCAGTCTCCACCAGCATCCCTGAGGGATTCCGTTTCAACTGCGTTGCTGTTGGCGAAGTCGTCATGAATCAGCAAAGCCTCCCTGCAGGATTGCTGACAAGCTTAGATAGGGAAGAAGCAGAGCCAGGGATGGATGGAGGACGGAAATGGTAACAGCATATTCAAAGGGCTGTAAAAGGACAGGGAGGGGTGCGTATCTGCTAGGATGCACCTACCACCATTCAGCTGGGTGTGTTTTTCCCATCCTCCTGCTGGACAGTAGCTCACAAACAGACCTTTCTTTCTTGTTGGGAATGTGTGGCTCCGGAAGGATGTCTCTTTTTGGCTAGAATCCGCTGTGTGTTGTTCGCTAGAATCACAGCTGAGCTGTGGACACGCTCTGTGTCCCGAATGCGCTCTGATCCATCCTTTTAAAAGAGAAAAAGCACTTCCCTGTCAGAGCGATGTGCTTTATTATTTCATTTGCCTACAAAAAGCCAGTAAGTTCTTTGGGGGTTTGGTACTTCCTCTGTATGTTTCTGTTCTTTGCCCTTCTTCTCTTGCTTGTAATAATCCCAAATTCATGTTTGCAAGCAAAGGAAAATAAATTATTTGTGCACCTCTGGTTGCAAATAAGTTGCAGCACCAAACACTTCAGCATGGCAGGCATTAAGCTGAATCTGTCAGTGAGATACAAAAAAAACAGAAGAAAAAATGATGAACATCTTGTTATAATTACAAGAGCCAGCATTGTGTATTGGTTGAGAGCGGCAGCCTCTAATCAGGAGAACTGGATTTGATTTCTCACTCCAACACATGCAGCCAGCTGGGTGACCTCAGGCTAGTCATAGTTCTGTTAGAGCTGTTCTAACAGAGCAGTTCACTCAGCGCTCTCTCAGCCCTACCTGCCTCACAGGGTGTCTGTGGTGGGAGTAGGAAGGGAAAATTATTGGAAGACGTTTTGAGACTCCACCAGGCAGTAAAAAGGGGGGTATAAAAACCAACTCGTCTTATAAATGAGGCTGAAACTCTCTTCATTGGGGAACTGCCTATTGCTTTATGGGCCCCCGCAGGGCCTTGCGCTCTGCGGGTACAAATTTACTGGTGATTCCTGACCCATGGGGAGTTTGCCTGGCCTCAACCAGGGCCAAGGCCTTTTCAGACCTAGCCCCGACCTGGTGGAACAAGCTCCTTGAAGAGCTGAGGGCCCTGCAGGAGCTTCCACAGTTCCACGGGGCCTGCAAGACGGAGTTCTTCTGCCAAGTCTTTGGTTGAGGCCAGGGCATGGAAGATCTAGAGGCCCCTCTACATCTACACCTGAGAATATATTTAGGAACAACTATATTGTGATAATCGGCGCCCTGGGAATCTGACCCTGAGCCACTGGGTGTCATGAACCTCGATTCATGCCTGCTTAGTTTCGTTTTCTGAAGCCTGGCAAGGTCAAGGGTTGTAAACCTGTAAATCTGTCCTCAGGCTCCAAGATTCCTCTACTTTCCCAGCAAGAGTTGTTTTCCGTTGCTTTATCAATCTCTTCCCGCAACCTTGCATAGACAGCCTAGTCTCAACAGGGCTGTAACTGTAGAGATTAGATTCCGGCCATCTGGAAAGCCTGTGAACCTTAGCACCTTTGGTGCCCTCCTGCTCTCCCGCCGAAATGCCTTTGTACCCCTCCCTTATCGAGAGAAACCTATATCCGTTCTGAAATGGCTATTGTTCCCTGTTACTATCAAGATCTTTGCTTAGGAGATCTTGACCTGCTTAAGCTGTATGTAGACTCCGTTTAATAAAGTTCCTCCTTGGATTTTCAACTACCTGTTGGATCTCGGATGTGTCTTTACAAGGGACTCTGCTAGCTGGGCTCAGCTCGATTCCTGACACTTGGTGGTGGGGGGGGATGAGGTTGGATTTTTTAATTTATTATTCTCACAGTCAGAATATGTTGTGGTTTTAATGTTTTATCTTGTGGGTATTTATTTTATGCGGTAGCCTGCCACAAGACGACTTGCTCGATAGCAATGGGCAATAAATCGAACAAACAAATAAGGTGAGTGTTGCGCTAGAATCTTAGAAACCCACGTTCAAGTCTCTACTCTGCCATAGAAACTTGCTGTAACCTACCTCACAGGGTTCATGTGAAGATAACATAGAGGAGAGGAGAACTTTGGGTCCTCTTTGGGTCCCCACTGGGGAGAAAGGTGGGAAATAAATGAATAACAAGAGTTTGTTATACTGTACTCTTCTGTATTCCAAGGAAGCAGCTTACAACTGACTTCCCTTCTTGCCCCCACAACAGGAACCTTGGGAGGTAAATGGGGCTGGGAGAGTTGAGAGAGAACTGTGACTGGCCCAAGGCCCCCCAGCAGACTTTACAGGGAGCTGAAGTGGGGAATTAATCTCAGTTCTCCAGATTAGAGTCTGACACTCTTAACGACTAAGTCCTGGAGATCTAGGGATGGATCCAGGATCTCAGCGGGGTACAGTACCATAGAATCAACTCCCCAAAGCATCCATTTTCTTCAGGGGAACTGATCGTTATAGTCTAGAAATGAGGTGTAATTCTGGGAGATCCCCAGGTCCTACCTGGAGCCTGGCATCCCTAATCCCAAGAATTCCAAATAAAGATTTGCTCACCAGAGATATCTTTCCTACTCCTGCCTTGTCTCCTTGCCTCCTCCTGCCTCCATCACTTCCCCACAACAAATTCCCCGTTCGGTAGGTAGGGCTGAGAGAACCTTGCTGTTACTGCTCTGTGAGAACAGCCCTATCAGGGCTGCGACGAGCCCAAGGTCACCCAGTTGGCTGCACGTGAAGAAGCAGGGAATCAAATCCAGCTCTCCAGGTTAGAAGTCAGCACTCCTCACCACTACACCAAGCTTGAATATCTAGAAATAGCAAATCCAGTTTTTATGCGAGCAGAAATGCCCGTCCTCTCTCACTCTGCTAATTTGGTCCTTCAAAAAGTGTACAAAAGAGGGTTGCCAACTCCACGTCGGAAAATTCCTGGAGATTGTTTTTTTTTGGGGGGGGGGGTTAGGGTGGGAAGGGATCTCATCAGGCTATGCCATAGACTCTGCCCTCCGAAGCAGCCATTTTCTCCAGTGGGATCTCTGTTGTCTGGAGGTCAGCTATTATTGTCCAGGACCAGCTAGGAGGTTGGCAACCCTACATGCTGTGTGGACTGTGTATTTTGGAAAAGCAATGGTGCAACCTAGTTCTGCCTTTTCTTTTTTACTACACTTTCTCTTTGCAGCAACCCTGAGAGATAAGTGAGATAGAATCACAGAATCATAGAATTGGAAGGGGCCATACAGGCCATCTAGTCCAACCCCCTGCTCTACGCAGGATCAGCCCAAAGCATCCAAGAAAAGTGTGTATCCAACCTTTGATTGAAGACTGCCAGTGAGGGGGAGCTCACCACCTCCCTAGGCAGCCGATTCCACTGCTGAACTACTCTGACTATGAGATATATGGGCCAAGATCATGACAGAGTGGGGAATTTGCACTTGGGTCTCTTTGGGTCTTGTCTGACCTGCTAACCCCAGAGGTTCCCAATCCCATTGAGCAAACAGTTTTTGTTTTTTGTTTTAATTTTGAGAACAGCTATTGGGCCCCACACCAAAATGGCTGCCTAGGGAGGATGAGTCTAATCGCAAAATGATGGCAGGTTCCCACAGTGTAAGCTTCCCCACTGATGCCCCCTGCAGGCAGTGAAGGAATGCCTCATGGATTCTGAAGCACATTCCAGTGGTGCAGGGGAAAGTCGGGATTGGCCCTTAGCGCTGGCAAAGGAACGTGGGCCCCGGGAAGCACATCAGCACACGTCGTGATGTCTGTGGGCATGACCACGGGCACCTTGCTGGGGACCACAGCTCTAACCCCGACACCAGGCTGGCTTTCCTAATGGAAATGTTAAATAAATTATCCAGGCAGTGGTTGAACTGAAGACAGCTCTCCCACTCTCTGAGGAGTGATTTGCAAATATATATAAGAGCAAGGGAGGCAGAGCAAGGGGGGAAGCCTAAACTGAACGGCACATCCCAAAGCTGCTTTGTGAAATATTAATAACTTCTGCATTTGGCAAGCAAGTGCTGTCCATAAAGTGGATATGACATTAAATGCTGCCAAGGTAGAGTTCAATAATAAAACAAACATTGAGTAGACAGCTGCATCTGGCATTTAGAGGACTGGAATATTCCCAACAGCTGCATTCTTTACTATTGCACAACCATCCAAAATGATGGAAGAGGACTCAGGAGAACGGGAGTCAAATCTCTGCTGCGCCACAAATCTCACTGGGTCACCTTACCAAGTGCCCTGCCTGGATTTTGCAACCCAACGGCTCAAGTACCATCATTTGGGCTCCCTCTGTATGGCTATCCCCCCCCCCCAATACCTTGAAAACAGAACCCTATGAAATCAAACAGCTTGATTATGCAGCCCAAGGGGAAATGTAGAATATCAGGTATGTAAACCTTCGATGGAGATTTAGAGGTTGCTAGTAGAACAAGTCTTTCAAGATCAGCACCTAGACTCCTGCGACACGATCAGGCAAGCACGGACAGTGACTGATAGAGGCGTCACAGGTAGCAACAGATACAAAAATGTAGAGCCGGAGAAGCAAGGAAGAGGCAAACATATCTCTTTACTATAGATACAGAGCTGCTCAGGTCCTGATAAGGACCCTACGGAGGGTATCCATTTGAGCTGTCCTCCAACAGCTGCATTGGCTCCCAGTAGAGCTACGGATCAGGTTCAAGGCATTGGTGTTGACCTCCAGAGCCTTACGTCGTCTGGGACCTGCGTATCTGAGGGGCTGCCTCTTCCAGTACGTCCGCCGGAGAGCACTTAGGTCATCTGGTCCAAACCTGTTGGTAGTCCCTAGCCCCAAAGACATCTGCCTGGCCTTTTCGGCCCTAGTTCCAACCTGGGGGAATGAGCTGCCACCTGAGAAAAAGGCCCTGGTGGAGATATTACAGTTCTGCAGGGCTACCAGGCCTACAGTTCAGGCTGGGGCGACCTACTGAAAGGATCCCACTCTGATCCTTGCAGTCCTCCCCCAGTTTTTCTCCCCCATCCATACAGCTGAAGATCATGCCATATCCAACAGGCAGGGGAAGAAATGATGGCAGAAGGGTGGGTGGGTGGAATAAGTAGTTTGATAGCAAATCAGTCAATATTAGTTGCCGGGCAAAGAATTTGGCTATTTTAATGATTTAATTTTTTGTAATGTTAATAGAATAAATAAATACCTATGTATTTTTAATGGGTTGTAAACCACTTCGAGCCCTATGGGCAAGGGGTGGTTTAGAAGTCTAATAATAATATGTTTGGATCCTATGCATGAGTTCTGTGTACCAAGATGCACGAGGTAAGGTTGGGGGAGCTTGGTCTGTTTAGCCTGGAGAGGAGATGACTGAGAGGGGATTTTATAACTATCTTCAAGTATTTAAAAGGCTGGCATGTAGAGGATGGAGCAGAGTTGTTCTCTCTTGCCCCGGAAGGATGGATCAGAACCAATGGGATGAAATTAATTCAAAAGAAATTCCGTCTCAACATCCATAAGAAGATCCTGAGAGTCAGAGCAGTTTCTCAGTGGAACAAGCTTCCTGGGGAGGTGGTGAAATTTTTAAACAGAGGCTGATTCTGTGAAGACTGAAGGGGGTGGCAGGTTACAGTGGGTGAGCGATAGGGTTGTGCCCTGCATAGTGCAGGGGGTTGGACTAGATGAACCAGGAGGTCCCTTCCAACCCTAGATAACCTCTCCCATGGACCAAGTTTCCACTACTCTTGTGCAAGATCACTGGTTTTTAGTGAACCTTTGTACAAACTGAAGTTTTAACAGAAGAGGAAGTGAGCTGCGTGGCAAAGAGTATCTAGCACGCATGGGTCTTGTTCACTGAATTCACGTCATAATTTCTTTCCTTCCCCTCACCTCCTGCCTCCCATTTTTCTCTCTGAGACACTGGCTGGACCCATGGAAGTGTTTATAAGGACAGAAGGAATTATACCCACTTGGTGCAACTTTCTTGCCTTCCCCTTCTCTCTGTGGCCCAAATCTACTCCCTGCTCCAAAGACCACTCTTAGGGAGCAGGGGGCTCCCAGGGACCCCATTTGGGGTCCACCGGGAGGGGAAAGACAGAGCAGTCATGTTCCACAGATGGAAATCTTTCTGTCTACAGAGATTCTCCAGTGGATGCAAGGTTTAGGCTGGTAAATTGCTCAGCCTGTAGATAATACAACAGCGACACAAAGTACCGATTCGCTCCTTTTTGCTTTGCTTGCTTGCTTGCTTGATGCCTCTTATCACTTTCATCTCTCTCATAAATATAAATTAAGAGCATCACTGGAAGTCAGGGGGTTTGTTTTGTCACCAGGCCCCCCCAACATAAATCATTCATTATGAAGTAGATTTTTTTTTCCTATTTGGCTTTCTTGGAGACTGAAATTAAATAATCTGTTTAAACTTTGTAATTTCGGGAGCACTTTGCACATTGATTTTTCTGATGAGGCTTCGATCATCTGCCGTGGAATCTCCGCCTGCTGCCTGCTCTAGGGCAAACACATGCAGTGCATCATAATCATCTTGCATCAACCAAGCGTTTCCCCTTGTAAACAGCCCATACTGAATTGCAAATTCGCAATGTAGGGACAGAGCAGACCACTTTGCACCTTGAGCGCAGGTGTCCCAGAGCAGCCCCAGCACACCTGTACTTGCCAAAGAAAAAGGAAAGAGGACCAACTGGAGGATCCATCTGGCAATGCTCTATACCAGTGGTCCCCAACCCCCAGTCCGGGGACCGGGACCGGTCCGTGGATCAGTCGGTACTGGGCCGCAGCTCCTCCTCGTCCTCCTCCCCGGCTGTTGCCTCTGGGGCTGCCCTGCCACTCTGCTGCCGGCTCACCTTTGGTGCTCTTTGGTGGCCGCCATGGCTGGGGCTGCCCCTCAGCATGGCACTGCGCAGCTGCTGCTGGCAGCGCCCCCCAGCGGGTGGCGGGAAGTCAGGGGCGCCGTGGGAAAGCAAGTGGAGCAGGGGCTCAGGTGGCGGAAGCGATGTCCCTTGGCAAAACACTACACCCCCCCCCGGACCTCAGTAAAATTGTCAGGCGTTGACCAATCCCCGGTGATAAAAAGGTTGGGGACCACTGCTTTATATAGCAGAATTTTTCTTCTACCTTAAGGATTCTCAAAGTGGCTAACAATCGCCTTCCTTTCCCCTCCCCACAACAGGCTCCTTGTGAGGCTGGTGGGGCTGAGGGAGCTCAGAGAGAGCCGAGACTGGCCCAGGGTCACCCAGCAGCCTTAGTGGGGAGGAAGAATGGGGAATCAAACCCAGTTCTTCATATTAGAGTCCACTGCTCTTAACCACTACACCACACTGGCTCTTGTGAGGATTTTGGATTAGGTCTGCAAATCCTAGGCATGATTTGGGGGAACCAATTCCCATTGAATCTAATGTGACTGAAGCATTCAAACAAATTAAGTGGTAGAATCCAGGGGTAGTAGACTATATCCAGGATCTGAACATCATTTACTTGGGCCTTGTGCAAATCTGCTATATGTCTCCCCACTCCATTTGTAATCTGCCAAGACATGATACAAATATTCTTTTTCAGGGTCAGTCTCCCCACCCCCAGGTGGCAGCTCCATCACTACCAGATTAAGCTGGACAAGTTCTTACCTTTTGGGCTCTCTGAAAGAGAGGGCATTTAAAACCAGCTTTTGAAGGCCCTTGATAGAGTTGCCTCCAGGTGGCGTCTGGAGATCTCCTGGGATCACAAGTCAGCTCCACGCAACAGAGATCAGTTCACCTGGAGAAAATGGCCACTTTGAAGGGTGGACCCTATGGTGTTATGCCCCATGGAAGTCCCTCCTTTCTCCAAACACCACCCTTGTCAGGCTCCATCCCCAGAATCATCTAGGTGTGTCCTAACTTGGATTTGGCAACCCATCACTTGAAGGTTAATGTTTATTAACTAATTTAGCAGGCTAGCTGATTAGATGGTTGGTGTTTGCTGCATGGTATCTTTTCTGTGTGTGCTTCATGTATTAGGTCAGGGGTAGTCAAATTGCGGCCCTCCAGATGTCCGTGGACTACAATTCCCAGGAGCCCCTGCCAGCATTCGCTGGCAGGGGCTCCTGGGAATTGTAGTCCACGGACATCTGGAGGGCCGCAGTTTGACTACCCCTGTATTAGGTTATGAAGACGGATTCATGAAGGAGAGGTCTGTTAATTGCTCCTAGCCATGGTCACCAAGGGGGACCTCCCCATTCAGAGGCAGAAAGCCTCTGAATACCAAGTACTAGGAGGCAAGGTCAGGGGAGGCCTCGCTCTCTATGGCCTTTCTGTTAGCCCTTGAAGGCAACTGGTTGGCTGCTACGTGAAACAGGGTGCTGGACTAGATGGACCACTGGTCTGCACCAGCAGGGCTGATGTTCCTATAGAGATCTGTGTTTGGCTTCCATTTTGTGAGCTAACTTGGATCCCAATTAGGAGAAAGAGGAGAGGAAAGTATTTTGAAAACGTATCGTAATTTTGAAATGACCACTGGATCCTTATTAATTGGTTGAAATATCGAGCTGGCATGGCAGTATAGATGGTTTCCATCTTTTTTGTGTTATGGGTCACACAGAATTTCCGCTGGAGAGGTAGAATCAACAGTTTGAGACTTGTTTTGGTTTTTTTAGACTCTGATTTTTACTACCCGAAGGAGACTCAAAGGAGTTTACAATCACCTTCCCTTCCTCTTCCCGTAGCAGACACCTTCTTTGGTAGTTGGAGCTGAAAAAGCTCTGAGAGAACTGTGACTGGCCCAAGGTGACCCAGCTGGCTGCATATACAGGAGTGGTTCCAAATGCTTTTCCTTTGGCTCTGAACCAGTGTTTTGAGGCAGCAGTTAAGTGCCTAAGGCAGAACAAGCTGATTAAGCTGGATCCAGGCAGGAAAGAGGTAATGTTAGTCTGAAAGGCTAATGTTTTGGAGGAACTGGATCCAGTTATTATTGGAGGCCAATTATTGTCAGAGCCAATAAGAAAACAGTTCACCCATTTTTAAACTGCTACATTGGCTGCTAGTTTGTTCCTGAGTTCCAATGAAGGTGCTGGTTGTGATCTCTGTACTTATTGTCGTCAACTCCCAAAGATAAAGGACCATCTCTTCCCATGTCCCCTTACGTGTCATTTGCACTCCTTGGATTGCAACCTGCTAATTTAGAGCCTCTTGTGGTGCAGGGTGGTAAGGCAGCAGACATGTATTCTGAAGCTCTGCCCATGAGGCTGGGAGTTCAATCCCAGCAGCCGGCTCAAGGTTGACTCAGCCTTCCATCCTTCCAAGGTCGGTAAAATGAGTACCCAGCTTGCTGGGGGGTAAACGGTAATGACTGGGGAAGGCACTGGCAAACCACCCCGTATTGAGTCTGCCATGAAAACGCTAGAGGGCGTCACCCCAAGGGTCAGGCATGAGCCGGTGCTTGCACAGGGGACACTTTTACCTTTAGCACCATAGAGACCAAGAAGATTCTTCAAGCTATAAGCTTTCAAGAGTGACGGACAAAAGGAATGTTTTGATAAAGACTGGGGTGGGGTTGCAGGACAAAAAGAGTTGGTTCTCATACGCCGCCTTTCGCTACCCGAAGGAGTCTCAAAGCGGCTTACAATCGCCTTCCCTTTCCTCTCAGACTTGTTCTCTCTTGCCCCAGAGCAGTGGTTCTCAACCTTCCTAATGCCATAAAATGATGCCAGTGTTCTTTCACAGGGATTAAACCGAAACTGACCAATGGCGTGGAGATCCATGGTTCATGATTGTATAGAAATTGGCAGATTAATATGTCTACCCTTTGAAACCTGCCAATTGGTTCTCCTGCTCAATCTTCACCACAGCCCATCCCTTCTCTGCAGTGGCTGCCTCCTTAAGGAACAGGCTTCTTGAAAAAGGGGGGGGGGCTGCCATCCCTGGAAGTGTTTAGGAGGTGCTGTAAAATGGAGTTTTCATAGGATTTTGGCAGTTGGTGTTTTCTTGAGGGGGGAGGTATTACTGGGGTTTTATTGTGTTCGGAATAGTTTTGTTTCTAATTCTTACTTGTTATTCATTATTTTTACACTCTGCTTTTCTTCCTGACATAATGCACATTGTTCTTCTCTCCTCTATTTTAACCTGTCAACAATCCTGTGAGGTATGTTAGGCTAAGCATGTGTGAACTGCCATGGTAGAGAGGGGATCTGAACCTGGGCCTTCTAGATCCTATATAACAGGGGTAGTCAAACTGTGGTCCTCCAGATGTCCATGGACTGCAATTCCCATGAGCCCCTGCCAGCTGGGGCTCGTGGGAATTGCAGTCCATGGACATCTGGAGGACCACAGGTTGACTACCCCTGCTATATAATGTGTCTTCAGCCACAAGGGAAAGACAGAATATATTGTAATGACTAAAGAAAACGGGTTGCTGCTTGAGGAAGGCTCCCCGAACTCCACAGCCTCTGAACTCTACCCACATTTTGGCCCTGCGTTACCACTTAATGTGACAGCTGGTAGGGATCCCACTTTTGACTGCTCCAAAGTAAAAAGAAAAAGCTAGCATCTTCAGGGCAACAGATAATATCCCGCATTGTCATCTCTCTATCTACTCTGTGGCTTTCCTGGCAGAGACCTGATCTTCCCCACCACCTCAGGTTGCCAACTCCAGATGAGGAAATTCCTGGAGATTTGGGGGTGGAGACTGCAGGGGGCGGAGCTCGGAGAGGGACCTCAGCGGGGTGTAATCGGGTCCAGTCCACCTTCCTATGCAGCCATCGTCTGCATGGGGACAGATTTCCATTTGCAGATTCCTGCATGTAATTCCTGCATGTCTCCAGGCATTGCCTGGAGGTTGGCAACCCCACCCGCTAATCTCCCATTTCTGAACTGACAACGCCAGGAATCCAACCTGGGACCGCTTCCCCGTGCGAAACAGATGTTCTCCCGTTGAGCCCAACCTCTGTCTTTCAGCCCATCGGCCACCTGCAAAGAAATCTTTAAGAACTCCCCACCCCCATTAAAGCTGGAGGTGGTACCGTCCACCTCAGAACGCCACCGCTTGCATTTCCCCACCGCCCACCAGAATGTTCCATCACATGACGTCGAGGGGTGACTCCCGAGGTCGTCGTGGTACCTTCCGAAGAGCAACGCGCGGAAAGGGAGACAGCGGACCGGTCTTCGACTGGCGCATGCGCCCTGCTCCGCGCGCGCGCGAGCTCCCCGCCCCCCCCCCTTCCTGCCTCCGTCCTGACAGCGGTGACATCATAGCCTTGGCCGCGCGGGGCGTTGTGGGCCGGGAGGGGCCGCCATTTTCGGTGAGGAGAGGGGCGGGGCCAGGGGCGCTCAGTCGGCGCTGAGGGAAGCCGGGGAAGGGTTTTTCCACTTCTTCTCGGCGGTGGCGGCCGGAGGGAGAGCGGCGGTGGCGGCGAGGCCAGCCCCCGCTCCGCGACTGACAGCCGGCTCTCCCGGCCACGGCGGAGGGGACGTAGTCGGGGTGAGTGCTGGCACGGCGGGCCTCCCTCGCTGACAGCCCCGGCCAAGCCGCCCGTCTCGAGGAGAGCATCGCCCCCCCCCCTCCCTCGCACCGCCAGGATCCCCGGTGGGCGCGCTCCGGCGGTGCCCGCGGGCCTGAGGGGAGGGCGGTGTCGGGGGAGGGGCTGCGCGCAAGGGCGCCCCCTGTGGGGAGAGCAGGGCAGGACCTCACATAGGGGGGGCGATGGTGTGGAGGGGGTCATTGCGGGATGATTGCGGGGAGAGGGTGGGTGTGCCCGTGTGGGGGAGGGCTGCTGGGGAAGAGGCGCCCCCCTACGGGGAGGGTGTGCGGTGCAGGCTGTGACCAGGGGAGTGCATGGATAGGGAAGGGGGTCATTATGGGGGGAGCATGGGTGTGCCAGTGTGGGTGGGCAGTTGGGGGAGATGGACTGTGAGCAAGGGCACCCCCCTATGGGGAGTGTGTGCGGTGCAGGCTGTGTCCGGGGGAGGGCATGCGGCGAGTGCGTGGATGGGGAGGGGGTCATTATGGAGGGAGGATGGTGTGCCAGCTTGGGTGGGTAGCTGGGGAAGATGGACTGTGAGCAAGGGCACCCCCCTATGGGGAGTGTGTGCGGTGCAGGCTGTGTCCGGGGGAGGGCATGCGGCGAGTGCGTGGATGGGGAAAGGGTCATTATGGAGGGAGGATGGTGTGCCAGTGTGGGTGGGCAGCTGGGGGAGAGGGACTGTGAGCAAGGGCGCCCCCCTATTGGGAGGGTGTGCGGTGCAGGCTCTGCCTGGGGGGAGGGCATGCGATCAGAGGCGAGTGCGTGGATGGGGAGGGGGTCATTATGGAGGGAGGATGGTGTGCCAGTGTGGGTGAGCAGCTGGGGGAGAGGGGCAATGAGCAAAGGCGCCCCCTGTGGGGAGGGTGTGCAGTGCAGGCTCCGACCCGGGGGAGGGCATGCGATCAGAGACGAGTGCGTGGATGGGGAGGGGATCATTGCGGTAGGGGGCTGTGTGGGTGGGCTGTTGGGGCGTACCGTGAGCAAGGGCACCTCAATGGGGAGGATGTGCAATGCAGGCTCTGACTGGGGAGGACATACTTTTAATTAGAGGTGATGTGGGTGTGTGGATGGGTTAGGGGGTCAATGAAGGCTGAGGGAGAGGATGTGGGGGTAGGCAGCTGGGGGGAGTACTGTGTGCAAGAGCGCCCCTATGTGGTGGGTGTGTAATGCTGGCTCTGACGGGGGAGGGCATACAGTCATTTAGATGGAGAGGGGGTCATTGTGGGGATAGGTTGGATGTGACTGTGTGCGGAAGAGCTGCTTGGCCTTGGTGGGAGGGATTGTGAGCAAGGGCACCCCCTATGGGGAGGGTGTGCAAATTACCCCCTATGGAGAGGGTGTGCAAAACTAGGGGAGGGGCTAGTGTGTGAATGGGTAAGTTGTGGGAAGAGGGTGGGTGTGACAGTGTGAGAGAGGGCTGCATAGGTGAGAAGATTGGAGAGTGTGTGTGAGCAAGGGCGCCCCCTATGGGGATGGTGTACAATGCAGGCTCTGGCCAGGTGGGGTTTAATTCATTTAGAGGCAAGGTGAGCGTGTGGATGAGGATGGCTAATTGTGGGGTGAAAGGGGGTATGACAGTGTGAGGGAAGAAGAAATATTGGCCAAGGAGGCTATTGGCAGGCTGGCAGGAATTGGGCCTAGCATTTGTGTTTGCAGGGGTAGTCAAACTGCGGCCCTCCAGATGTCCATGGACTACAATTCCCATGAGCCCCTGCCAGTAGTCACTGGCAGGGGCTCATGGGAATTGTAGTCCATTGACATCTGGAGGGCCGCAGTTTGACTACCCCTGTGTGTTTGTGTGTCTTCTCCCCTCCTTCCCTTGTTGAGTCTTCTTTTCTCCATCCTCAATTACTCATTCCTAATCAAAGGCTGAGAAGGTTCCTGTTGGCCAGCCTCCACTGCTGGAGACCAAAAGACCAGGCCTGTTAATGTTACTGGTGTTTGATTCCTAACTGGTGGTGGAGATCGCCACTCCCCTAGAAGGGATGCAGGGGAGGAAGGAGCGATTTGGTCTTGGGCTTCATTTGTCTCTTTTCCTGGTAGAGAATAAAATAGGAGTCCTGTGCCAGGGACTTGAGAACCTCTCTGGAGTAGTGGTGTATGACTTTTCTGAGTAAATAAACGGTAAAGATGTATTTTGTTAGTGTTTAAATTGTTACTGGACTAACCCATCTGGAGTGATCTTTGTGCCTGCCCTTATTTACACATTTAATTTCCAGTCTGAGACTTGCTCATAAACAGAGATGAGGAAATCCATTGAAAAACCAAGACTGAACACCCACCCCCATTATATTTTTAGTTGCTGTGTGGACAGATTTCTTCTCTCTTGTGTTTTGTATTGTGGTGAAATGAGGAAGGAAGAGTGGGGAGAGGGGGTGTTTTCTCTTGTTTGTTGAAAAAGGCAGGGTCATTGGCCTGCTGTCTCTTCTTTCTTTTTTAAAGCTTTCTAAATTTTAAAGAATATGAAAACATTTCCCCCCCCAGAAGAGTTTAAAACTTATTCTTTAAGGTACTTGAGAAGGATAGCTGTGATACTATCTGTCAGATTAACTGGTAAAAGTATAATTCCTTCTCATTGCCTTAATTTTATGACATTTCATGTAAGTTTGCATACTCAGATTTTGGAATATTAATGTTAAAACACGTAAAGGCCTAGGCTCCTGAGTTCCTTGTTGAATACAGCTGGGACCAACCCTCAATAATTTGTTAAATGAAAACACAAAAATAGTTCAGGCAGAGAACTTCTAAAAGCATTTTTTTTTCCAATTTCACACATGGTACTTATGAGTCATGTGTAAGAACGACATCACATTTAAAATAAATACCAAAATGGAATAAATATCAAATTGGGTTCTGTGATATTCATTCACAATAATAATATTTAATTTCTATACTGCCCCTTCTCGTATGGGTTCGGGGTGGTTCGCAACAATAAAATACATTCAATAAAATCAATTCCAATAATAAAATTACACTAAGATAAAATTTAAAACACCATCACTGCTCCCTCGATGCCGTCTGCCAGCTACCTCAGACTGGCAATGATATCAAATAGGCGGGAGCAAAGAGGAGATGGAGGGAGAGCCATAAAACCATAGGTCTGGTGGGAGAACGCGGTTTTACAGGCCCTGCGGAAGTTTGACAACTCCATAATGGTCCAGATCTCAACAAGCAACTCATTCCACCAAGGTTGGAGCCAGGGCTGAGGCCCTGCCACTGGTTGAAACCAGGTGCATGTTCTTGGGACTAAGACTCATCTTGCAACGGAAATATTAGGAGAGGGGGTCCTTCAGGTATTCAGGACCCAGACCAAATGGAGCCTTAAAGGTCAGTACCAGAACCTTGAACCTGATCAGAAACTCCGCCAGCAACCAATGCAGCTGTTGGAGACCAGGTTGAATCTGAGTCAATCAATCAATAAATAAATTTGTATACTGCCCTCCCCTAAGTACTCAGGGCGGTTCATATAGAATTTAACAGAACAATACATCAAATGCAGTGATTATATTGAATGAAAGGTAACAGTAATAATAAGAACAATAAACAGAGAAAGTAACATTTTAACTTAGTAAACAATCTAACAGACCCATGGTTGGTCAGATCCGTCATACGGGTTCAAGGGAGGGAGGTTCGGGGGCCTGGACTTGCTATGCAAGAAGGTGCATATAGATGTTAAATAATATTGGGGAGAGAAACGCACCCTGTGGCATTCTAAAAGGGAATGGACAGTCGCGTGACTGCCCTTTCCCAATAGCGATCTTCTGTCCCCAACCTTTACAGCCACTGTACAGCCCCCCCCCCCCCGTGTCCCCATGTCTGTGAGCCAAAAGCTCATGATAGGCTGCTTCAAGCAAAACCGGTGAAACATCAAGGCATCGAAATTAGATCAGTGTCTTCTAATTCCCTTCCCCACCTGGATTTAAAAGATGGGCAAACTGTTTAAATTTTGCTTTGATTCCATAAGTCTCATTTGGAAGCTGAATCTTATTCTATTAGAGCCAGACTGCAGGATGACTAAAGATATTAAGAGGCATAGGACTTAAAGGCATCTTCTGGAATAATAAATCCAATGTTCAGTGAAGTTAAAGGAGATCCATTAGGCAAAGCCATAGTGTGGAATAAGCCAGCACAACTGTTTTATGGCAGAGATATTGCTTAACAGGAAACTCTTCTGAAATGACTTCAGATTTGAAGAAACCAGGAACTGTATCTTAATAATAAAGACCAGTTTAGAAAGCCTGAGAAGCTAAAGTTAAAATGGTTAGTTTTTTGGTCGATGGATTCAGTAATGCTCGTGTCTCATGGAAACACAAAAATAGAACTGAGCAGTAGAATCTTCTGTGGCATTGTTTAAAAAGACATATTTTTTAATACTACTAATACAAAGGATGAAAAATGTCCAGCAGTTGTGAAGTGTTAACACTCTGCACTTCCTTCTTATTAAGGCAGAATGAAAAAAACAACAATTTTAGAAGGAAGAGGTTAAAACAGAAATCTAGGTCACTGGCATGGCTATTGGTACTTGCAGCTTCTAAGGAAGCATCTAAATATTTAACCAGCTCAGAACAATATCTGATGGACATTAAAAAAAGATGAAGCGGGTTATAATATGAAAACGGGGTAATGCGGTATATGCTTTTCAAAGTAAGGTAGCCATTGCTGTGAGCTGTAGGTCCCAGCAGCTCTCCATGAGGGTCTGACAAAATTCCCCCACCTTTCTATCTGCTTTTGTTCTTTATGTATTGGTTTCCCTTGCTAGCTAGTTAGGTTGCCCTTGGGGCGTTTCATTGTCTCCTCTAATGCAGTCTCTGGCTTTTTGCTGCAGGCCAAATTCCCTTTGGACATGAGGATTAACACAGTCTCCACTTTCCTGATCTGCCTTTGAGGCTCACTTAGGTTGGGTTCTGTTTTCAGTGTATTTGGTGGGTAGCTGTGTTGGTCTACAGTCAAGTAGTAAGATTTAAATCCAGGAGCCCCTTAGGGATTGACAGGGTATAAGGTTTTGAGAGTCAAGGGGACCGATGCAGTTAGCTTTGACTCAAAAGTCTGGAAAGCCTTGCTCATTTTCCAGGTGCGACTGGACTCGAAACTTGTTTTCGCTGTGAATCTTCGTTATAACCCTTTTTTTATCATATTGCAGCTACTATGTATCTTATAACCATTTGAACACTTAGCATGTCCTTTTCAGTGTGTAGCAGTATGAATCAGAACTCTCTGAAACAGCTTGTAGGTTTCCTATAGGTAAAGGTATCCCCTGTGCAAGCACCGAGTCATGTCTGACCCTTGGGGTGACGCCCTCTAGCGTTTTCATGGCAGACTCAATACGGGGTGGTTTGCCAGTGCCTTCCCCAGTCATGACCGTTTACCCCCCAGCAAGCTGGGTACTCATTTTACCGACCTCTGAAGGATGGAAGGCTGAGTCAACCTTGAGCCGGCTGCTGGGATTGAACTCCCAGCCTTATGGGCAAAGCTTTCAGACGGCTGCCTTACCACTCTGCGCCACAAGAGGCCCTTTTTAGGTTTCCTATGCTGGGGTGGAAATAAAAATTTTCTTGCAGTGGGAATCAAGCCCCAGTTTTTACAACTGTATTGAAATGTGTGGCTTCCCCATAGCTGTAAATTATTGAGGGTTGTGAGGAGGAAAGGGCTGAGTTTTGGCTCTTGTACACAGCACCGTAAGAAATGCAGTTCCCAGAGGGAGTTTGCCCTTATTACCAGACTGCTTTTTCTATATTATGTTGCTAATGTGCATGCATAATTCATTGATTTTCAGATTGTTGGCTGAATGATTCCCTCCCCCCCTCATAACAAATTAGAAAAGAAGGAATTCTACTGGCAAATATATCTCAACTGCATTGTGACACCGAAAAGGCCTTTTTCTTTTGCAACATAATTTCTTTCTCTGTTCTGGACTTGGGTTGGAGTGATGCGATTTTTATTTTAATTCTTTTTGGGACTGCAATGGAATATAACCTTTTGTCAGGAATCACTCACTGCTGGCCATCCTTTTAAATCAGTGCTGAAATGGAAACAAAGCTGAAGCCTACAGAGTTGCTAAATGGGAAGCTCCAGCTATGGTTTTCCAGCGACGAACGCATGGCAAGCAGCTACTGTTTTATCCATAGTCCCCATCTATATCAGTGATAATGACCTACCTTTATAGGGCTGATTTAAAGATTAGTGAGACAGTATGTGAAGCCCTATGAATGTTCAGTGCCATGATGTGTGAGTGCTAATAAAAGTAAAACAAAATAAAAAAAAACTTGTTCAGTTTCTTAGGCAAAATAAAAATGCCCTGTATATTAGAAAAATCGAATGATAAAGATGTGTTATGGAGTAATACCCACAATACATTGTGTAAGGTCCATATCTCTGTCGTCCTAGTCCTGTCACATTGCTTATCAGACATCTCACTTTATAAAGAAATGAGATGAACTAAAAATAAAAAATATCAAATAAGTCAGTGGTCCCCAACTTTTTTATCACCGGGGACCGGTCAACGCTTGACAATTTTACTGAGGCCCGGTGTGGGGGGGTAGTCTTTTGCTGAGGGACGTCACTGCCGCTGCCTGAGTCCCTGCTCCACTTGCTTTCCTGCCGGCGCCTCTGACTTTCTGCTGCTCACTGGGGGGCGCTGCCAGCAGTAGCTGTGCAGTGTCACGCCGAGGAGGAGCCTCAGCCATGGCTGCCACTGGAGAGCACCAAAGGTGACTCGGCAGCAGAGTGGCAGGGCAGCCCCTGAGGCAGCAGCCAGGGAGGAGGACAAGGAAGAGCTGCGGCCCGGTACCGACTGATCCAAGGACCGGCACCGGTCCCCGGACCAAGAGTTGGGGACCACTGAAATAGGTGACAAATTGAATGCTACACGAAGGTCTTGCCTTAAGCAAGAGAATCTGGACCAATTCATATTGTGTATTGGTGTCAAATGTCTGTACCAAAAATAAGTTTCTCTTTTTGACTAGGACTTAATTTCTAGTGGCATGTACTATTATATATTACACTGAATGTTTTTTGAAGATCGTTTATAAACTTCTTAAAGTATCTTCACTTGCAGTTTATCATTTGTGTAGAAATATAGATGGAATTGGATCTAGCCAGTCTTTCCAAGCAGACTTTATGCAATGACTAAAGAGAACTTAATCTCCCTCTCCCCGATTACCAGAACTTGAGGGCAGCCAATGAAGTTGATGGGTGATAGATTCATGATGGACAAAGGAAATACTTTGTTACACAGCATGTGATCAAAATGTGTCATTCACCACCAGGAGATGTAGCGATGGCCATAAGCATAGACAGCTTGAAAGAGAATTAGATTAGTGGAAAATGAAGACACTAGCCATGGTGACTGTAGGGAGCTTCCATATTCACAAGCAGCCAAACTCTAAATCCCAGAGCCAGGAGACAACAGCAAGGGATGGCCTTGGCATCTATGCCCTGTTGTCCGCCCTCCAGAGGAACTGGTTGGCCACTGTGTGAGACAGGAGGCAGGACTAGATGGACCACTGGTCTGATCCAATAGGTCTCTACTTATGTTCTAATGAAGGCCTCAGACTCAATGTCCTGTTGTTGGCCCTCCAGAAGATTTGGTTGGCCACTGTGTGAGGCAGGATGCTGGACTAGATGGACCACTGGTCTGATTCAGCAGGGTGCTACCTATGTTCTAATGGAGGCCTTGCACTCTATGCCCTGTTGTTGGCCCTCCAGAGGAACTGGTTGGCCACTGTGTGAGCAAGGAGGCTAGATTAAACGGACCAGTGATCTGATTCTACAGGGCTCTACAGGAATGTTCTTGCTTTCCACTGGTGAAAAATCAAGTGTTTATTTATTTATTATTTATTTATTTAGATTTATATACCGCCCTCCCTGAAGGCTCAGGGCGATTTACATTAAAACTAGTCAACAATACATGAAACAGTCTTTGTTAAAAACATACAGTAATTAATAACAGTGGTTGTAACAATATAACAGAATAATGTAACAGTATAACAATATAATAAAATAACTATGGAACAGTGCAATACCACAACAGGTCCAGAGCGCTCTGGTGGAGTTCTGGGAGGAAGGGGGGGAATGGGGGGAAGCTGGAGGAGCGGGGGGCCTTCATTCGCTGTTGGTTGGTATAATCTCCCTCTTATGTTCTTGGTATAAGGAGGTCCATAATGACCTCCATCAAGGTTTTGTTAGCGTTCAGTGAAATTGCATTTCAGTGTTCAGTGAAATTGCGTTCAGTGAAATTGCGTTCAGCGTTCAGTGAAATTGCGTTTGCTGGCAGGGGCTCATGGGAATTGTAGTCCATGAACATCTGAAGGACCACAGGTTGACTACCCCTGTTCTAAAGCAATAAGGAATGGCAGTTGTTATAAGGAGGGGATTTAGGTGAGATTGAATGGAAAAGTTGGCTGGATCCAGTTTATGATTTGTTCCAAATTCTAAGTAAAATATGCCTTCAGATAAGAAGCCAGGAAATGCACCTGGGACATTTAAGGCTTCCGGATTTCAGACCCACTGTGGAAACTAAACTGCATTTCTCTTGCTTGCATTTCTGTGCTCCTGATTTGTAGTCACAGAACAAATCCCAGTTTGTTGTTTTGCTGTTGTTCTGACATTTAAACAAATTATGGCTTGTTTGGAACTAAGGTGTCTTCAGTTTCCTAGCTGCATGCCAGGAAGAGAGACAGAGAGCAAGTGAAACAGAGGACTTTTCAGCTCGTTCTTCTCATTAACAAACTGGAGCTTGGTCTTGAAGCATGAATTTGGCTGCTTTGTTATTTGAAAATCTGTTACCTAAAATATCATAACATCCTAAGGGGAGTGTTAAAGCAGCAGGTGGTATGAATTAAGCTCACGGTGTTGGGGGGCATCAAGGCAGTTTGGTAACTACACAGTGACTCAGACCTGTCTTGTACTGGGATATAACATTGTTCATTGGTGACTAAATCCTTGGAGCGGTTTTACTGTCAAGCTACACACTTCTGGGAATCTACACTTAGTGCAGAAAGGGAAGGACACTGACTTGGGATATGGAGGACCAGGCATGCTTCTCAATTAACAGATTTTGCATCTAGACGGTCAAAACTTTCAGACTAGTCCCATTTATAGTTTAGCACTGTGTTCTGCTTCGGTAGAGAATACACTATGGAATCAGTTAAGTGTGCCTTGACCAGCATCTCCATGTTCTCTCTTGACATTTTCCATGGTTGAGGCCAGCGCGCCAAGGAAGATCTGACCCCCCTTTGGAACCATCTTTGGTGGCTCATGACATCTCCTATGTCTACCCCGGAGGTAGTGGGGGGGGGAGCTTTTTAATTGGTTCGTCGCAATACATCTTGGAGTTGTAGGTTATATGATCTTATTATTATTATTATTATTATTATTATTATTATTATTATTATTATTATTATTATTATTAGATTTATAGCCCGCCACTCCCTTGCGGCTCGTGGCATTTTAAGGGCATTTTTATTGGGGTTTTAATGTATTATATATTCTGTAACCCGCCACATGCCTTTGGGGAGTGGCGGGATAAAAATCCAACAAATGAATAATAAATAAATTGTGACTTTTCACAGAATGAAAAACAAAAGTTAAGCAGCGTTAAGTGTTGTATGGTAGCAGGAGCAAAGATCAGATTATAGGCAGTGGGCATACGTGGGATGTTTTTGTATGATGTGAAGCGCCGTGAGCCCGCTTGCTGGGAGCGGCGGTATACAAATATAACTAATTAATTAATAATGGAATCATTGACAATTTTAAGGCACATTAAGTACCTGGAGCATTTTGTCATGCTATTTTGTCATGTATTTATGCCCAGCCAGCTGGGTGACCTTGGGCTCGCCACGGCACTGATAAAGCTGTTCTGATTGAGCAGTGATATCAGGGCTCTTTCAGCCTCACCTCCCTCACAGGGTGTCTGTTGTGGGGAGAGGAATGGGAAGGCGACTGTAAGCTGCTTTGAGCCTCCTTCGGTTAGGGAAAAGCGGTATATAAGAACCAACTATTCTTCTTCTTCTTCTTCTTCTTTTTCTTAATGCAGCAAGGGACACCTGCATATGGACAAAAGCTTCTGGTTGCTCAACTGCTGCAGTTCCCACCTGCTAAGCATGTTCCTCATGTACATCTTTTTAGTGTGGATGGAGATGTACATGCCCATCTGGAACTGCTTGCCATCTTGTGTAATAAGCACTGGATTATGCCAGAGGGTTCATGTCAGTGAACTGGTAATGGAAAGTATCCTCAAGTCGCATCTGACTTAGAGCAACAATGTAGAGTTCTCAAGGAAAGAGACATTCAGAGCTAGTCTGCCATTACCTGCCTCCATTTCACAATCCCTGTGGTCTCCCATCCAAATAGCAACCAGGGCCGATCCCAGTTAGCTTCTGAGATATGATAAGACTGGGCTAGCGCAGGCCATCCAGGTCAGGATATCAACTAACTACATAAGAAGAAGAGTAGGTTTTTATATGCCGCTTTTCTCTACCCAAAGGAGTCTCAAAGCAGCTTACATTTGACTTCCCTTTCCCCACAACAGACACCCTGTGAGGTGGGTGAGGCTGAGAGAGCCCTGATATTACTGCTCGGTCAGAACAGTTTTATCAGTGCTGTAGTGAGCCCAAGGTCACCCAGCTGGCTGCATGTGGGGGAGTGGGGAATCGAACTCAGCTCACCAGATTAGAAGTCCGCACTCCTAACCACTACACCAAGCTTGGATTCAGATGGGTAGCCCTGTTGGTCGGAAGCAACAGAACATAGTTTGAGCCCAGTGGCACCTTAAGGCCAGCAAAGTTCAATTCCCGGGTATGAGCTTTCATATGCATGCCCACTTCATATTTAAACTTAGTTGGTCTTAAAGGTGCTACGGGTATCAAACATTACTATACAAAAAGAATCTTTACACTGAGAGATGTTAATCCTCTGTTATTTTTTCTGTCATTTTTATTACACAGTCTTGTACGGCACAATGTGCATAATATTACGGACATATATTCTGGAATAGACTTTGTTCTCAACATGATAAAGGATAAGTGTTTAGAACAAGTGTTCAGTGTCTTAAAATTAAAACCAAACATCGCCAGGTAACTTTTTAGATTCCTGGAAATGTAAATTTGTGAAAGTGTGTTAAAATGTTGAAATACTGGTTTAAACAATCTGAACAGAACATTGGTGAACTCAAACTAACTTTCCTGATCTTGCTTAGTAGAGAGATGCTTCAAATAAAAAACTTGTTTTGAGGACATATGTGGGGTTCTTTTGCTGACTTTATCACTGGTGCACACTCGGATATTTAGTCAAAATTTAGAAGTGTCAGGTGGAGCTGATGGGATTTTGCATAATGAATATAGTGAGAAACTTT
This sequence comes from Paroedura picta, assembly GCF_049243985.1. NCBI lineage: Eukaryota > Metazoa > Chordata > Lepidosauria > Squamata > Gekkonidae > Paroedura > Paroedura picta. The sequence goes on from NC_135370.1 coordinate 169,367,148, forward strand.
GTAAGGTGGTGTGTGCCAGACATGACTGGTGGATGTGCAAGACTTCTGTAACACTACTTAGTACATTTCTGGTGTGAGACTGAAGTAGCCATCCTGAGTGTTAAAGGGGGAAAATTCCTGATGCTCCTGGCAGATAAATACTCCTTTGAAAGTGGGACATAGCTTTTTCAACCTAGCATTTCACAGCAATCTGCTTTTGGTGTACCCTTTTAAAATCAGCTATTCCGTTCCCCCCCCCCCCCATCATGAGCGATGCATGCTGGACTCTGTGCTCTAAGTGAGAATTTATTTTCAGGAAATAGTTTTTGTCAGATAAGGGAATTGTGGTGAGTCTCATTTCTCCTCCTGGTTTCTCCGTCATCCGAGACTTTCAGAGCAGTGGGGGATGACCAAGCATCTTGGTATTTCTGACTAAAGAACTCCCTTCTCTTTTCCAGGAGGAGAACCAGGTACTTTTCTAGGTAGTTCTAGGAAGAATGAGCAACCGTGAATATGCTGTGCTGCCCCACAGGCAATAAGGCCTCTCCTGACCTCCATATACCACAGGACCAGCTCATGGGTTGGGATCCTCAGGTGGGTTGCAAAGCCCCACCCATTTGGTTGCAAGCATCTCTAGAGCAGTTTCTTTTGGTCATCTTTTGGAAGGACCTCCTGTATAGTTTTCAGTAGAGTAAGGGAGTCAGACCTTCACGTATGTTGACACACGTGCAAACTAAGGGAGGATACTCAAGAGAGGATACTCAAGAGTGGAGAAAATTTGTCCATGGTTCGCCTGATCCTAGGAGTGTTCCTCAATATGGTATATCTCCTGTTGTTGGGTATGCGTTTTGTGTCCCTTACTCTCATAAGAGTTAGATTCACCCTGCATTTTCACTCACTCACATGATCCCACTCCTTACTAAATGTCTCTCTCTCCCTCTCCCATAGTGGTTAAGAGTGGTGGCTTGATTCCCCACTCCTCCACATGGAGCCAGCTGGGTGACCTTGGGCTCATTAAAGTCCTGATAATGCTGTTTTCACAAAGCAGTTTTTGGAGCCTGCCTTGGGAAGACTGCTCCATACAGCAGGGGAGCACCTACCAAAATCCCAAGAAGAAATAGTTCTCAGTGACCTGATTGGAGGAACTTTTGTTGTTTATGCCCTGCTCTTCTGTACTATAAAATAGTCAACGTGTCTTAAGATCACCTTCCCTTCCTCTCCCTACCACAGGAAACTTGTGAGGTAGGTGGGGCTGACAGACTGGCCCAAGGTTACCAAACAGATTTGGTGTGTAGAAGTGGGGAATCAAACCCAGTTCATCAGATTAGAGAGTACCTCTCTAAACCTCTACACCATGCTGGCTTTCTAATTGGGAACTAATAATCCCCATTCAGAGCTGCCAAACAAAGGTGCAGACATGTAAATAAGAGGGTCCCATGTTGTGAAGGACCTTTAATTAAACACTGAAGCAGATTGGAAGCCAATACAGCGGTCTTAAACTTGGGGCAGTGTTTTCTAAATGCTTCATCCTATCAGTAATCTAGCACATCCTGCACCAGTTGTATATTATATGTGTATGCTGCTACTTCCAGCAGAGCTGGCTCATGGCTGCTCACCACAATAAAAATTTATACAATCCTTATCCATTGTTCCTCTTAATATTTGTGAAACAGCCCTGGGGGTGGAGATGTCCTGGCTGTCCAAGATGGAATAGGGCCAGTCAGGGTGCAATCACACCCTGATTGGTCCTCCCTCTCCAGTTCCCGCCCTCCTTCCACTTTGCTCTCAGACACCTGTGAAGAGACACACAGAGAGCCCTGCCAAACTGCAAACGACCCCTGATTACCTGCCTGGAAGGATCCCTAATTGCCCATTGTATTCCTGGTTGCAATGAGCTTTCTTGCTGGTGAAACAATAAAACCAAAAATTCCAACCTTGTCCTAACCCCCGTCAGTCCCAACAACTCCGTCACATCCTCCAGTCAGCCTCACTGTACACTGGCTCCAGGACGATGGTCTAATGGCACATCAGAGGAGGGGAAGATCTTCAGGTCCCACCTGGCCTCAACTAAAGGCCTTGAGGAAGAGTTCCGTCCTCAGCTCTTCTGAGATAGCCTTCAAGGAGGTAGCCTGGACTGAAAGGCACCACAGATGTGACTAGCTTGCTTGAGCCTTAAAAGACAATTTCCTTACCATATTAAGCTTGAAAAAAGGTTCTTTATGCCACTTTTCTGGCAGAAGGGCTGGATCTGACAGAACCCCCATGCACTTAACTGAATCTGGCAGTGATGGTTTTATTTATTTAAATTGTTTGTACCTGGCTTTTCTCCACAATGGGAACCAAAAGCAGCTTATACAATGTTCTCTCTTCCATTTTATCCTCAGAATAGGCTGACTAGCCCAAGGTCACCCAGCGAAGTTCCATGGTATGAGTGGGAATTCATACCCAGGTCTTCTACTTACCAGTATGACATTTTTAACCAATACACCACATCGTCCAAGATGCATAGTGCACATTGTTCCAGAATCCCATCCTTCCCAACTAACATCAGCTCTGTCTCAGCATGTTTTTTCTTGAACCTATTGTCAGCAGCTTTCAGATGCCATTCTAAAATGAAGACAGTTGCTTATGGAGCAATAATATTCCACTGAGTGGTTCAGCAGTGGAATCGGCTGCCTAAGGAGCTGGTGAGCTCCCCCTCGCTGGCAGTCTGCAAGCAGCAGCTGGACAGATACTTACAGATGCTCTAAGGCAGGGGTAGTCAACTAGTGGTCCTTCATATGTCCATGGACTACAACTCCCATGAGCCCCTGCCAGCAAATGCTGGCAGGGGCTCATGGGAATTGTAGTCCATGGACATCTGGAGGACCACAGATTGACTACCCCTGCTATAAAACACTCCACTCTTGACCAGAGTTTGTTATTACTGCTTTGGACTTAAGTGCGGTAGTTATCAGGAAAGGGCCAGTGTTGCCCCATTCCCCCTCCCTCTGCTCTAAGGTGATCCTGGAGTAAGCAGGGGGTTGGACTAGATGGCCTGTATGGCCCCTTCCAACACTGTGATTCTGTGATGAATAGCTTGGTTGTCAACAACATATTTACCACTCCCCACTCCAAATCTTTGGACAGTCTTGGTCAGTAGTCTTACACCAATATTAAATATCCATCAGTGACAGTATTGAAGAAGAAGAAGAGCTGGTTCTTATATGCCACTTTTCTCTACCAGGAGTCTCAAAGTGGCTTACAATCCCCTTTCCACTCCCCACAACAGACACCATTTGAGGTGGGTGAGGCTGAGAGAGCCCTGATATAACTGTCTGGTCAGAACAGCTTTGTCAGTGCTGTGGCGAGCCCAAGGTCACCCAGCTTGGTTGCATATGGGGGAGTGCAGTATCACACCCAGCTCGCCAGATGAGAAGTCTGCACTCCTAACCACCAAGCTGGCTCTCTGTGGAATTCTACAGGAGACCTCCCCTGCAGCAGAAGCTACATTATCCTGCATATGGTCAGACAAGAAAAGGCTGGAATTATTATAGAGCCACGCCCCTTAACATTATAGCCATTAGGCATCTTGAAAGAACGGCATGGTTTATACGCAGGGGTGGCCAAACTGGCTCTCCAGATGTCCATGGGCTACAATTCCCATGAGCTCCTGCCAACACATGCAGGCAGAGGCTCATGGGAATTGTAGCTCATGAACATCTGTAGAGCCACAGGTTGGTCACCCATGGTTTATAGCAAAGGTCCCCAACATTGTCACCCATGGACATCATGGCGCCTGCCAAGAGTTTAGAAAGTTGGCAGGTCCAGGTTGGGTTCTGCTTGGATACTGCAGATCTGATTGACTGCAGTTTTGAAAAAAAGAATTACTTCAGCAGCAGCTGCCACCATAGCACAAGTAACTACAGCATGATTGAAGGTCAACTGTGTGCACGGGAGAAAATATTTTAAACCAACACATTCATTTTACGGGCATCCTGTTTGGAATGACGAATAATCACTCTCAGAGTTATGCATGCCCTCACTCCCTGACACTTTTTGTTTGGCTCTGCCTCCCCTGTCAGCTACCCTGTTGTGGTTGAGCCCACCACCCTGTATCAGAATTCCAAAAATGCCTGCAGGCTCAAGGAAGGCTGGGGACCCACGGTCTGTTGTATTGACAGTGGCTAATAAATCCAGCGGGATTTATCTATCTGAATATGGAAATCATTGACCAGAGCCATCTCTGTGCCACAGGCAGGACTGAAGCCAGACTGGAAAGGGTCAAGGACAGATGAGACATCCAGAGACTTCTGGAGTTGTTCAGCTGCCACATGTTCAATTAATTTCCTCCCAAGGGCAGATTTGAAACTGGCCTGGATCCCTTTAGCCAATGAAAGTTTCTTAATGACAGGACAAATTAAACCGGTCAAGTGCAACAGACGTAAGCTAAAATGGATTATAGAGGGACAGTAAGCAGTTTAATGCATGTTAATCTTAGGCAAGACAGACCTCCCAAAATATAGCCAAGTGTTTATGCAAGGAGCCAGAACTAGTATCCTGAATTGGACAGTTTATTATCTTATTTATTTATGTTTGGATTTATGTAACTGCAGCTCTAAGTGAACTGGCTCACGGCGGTTTACAATCTTATAAATACACATCCAATAGAAGGAGGAGGAGGAGGAGGAGGAGGAGGATCTTATATGCCACTTTATCTCTACCCGAAGGAGGCTCAAAGCGGCTTACATCCACCTTCCCTTTACTCTCTCCACAACAGCCACCCTGTGAGGTGAATGAGGCTCAGAGAGCCCTGATATCACTGCCCAGTCAGAACGGTTTTATCAGTGCCATGGCGAGCCCAAGGTCACCCAGCAGGCTGCATGTGGGGGAGTGCAAAATCGAACCTGGCATGCCAGATTAGAAGTCCATACTCCTAACCACTACACCAAACTGGCATATACAATACAATAATAACCATTTAAACAGTCCCCCAGTAAAACATAGTTCTAAAAACTCAACTATACAACTGATGGCGGTGTCAATTAATTTAGTTAAAAATTCATCCCACACAGTGTGACCAGGAGGGGGCAGATATAACTATCAAGGTTGATATCGCCAGGGTAGATCACCATGGTTCGAGGCCAATTTCTTACTGGCCCAGCACCCTTGACCGTGACATGTCAGGAGGGCATGCTTTGATGGCGTTCTTCAAGACCCATAATCTTTTGATGGTGTTTTCAGTGCTGTTAAAAATTCCCTCTTTCTGAAAAAGTCCCAGTTGTCTTTCTGAAAAAATGTTGCGGGGCAGCCAGCTAAATAAGAATAAAGTTCAGTAGCCCAGCTGAACGTACAGGTTATTGATGGTGCTGAAAGCTAGTTGTGTCACATGGAAGCAAGCCAAGTTGAAGTCCTGCTGCTAGACAACTCGGCAACTTTGAGCCTTAGTTTGATGTATTATGGAATGATAATAACGTCCTGGAGGAAAACTGTATGGCTAGGCTTACTGGTGAAGGATACAGGCGTGGTAGAAGCATTGCTGTTCTGATCATCCAGGCTCTTGAAATTATTGAGCCCTGAAATATACCTGATGCCAAGCAGTGAGGGCTTTAATTGTTTTCTGGAATGCATGTACAAGAGGTCTCTCAGGAATTAAGTCCATCAATGTTATGCCGGTAACAAGAGCCTATTTTGTACATGCAATATCTTCTATGGAACAGTGGGAAATGCCTTGATGTACCAGCTAGAATGGATTCTCAATATGTTTTCCAGGATAAATGGAAAATGTAAGAGTAAGTGTTATAATTGGTCTGAGGAGGAAATTTTGTCCCCTAAAAGTGACTCATCATCAGTTTTCAGTCTGGCTCTGCTTACCCGTTTTATTCCTAAAATACTTTTTGCATGTAGCTGTGTTTCAGGGCAGCTGCAATCACCAGTAAACCCATATGGTGCTGGGTCAACATGCCTAATAACTTAGATTCAAGTGGGTAGCCGTGTTGGTCTGAAGCAGCGCAATAAAACAAAATCAGATTCCTGTGGCACCTTTAAGACCAGCAAAGATTTATTCAGGGCGTGAGCTTTCGAGTGCAAGCACTCTTCCTCAGACTATGAGTGCTTGCACTCAAAAGCTCACACCTTGAATAAATCTTTGTTGGTCTTAAAAGTGCCACTGGACTCTGATTTTGTTTTATGATGCCTAATAACTATCAAACTCTGCTTGGTCATCCTGTTTATCTGGGTTTCCTTAATATGGTTTGGTGTGAATTTGAAGCCTGGCAGTTTATTGAAAAGTGATGATCAGCAGACTGTGGTCTTACTGAGAACAGCCCCAATTTCTTCAGGTTTGAACACTGAATGGGTTTTTTTTTCCATTGCTTAAGCAGGACTCTCTCTTTAGAAGCCAAAGTGTTCTTGGTTTCTAAGAGATGAAGGTAAACACGTAACTTTGCTCGAGGCTTCATTTTATAAAATCCGTAATTTCATTTTTTGGTAAAACCACATTGTAGCTCCGGAATCAAATCTTAGGGTTCCCTTCCGGTGCCTGATGGCTCATCACCCATGACTTTTGTCATGAAAACAGTAATTAAGAAGAAGATGGTCCCAATTGCTGTGGCAGTGATGCTTGTTTATTTGGGGCAATCATGCTACAGGCTGCCCAACCATGTTCTATGGCAGGATGGCCAAACTGTGGCTCTCCAGAGGTCCTTGAGGGCATGTTCTGGAAGGGGCTCATGGGAATTGTAGTCCATGGACCTCCGGAGAACCACCTCTGTTCTACGGAATAGTAGTGAAATAAAGTTGATAGCATAGGCTGGAACGGCACAGTTTCAGGTCTAATGTTCAGTACTGACCATGAATATTGTCAAACGATTGTATGTACAGAGGTTTGCTGTTGTGGGGAGGAAAGTATCTATGGTGCTTGTTTTTATGTATACACTAGCAAGGAAGCTCGTTGTATCTACGAATACAACGGGCACTAGCAGCACCAGCGTGCCCAGGCCGTACCAAGGGCTGGCAGCCCCCAGAGATCCTGCAAACTCCACCCAGCTTGTTGTAATTATTTGAGCACAATGCCCTTTTTTGGGGGGGGGATAAAATGAAGCTTACAGTGTGTATGAATCTCTGTGAGGTCCCACTGAAATTGCTGGGGAACTGTTGATGTCTGCATCTTGGGAAATGCAAATTCAAACGAGATGGTGTTTATTTATTTATTTATTTGGATGTTTAATTGTCCAGATCATCAGTATTGGTGTGTGTGTGGCTTATGCTAGAATTTGCTTTGCAGCTGCGTATGTCAGTTTGTAGCCTTCCAAAAATCAGTAATCAGTGACCATTAATAAAGCTGGTAAGGGGTGCTGGGAGGAGCTGGGACTCACTTCCTAACCACCAATCAGGTTGGCTGTCCTGGCTTTCCCATTTCTGATTGCCATCCGTCCAACAAACAGTCAATCAGGAAGGAAGTCCCAAACCTGGTTGCATCCCCCTCCAACTTCTTCCATTTGGAAGGAGTTCCAGCCCGGTAAGCAGGAACTAGGAGGGAGTACAGAGGGCAAATGACTATGGGCTGGGGAGGGGAGCTCTGCCAGGGCTCCTGCTGCCCCAAGCAGCTCCAGCTGCGGCCTTGGTAGGGCTGCTGGGACAGCGGGAGGAGGAACGGACTGCCCCAAAGCACCTCCCCCCAATCCCTAAAGGCCATATGAGGCCTCTCTCGGCCTTGGCTGGCCTGCCCGGGCTGGGGGGTGGGGGTGGCCTAGCACCTGTTGTATTCAGGGATACATTGGACTTTTCTGCTAGTATAGTAATAAGGAAAGGGAAGGCGACTGTAAGCCGCTTTGGGACTCCTTCGGGTAGAGAAAAGTGGCATATAAGAACCAACTCTTCTTCACTGTCTTGTTTGGAAGTGAAATGTACTGATGCTTGCTTCAGTAGTCCAAAAACGCCTCTGCAAATTGCCTTCAGGCCCTGGGAATCTTTTCTTTCTTCACCGTCTTGCTTAAACAGCAGAGTAAAAACTATTGACTCTCCTGATACAGCTGTGATTTTGTGAAGGCAAAATAATCCCTGGAGCTAAAAAAGTGGCTCCATCTCGTTTTCATGTATTTCCTAATATGTCCTTGAGAGATGTGCAAAAGTTGCTGCCTGACCTCTTTTGTGCCTTCCTGTCCTTATTCCTAACAGGAGGGTTGAATATGTCAGGTGAAGTAACAGCTCCCTCGAAGTGCTGCTTCATGGTGTCTGGTCAAATGTATTGCTGACTCCCAAATAGAAAGGAGAAAAGAGAGAAGACAATCAAAGCTGCAGTTGCATTCCGTGTTTTTAAAAAGAGCTGATCTTCAGGGACGGTTTATCCATGTAGCACGTGCTTCCAGGGGGCCCTGCATAGTGCCTCCCCCCCATGGATCAGGACTGTAGCCCCTCTCCTCCCCCTTTGCCCTCTTTAAGGACATGCAGAAGGACACCTCTTTCCACTGTGGGGACCCCCTCTGTCCCCAGTCCGGCTGCTCCCACTGCTATTGTACTCTCCTAGGGTCCTGTGCATCTATAAACTGGCTCTGGTGTGATGAGCCCTGCAAATCCTTAAACCACTCCTGATCTTCTTATGTGTGTAACATTGTCATTGCAAGCTTAACAGGGTTTTTTCCCCCAAACGCTCTTGATTTTTGCTAGGTCAGCTCCCCAGCTTGTTAAATAGAAAATGTTTTTTGCTCACTGGCATCTCTGGTTTTTTGCTTCTCTGACAGCGTGTCTAGTTTGTTTAAGGTTGTGCCTTACATTGAAGGCCTTTTTGTCTTTTTGTTTCAGGCTCAGTTATGTCTTTTCTTGGCTTAGTAATGACTGTTTTCATGTTCTGTGATAATTTGTTTGTATGCAAAACAAACCAGCAACTAAAAATGCTGAGTTAAAAACTGAAGAGGGATTGCTTTGAAGACACTGATTGATGTGAACATATCACTGTACACAGTCTGGGAGTAAAATTGGGTCATAGAATCATAGAGTTGGAAGGGACCATACAGGCCATCTAGTCCAACCCCCTGCTCAACGCAGGATCAGCCCTAAGCATCCTAAATGGGTCGTCCCATTACTCTGTAGGGAAGGTTTTTTTCTTCTTCAACCTCAAAGGCAGCAAAGTCTACTAAGTTAATAAAGGTGCTATTCAAGCCTACAAGAGTTATACTAGAAGCAGAAGAAGCAGCAGCAGAAGAAGAATTGGTTCTTATATGCCGCTTTTCTCTACCTGAACGAGTCTCAAAGCTTTTTCAGCCTCACCTCCCTCACAGGATGTGGGGAGAGGAAAGGGAAGGCGAATGTAAGCTGCTTTGAGACTCCTTCGAGTAGAGAAAAGCGGCATCTAAGAACCAACTCTTCTTCTTCTTCAGTAATATCAGGGCTCTCTCAGCCCCACCAACCTCACAGGGTGTCTGTTGTGGGGACAGGAAAGGGAAGGTGATTGTAAGCCGCTTTGAGACTCCTTTGGGTAGAGAAAAGAGGCATATAAGAACCAACTCTTCTTCATCATCTATAAGTCCTAGGCAGAGGCCATTGTTACACTGGTATAACTAGAGCTGGCTAAGTGGCATAGCTGCTGCTTTACCCGTTAGAAGACCCCAAGGTCAGTTTCCAGCATCTGGTGCTAAAAGGATCAGGTTGTAGCTAATGTGGAAGGCCCTCTCCCTGGGGCCTTGATCAACCACCGCCAGTCAGACTAGACAATACTGTTCTCCAGAGATCGATTGTCTGACTTAATCTAAGGCAGGATCGATCTTTATGGGAGGGGTCGCATGAACACATGAAATTGCCTTATACTGAATCAGTCCCTTGGTCCGTCAAAGTCAGTACTGTTTCCTCAGACAGGTGGCGTCTCTCCAGAGTTCCGGGTAGAGTTCTTTCTCATTGCCTCCTGCCAGATCCTTTAACTGGAGATGCCAGGGTTTGAACCTGGGACATTCTGCATGCCCAAGTGTATGCTCTACAACTGAGCTCCAGCCCCACTCCTCACCTCCCCTGTCCAATTTTATATAAATAGACATCAATATAGGTACTACAGTTACTAGTTTGTGCCAAGCTTTTTGTTATCGCATTGCTTACTTCACTTCCTTTTAAAAAATATCTTAAAATATATTATATATATATACCGTATTTGCCGGCGTATAAGACGCCTGGGCCTATAAGACGACCCCCCCAACATTTCCACTCAAAATACAGTACTATGGGCCACTATGGGCAGCTATGTCTATCTGAAGTGCACCCGGCGTATAAGATGACCCCCCCCCCCACTTGGAGGCATGTTTTTCAGGGGGGGAAAGTAGCAAATACTGTATATATAATATATATATATTAATATATAATTGATATGATATGATATGATATGATATGATATAATAATAAAATCACATTAATGCCATTATAACTAACCATAGCAGCAGGAATACATCATTAACATAATTCAAACCAGAGCTAAAAAGCATGAAAAAACATTTAAAAAAAAAACAATCCGAAACATTGAGCAGGAAATAAGAAGCACTGAGGGAATGGCAAGTGAAACAGAACAACACAAAAACCTTCACATGCTGGCAGAAGATGTCAGTAGAAGGGAACAGACAAATCTCCTTGGGGGGAGAGTTCCAGAGTTTTGGTATCCTATTGTGCATGAACAAATTCTGCAGAATACTCAGGAACAGGAAAATATAAGCGTTGGTTTCCTAGTGAGAGCTAGTGTGGTGTAGAGCTAGGATCTGGGCGATTTCCACCTTCTGTGCCGTGGAAATTTGGTGGGTGCTCAGTCACATGCACTCAGCTTAACCTGTCTCACAGGGTGACTCTTGTGGGGATCGAAATGGAGAAGAGATCAATATAAGCCTCTTGAGGCTTCCACTGTGGAGAAAGGCAGGATGTAAATGAAGCTAGTGAGATAAATAGATAAAAGCTTTTATTTCCACTGAGCAATTAGTTTCTGACTGATTTTGTTTGGTTTGATTATATCGGTATATTCTAACGTTGAATGAAATGTTACACATATATTCATAGACAAAAAATTAATTACAAGGCCTTAAAAAAAGTCCAGATTAGCCTAAACTCATCAGAGCCTGAAAGCTAAGCAGGGTTAATACTTGGATGGGGGACCACCGAGAAACAGAAGAAGAGCCCTGCTGGATCAGGCCAGTGGTCCATCTAGTCCAGCATCCTGTCTCACACAATGGCCAACCAGTTCCATGACCTTCCAAAGAACATCAGAAGAGCCCTGCTGGATCAGACCAGGGGTCCATCTAGTCCGGCATTCTGTCTCACACAGGGGCCAGCCAGTTCCTTTGGAAGGCAACAACGAGGCCCAGAGACCAAGGCCATTCTTTGATGATATCTCCTGGCTTTGGGATTCAGAAGTTTAAGGCATCTGAATATAGAGGTTCCCCCCCAGTCATCATGGCTGGTAGCCACGGATAGACCTATCCTCCATGAATCTATCTAATCCCCTTTAAAATTGTTTATTCCTGAACAAATTCCACATTTTAATTGTTCTCTGTATAAACAAGTTGCTATACAGGCAGTGGCAAACCACCTCTGCTTATCTCTCGCCTTGGCGGGCTGTGACTTGATGGTGCTTACCTAATTATTATTGAAATAAAGCTCTAGTGCTGAAAGGATGAACTTCTAAAAAGTGTCGTTTTTCTGTTTTCCCCTCCTCCCCCCCCCCCAGAATGTATGACAACATGTCCACAATGGTGTATCTAAAGGAAGACAAGTTGGAGAAGCTCACCCAGGATGAAATTATTTCGAAGACCAAGCAAGTCATTCAGGGATTAGAAGCACTGAAGAATGAGCACAATTCCATCTTGCAGAGCTTACTGGAGACACTTAAGTGTTTGAAGAAAGACGATGAGACCAATCTGGTGGAAGAGAAATCGAACATGATTCGCAAGTCTCTGGAGATGCTGGAACTTGGACTCAGTGAAGCACAGGTAAAAATAAAGCACAAATAAAGCATACCTTATTTGCCGTGAAGTTTATTAATATTACCCTCTAAGTGTAGGATTTGAGGGGGAGGGAGGGTTTTTGTTGTAAAACAGAAAGGCAACTGATGCTCAATTACAAATCAGGTAGAAACAGAACAGTATCTTCTCTGGTCCATTCTGCAGGTCATGATGGCTTTATCGAATCACTTGAACGCAGTGGAGTCGGAGAAGCAGAAACTGCGTGCTCAGGTTCGCAGGCTCTGCCAGGAGAATCAGTGGCTGAGGGACGAGCTGGCCAACACTCAGCAGAAACTGCAGAAGAGTGAGCAGTCTGTGGCACAGCTGGAGGAAGAAAAGAAGCACCTAGAATTCATGAACCAGTTAAAGAAATACGATGATGACATTTCCCCTTCAGTAAGTAGCCGTTTAAAAAAAATGTTTTCCATCTTTTGCTCTGCTAAAGAAGTAGCAGGGTTTTTTTTACACTTGCTACTTAACATTTCATCAATAGCCGAAAACCAGCAGGAGTCTTCGCAGCACTTTGACCCATTATGCACGGGGGTTTTAGCGCACATTCGGGGTGGAATGGCGGCGACTAAAATCACAGATAACGCACGGAGCCGGCTGCAACCGGCTGCAGCTTCGGTGCATGCCGCCGAAAAAGCCGCGTCAGTGAAACGCGGAAGAAAGCGCAGCTTCCGGGTGAGCGGGGCGCAACCAGAAGCGGCGCCCGGATCGGCGCGTGCATAATCGGTTACTCTGGGTTTTGCCGCCGTTGCGCCCCGCCCCGTGCATAACCGGTATGCGTCGCGTCTTCCCCCTCCGCGTTTTCCACGTGACCCGAAATTGCCGTTTCGGCGGCCGTGCATAATGGGCCTTTTAAAGGCCTATTTGTGTCTCAAACGCATTGAGGACTGTAGTCAAGTTCGTCTGACGCATAACCAGTCGAATACGTTTTTACCACTTCCCCGCTGTATGCCCAGCAAGACCAAAGGGGTCATGAAATGCAGGAGGTACGGCGGGTGGTGTTTGTATGAACTCCAGATGTATTCAAGGTCAGCATCATGATTATTCATGCTAGTACCTGGAGACTAAAAACTCACTAGTTCTGCTAAGTTGATTCTCACCTGGAGCGGTTGAGAAATTCCTGGTGCCATGAGACTCCTACCATGGCAGCTAGTTTGGAAGTTTGGTCTTCCAAAATAGAGGTTGTGTGGTTATTGATGACAGCGGTCGTGTGGTTATTGATTACAGAGGTATCCATGTTAGTCTGTTGTGGCAAAAATAAACAGGCCTCTACCGATGAACACATTTTTATTCCAAAACTAGCAAAGAAGCCCACTGCAGTTAGGAATGCAGCGGCACTAGCAAGGTAGCGCGGTGGGGTGGGTAGTTGGCGTGCGGCGCAGTGGTGGGAGAGGCATGTGGCGGACTTATTGGGCTGCAGCGAACGTCTCCCTGGGGAAGGTGGTAGGGCGAGTGATCAGCGGCTGGCAGGGTCAGAGGCACTCGGCTTCCCCAGCCCTCAGCATCAGGGCTGCAACTCTGATGGCAGGGCTCCAGCGACGGCTGCCTGGCAGTGTTGTGGCTAGTGTGTCGCCAACTGGGCACTCCGGCTGTGGAGCGGGGTTCACAGCTGCAGTTGCAGCTGGCACCGCATCTTCTGCCCTCAGAGGGCAGGGAGTGTGTGAGCGCAAGGTGGCCAGCGCAGTGAGTGTCCGGCTTGAGGGGGCAGGCTCCATAGGGTCCACGTGAAGCCGTGTGGTGCCTGGTTGGGGCGGCCACTGGTGGGCCGGTCAGGGCAGCAGCAAAGCGAGTGAAGTGGAGGAGTGGAGCATCGGTGGCGGCCAGGCAGCATCTGTTGGTAAGGGTGGCCGCGCGGCTCACAGCCAGCTTCTGGAGGCAGACACTCCAGGGGCCGGCCCAAGCTCGGCGCGGCTGAATTGGCCTGTGTGGGCAGAAGTGCAGGCTGGACCCCAGATGTGTCCTGGACAGCATTTCAACCACTGGGTGCTTTCCGGGATATTAGGGAGAACTATGGTAAGGATGGGTTTTTGTGGCCACCAACTTCAGGTAACCTGTATGCTGAATTCTTGTAGGTAGACCAAAAAGGAGGGGAAAATAAGCAGCAGGTCAAGAAATGCAGGAAGAACAGTGTGAAGTTGACTATTTAAAATTCATAGTTAACAACAGCAACAAAAATACAGAGGCCATTTAAGTAGGTATGTTAAGCTAGTCGATGGCTGTAATTAATGGGGAGTCTTGGGATTTGCCAGGTTAGTTAACACCTGTAGTGAGTAAGAAATCTCAGATTCTTCTTTAGAAGTAAAACCTCTTGAACTCAAGTTCAGTAGTTTCACCCTGGATTTTTCTTATATTGAAGAACAGGAACGATGTAGATCAGTAACATAGCATTTGTGGGTTTCCCCTGCACATATTTTGTATTCTTTTTTGAATACCCTGAAATGGACCTACCATGCTCAAAATAGATGTCCAGGAGAATCAAGAGGGGTATCTTTCTCCTTCTGAAGGTCATAACCGGAATGAGCACAGTTGTTTATCCCAGATGTAGTTCTGAAGCAAGAATGAAATGGGCTCAAATAATCCACTTTATCCAAGTCAGACTGTGGCTAAATTGTTCTATCGCCAGGCTCCAATATGAAATATTCCAGATTAACGTGTAATATTCCCATCAGAAGCACTTGAAGAGGGCTTTTCAAAGTAAGTGTTGATTTTCGGAGGGGTCCCAAGGCTACCCTGGTCTTTCCTGACCACCCTGGCCCATCTTAAATCAGGCTCATTTTCGGCACTTAGACTTGGCCAGGCTTGGCAGAGATCCAATACAAAGACTGTTAGATGGACAGCAGCAAGAAGTCTGCATTACGTAGTCAGGACAGAACAATTGAAAGCATCCAGACAGTTGTGATAATTCATTAGTTGCGCCTGTAAATATGTAAGACTCATGGGAGTCAACAGAAGGGATTTTATCTTTTCACATGTGTCAACACATTGGAGGTCATCACAGGAGGATATTGGCCCAAAGTCCAGGTATCATCAACTCTTGGATCACTCAAATAAAATTGTCAAGTGATGGCCTGCAAATGCAGTGTTGCCAGGAGAGTAAATGCTTTATTTCTGTGGGATTTTGGAATATGAGAACATTACAGTTTTTTGCTAGTGGAAGATGCTACTCCCAGCAGAAAACGAGGTGATGTTTTTTAACCCATCCTGCCATGCCATGGCATGGCAAGGTACCCACTCAGCCTCCCACCCTATTCCACTACAGCTCGCCTGCTTTATCCCACCTGGCATGCTGTTTTTGAGAGCCCATTTATTTATTTGTATTGGGATTTGTACCCTGCCCCTCCCAGCAGGGTGGCTCAGGTACAATTTATCTAAAGTAACATTAAATTAAGATATTAAACCTGATTTACCAACAAACCTTTGATTTTTGGTTTGAGTGGGTAGGTATAGAGGGAGCCCATTGGTGTTTTGTCTCAAGTCATCATGATGTTCATTGGCCACAGCCTGCGGAAGAGCTTTGTCTTGCAGGCCCTTTGAAACTGAGCCAGCTATTGGAGGGCCCACAGCTCTTCCAGGAGCTTTTTCCACCAGGTCGGGGACAGGACTGAAAAGGCCCTGGCCCTGGTTGAGGCCAGACATTCTACTTTAGAGCAGGGGGTTGCCAGTTTGTTGGATTTGGACAATCGTAATGTCCTTTTGGAGGGGAGGTAAGCAGTCCCTCAGATATGCTGGGTCCAGACTGTGTATGGCCTTGAAGGTCCTTAAAGCGGATCCGGAATTCAACTGGGAGCCGGTGCAGCTGCCTCAGAACAGGCCGTATGTGAGCCCTCCGAGATGTTCAAGTGAGGACTCGGGCAGCTGCATTATGGACCAGCTGCAGTTTCTGGATCAGTGTCAAGGGAAGGCTCATGTAGAGCACATTATAGAAATCTAATCTGAACAGTGCAGCGGGAGGGAGGAGAGTTGCCTCTTGCAAGTACCTTTCTGCCCACAATAGAAAGCCCCCCACCAGTGAACCTCTGCTGAGATGGATTCCTCCTGAGGGTTCTTGAAACACTCATCTCCGCTGCTCTGTTGCTTGTGGTCTTTTCTTTACACTGTGGAGCAGTGTGAGTTCTAGCAAGCACTTTTTAGAGCTGTTTGTCAGCTGGATCGGTTGTTTCAGAGATGGCTTTGGGCTTTGGCACTGCAGCCGGAGGTAGCAACTGTTAAATCCCCCAAGGACAATTTGAACACAAATGGGATCAATCAGCTGCCAGGAATGGTCCCTCTGAATGCCCCCCCCATCCCTTGAGCAGTTTGGAAGCTGCTGTTACTTTGAATTTCTCCAAGTAATGATCGGCCTAGTCCTGTCCCAATCTAAATAGCACAGTAGATTGAGAGCCTGACCCACGGCATGTGTATATATCTCCATGTCTTCACTGTTGCTATCAGGTCCCCAGCTGCCTTGCAGGAGTAGTCTTAGCATGGATATTGGGCTCCCTCAGGACTAATACTTTCAACCAGACTGTGAATCACCAGAATCTGAGATAGTGCAGTTAGAGACCTGCTGGGTATTGAAGAGCTGTGCCAAATGGGTGTTCCAGCCCAGTATCACGTATGAACTCTCCATAAATGTGTTCTGAGGAGTGAAGAGCCCGGAAAATAAGGTGGCATCTTTTACTTTCAAGTGACTTTGCTTCTTACCCCTGTCTGTCGGTTTTCCATTGGTAATTCATAGAATCATGGAGTTGAAGGGACCTCCAGGGTCATCTAGTCTAACTCCCAGGAGAATGCAGGAAATTCACAACCACCTGCCCCCCCCACAGTGACCCCAATTACATGGCCAGATGATGACCCCCACCCCCCCACCCCCCAAAAAACAAAACCAGAATCCTTGGCCAATCTGGGCTTGAGGGAATTTGCCCCCTGACCCCAAAGTGGTGATCAACATTTCCCTGGACATGCAAGAAAGGGCCACAAGAGCCAAGCACCGATACAGTCCCTTCTGGGTAGGACCTAGGCCTAATCCAGACCAGCTTTAAATGATAATATGCCAGGTTTGTATTTTCAAGAATAAATCCCGGAAACGTCTAATGTTTCTGTGATCAGTTCCTCAATAAGCAAAAATTATGGATAGTTCATGCCATCACCCTGGTAGTTAACCTGGAAAGGGACACAGAATAATAAAATATTAAATAAAATATTGAGAGCCAGCCCATGTAGTTAAAACTAGCGGCCTCTCATGTGGAGAACTGGGTTTGATTCCCCACTCCTCCATATGTAGCCAGCTAGGGCTGACCTTGGGCCAGTAACAGTTCTCTTAGCCTCACCTACCTCAGGGTAGGGGATTGTAAGCCACTTTGAGATTCCTTCAGGTAGTGAAAAGTGGGATACTAAAAACTAGCTCTTTTTCACACTTGCTATTATTATTGTTATAATTCAGTATTGTTATAATTCAGTAACAGACCAACCCATATATGCAGTATCACCACAGGGTTCAATAAACACCAGGCATGAGGTTGCCTAGGAATTTCATTGGAGCCAGCCCCTTTATTGTAAGTGGCTCTTGGTTATTCTCAGTCAACATACAAAGCTCATTTTGATGACAGATAAAGGATAGCTTTTTGTTGGGATGACAGTTGGGGTTTCTCCATAGTTATGTATATGCTACTGTACTTCCCTTGTAGCTTTACAAAAAGAAACAACCAAAAAACAAAGGACTAGGTTCTCTGGAAGCAATAATTGGAAGGTACGTTCATTGGCATATAAAAGGCCAAAAAATAAGTCCGGTTGCTAAATTCTTGGGTTGTCAAGGTCAGAATCTCAGCCTGTTCAGTGACACAATCATGCTTTGTGTATAAAAGAAATTGGAATTTTTCTGCTGCCGAGAAGAGCAAATTAGTATTTTGATGATGTGTCTTACTTTTTTTTCAGATAAAAGAAAAACTTTTAATCATAAAATGAGCAAGGTACTTGGATCTTATGTCCTTCATGATTACATTCCAGGAGATGACGTGTAAGATTCTCCCTTAGTAGCAGTTTTGGGTTCCACAGGTGGAAGGGAAAATAGAGAGGTTAAAATGTATGCACACCTGGGCATCTTCCTCTTTGACATATTTTATCTTTTACAATCCACATGCATCTGATTTGATTTTGTTTGATAATCGTAACAGTCTTTGTTTTTGGGGGGTGTTGTTTAGGAGGATAAAGACTCAGACTCAGCCAAAGAACCACTGGATGATTTGTTCCCCAATGACGAAGATGACCAAGGGCAAGGAAGTAAGTGAATTTAAAATGATTTAATTTAAAATATATTGAAGGTACTAGCTGAGTTTCAATTCCTAGACTGCCGTAGGACATTGTGCATTGTAGCCTAGCATCAAAGGACTGCCACACCATCAGGGCATAGTTGCCTTGCCTAAAAGAATAAAAAAGGCTATGGGCAGGATTTGGTCTAGCAGAAATTTCTAGTGAGCATTTCAAAACTCATTATGAAATTTTTAAAGATAATGTTAATGGGTGGCCGTCGTTTGGCAAGGCACCCCATTGGCTCGCACTCTTCTCCATCTAGATACACCCCTCTCCCAAAAATGCCTTCTGTGTTTTTGGCTGTCAGTAACTTCAGGTTTATTTGTAGTGTTTCAGCGGGTGGACTCATGTGTGATGGACAGGCAAGGTTCCGCCTCTCTCTAAGAGCAATTATAATGCCAGCTGATGGAGCGTTGAGACAGGGAGACTTGATAAACAGCAGTTGAAAAATAAGCTTAGGTACTGAGGAGAAGAAACAGGATGTCTGGCAAAGTGGAACTGTGTAGAAGTCCTGCTTAGAGCAGGCTGAAAATAGTAGATTTGTAATGGAAGGATCCCAGTTGTACGAAGGGGACCTGAGTTCAAAAGTCCTGAGGAAATGAAACGCTGTTACTTAAACCTTCCTATTCTCAACGTTTTTTCCCTATCATAAATCAAAATGTTCTTGTTTGACTGACCTATGGGCTGCATGTCTAAGGGAAAAAGCACACACACAATTCAAGATCTCGGTGTGTGTTTGTGTGCATGTGTCTATACGTGTCTGTCTTAGTAATGAACTTTACAAATCCTGTTTTATTGCCCCCTCCCAGTGCAACAGCCACATAGCAGTGCAGCAGCTGCTGCCCAGCAGGGTGGCTATGAGATCCCCGCAAGATTAAGGACCCTTCACAACCTCGTCATTCAGTACGCATCCCAAGGCAGATACGAGGTTGCCGTACCCCTCTGCAAGCAAGCGCTCGAAGACCTGGAGAAGACCTCGGGCCATGATCATCCTGATGTCGCCACTATGTTGAACATACTTGCGTTGGTGTACAGGTCGGTGCTCTTTTCTCCCCCCACCCCTTTGTCAAAACACCTTTGTCGTGGACACTGTTAAATAAAACAATGGTGTGGTTTCAGTTATTTATGAGCTAATAATGACAGGCAGTTTCAGGATGCATTTCTGTCCCTCTTTTAACAACAACTTTCATATTCTCCTTCCGAGGGAGTCAGTCGCACAGTCATCCCTCAAATAACATCTGCAGGCATTTGGAATTGAATCCAAACTGCAGATGATTTTCTCAGCCTGGAGAAAAGGAGGTTGAGAGGGGACATGATAGCCCTCTTTAAGTATTTGAAAGGTTGTCACTTGGAGGAGGGCAGGATGCTGTTTCTGTTGGCTGCAGAGGAAAGGACACGCAGTAATGGGTTTAAACTACAAGTACAACGATATAGATATCAGGAAAAAAATGTTCACAGTCAGAGTAGTTCAGCAGTGGAATAGGCTGCCTAAGGAGGTGGTGAGCTCCCCCTCACTGGAAGTCTTCAAGCAAAGGTTGGATACACACTTTTCTTGGATGCTTTAGGATGCTCTGGGCTGATCCTGCATAGAGCAGGGGGTTGGACTAGATGGCCTGTATGGCCCCTTCCAACCCTATGATTCTATGGCCTGTGTGGCCCCTTCCAACTCTATGATTCTATGATTCTATTTGTATACCGCTGCTCCCAGCTCACGGCAGTTCACGTCATATGGACTATTCAACTATGATTCTATGATTCTAACATTGTTTTGTGGCTTAGCACACAGTGGTGCTTATGGTGCTTCCCTGCTGACTTAGACCAGTAAAGAAGTGGGCAAAATATTTATGCTACCTCACAGTAGGCTGTAGTTTATACTTTATAGAGCGGTGACAGGCAGTCTTGGCCTGTCACATAGATTAATTTTCTAGCCTATTCCATTGAATAAGAGCTTCTTGGGTGCAGAGTTTAAAAGAGCAACTTGCACTGAATCCGGGGCAGTGTCTTTGGTATGCTGAGATTGGTTCCACCTGTTAGTAATTACTTTAACGCTTAAATGACAAGTAACAGTTTTTATAAAGTGTGAAGATCTTACCCATGATTCTCTTTTGCCCCCTAATTTAGGGACCAGAATAAATACAAAGATGCCGCGAATTTATTGAACGACGCCTTGGCTATTCGCGAGAAGACCTTGGGCAAAGATCATCCGGCGGTTTGTATATCCGTCACTCTCATTTCTGTTCCCTCCTTTCCCTTCTCTGGAACTAACCTTTTTTCTTTGAAAACTCATTTTAATATTGAACTTAATAGGAAGTTTTTATTCAGTCCCGGCTTATTGTTGGGGGGGGGGGGCGGGTCTTGCAGTGAAATCCTTTGCATTCTAATAATTAATTACAGGTCTCCCAAACAAATTTTCCGCACAGAAAATTTCATAATGCTTGACTGATTTTGAATCAGTTTTGTACGATTTGAGCGTGCTCCAGATTCCCAAGGCCCGGATCAGGAGTGCTGCTGAATTCCTGATGGAGCCACTCCTTTATATATAATGGTGATGAAACATTTATGCGGCTCAGATGGCTTGCTCTCGAGTCGCCTCTAATCCGGTGATAAATGCCTTCCTACTATATACTGCAGAAGGGGATTTGGAGATTGCTTCGCTGGGTTTCCTGCCGTTGATACGCCACAAATAATGTTTTTCTGCATGCTCAGCAAATCTGTGCCTTTAATATTTTAAAGGACTAGCCCAGCGCTCACCATCTTATAGCTAATGGCTTATGTGTTTGACCAGAAGCTTATCCTGATACGTTTCTCAGTCTGTGGGCCAGCCCTTTTGAGCAAATAGCTCAAGTCAGGGGTAGTCAAACTGCGGCCCTCCAGATGTCCATGGACTACAATTCCCGTGAGCCCCTGCCAGCAACCGCTGGGAATTGTAGCCCATGGACATCTGGAGGGCCGCAGTTTGACTACCCCTGGCTCAAGTCCTCTTTATGGGAAACCTTAACTCCATGCAAGTAGGTAGGCAGGAGGACAGGACTTCTGGCCATAGTTAGATATTCTGTGTCTTTGTGGTCTACAGACTTCTGTTTATTAGGATGAAAAATGAGAATTATCTTCATTGGTGATAACATGCAGAAGCCAAATGTTGGGCATCATTGTGCTAGTTAAATACATTTTATACCTATTACCTGTTTTTTCTTCTTAAGGAAACTGTTCAGGAGCATAAAGGTTTGGGATCTGTGTAGCAAAGAGACAGAATGGTTCAGTGATAAGTTTTATTCCAGTATGTTAATAATCCCTATGCATTTCTCATTGAGCTTCCTCATGGGGGGGATTTACTCAAAGATCAGGTTCAAGGTCTTAGTTTTAACCCTTAAGGCCATTCGTGGCTTGGGCCCCATGTCCCTAACTGACTATACCCCTGAAAGATTTTGTGCTCAGGCAATTTGGACAGGCTGGCAATCCCTGGCCTGAGAGATATGTTTGGCCTCAATCAGGGCCAGGGCATTTCGGTCCTGGCCCCCACCTGGTGGAATGAGCTCTTGGAAGATCTGCAGGCCCTTCAAGAGCTGGCATAGTTTCGAAGGGCCTGCAAGATGAAGCTCTTCTGTCACGCATTTGGTTGGGGCCAACAAGGAGCCACATCATCCAAGCTGGCCCCTTCCTACAATGAGCTCCCTTAGGGCAAATGGATACATTTCTAGGCAATATGCTTCAGACATTTAGAGAAGTTTAGAGAAGTGTTTTAATTATTTTTTATTGCTTTTTAACCAAATGTCTTTCAATTGCTATTTTAACAACTGTGTTTTAACGGTTGTGTTATTAACTGCCCCGAGCTGGCTTGCCAGGAGAAGCAGCATAAAAATCCAATCAGTCGGTCAATCAATCAATTTTATTGGGAATCATAGACTCATAGAGTTGGAAGGGACTTCCTGGGTCATCTAGTTCAACTCCCTGCACTATGCTGGACACTCACCACCACTGTCACCTGCCACCCCCTTGAACCTTCACAGAATCAGCCTCTCTTTCAGAGCCAGCCTCTGCTTAAAAATCTCCAAAGATGGAGAACCCACCACCTCCCGAGGAAGCCAGTTCCACTGAGAAACCGCGCTAACCATCAAGAACTTCTTCCAGATGTTTACACGGAATAGCCTTTGGATAAATTTCATCCCATTGGTTACAAATTTAAAATCAATTATGAATGGATAAAAACTAAGGAATAAAACAATTATATATGGATCCAGTATAAGAAGCATTAGTATGTAGGGTTGGTCCAGCTCTGCCTTATTTTTGTAGCTGCCCAAGCATATTTAGCAATTATTTTTGTTAGATCTTTGTTTGTGTCCAACAGTATTAAGATGTTGCTTCCTCAGAACTCTGAGGCCTTCTGTAAGCATTGAGGCTTGGGAATCTGTACGTAGGTGATGATAGAGTTTACACTCAAATAGGACATGTTCAGTTGTCTTCATTTGACCTTCATTACAGATATATTTGTGTGGTTCTATCGGTAAATCTTTGTACTTTCCTTCCAGAAAAGTCAAACAATGAAAGTAAAGAAGGTTAACAATACCTTAACTTCTGTCATAATCAGACATATCAAAAATAGTGAAAGCGTATTTTAAAAGGTAGAAATTGTGAGCACGTACAAAGAACATTTGATTACCAGGAGTCACCAAAAATACTGCTTGGAACTTAAATTATGTACCAACAGTGGATGGCTCTGGTAGAACTAGATCTTTCCTGCCTTCTCTTCCCCTAGCAACACCTGCCCGTTTCCCAAAAGGTGATACTGTGGCATAGGGCAGTGGTCCCCAACCTTTTTATCACCGGGGACCACTCAACGCCGGGGACCACTCAACGCCTTTTACTGAGGCCCGGTGGGGGGGGGGGTAGTTTACTCCTCTACTCTCAACCACTGCCCTAACGCTCTCTGATCACTATGATAACGTTTAAACACCCCTTCAAAATAAGATGCAGACATGCCACAACAATGAAGTGTGTTGTAAAGGGCTGGGGGGGATGAAGTAAAGGGCGGGGGGGGGGAGAAGGCGTCCTTCGGGGCCCACCTCCAATTAGTCGAAGGACCACATGTGGTCTGCGGCCCACAGGTTGGGGATCACTAGCATAGGGGACCTGTGCGGGTTAAGAGCCATGCGCTAAGGCTGGCTGCAGCAATGGGAAAGGAACGGGTTGAAATTAATCTTTCTACCTCTGGCACATGAGAAAGGTTCCTCTTATGGGAGGAAATGATTCATCAGCTCCAATCCTATATATTGGAAGCTTCAACATGAATAAACTCTAAATGAGAAACTGATTGCTTTCCTCATCCCTTTGGCAGCCAATATGTTTGCTTACCCCCCTTTCTTTGCAGGTTGCAGCAACTTTAAACAACCTTGCTGTGCTTTACGGAAAAAGAGGAAAGTACAAGGAAGCCGAGCCTTTATGCAAGAGAGCTTTGGAGATTAGAGAGAAGGTAACAAGACCCTGGAATTGCTTTCTTTTTGTGGTTTGTGCTCCTGAAGTACACTGTTTTCATATCAGCTGTGTGTGTGTGTTAAACTAGTGGTTCTGTGAAAAATTGACAATATTTTGAGTCCAGTGGCCCCTTTAAGACCAACAAAATTTAATTCTGGGCAGAAGCTTTCGTGTGCATGCATACCTCTTCAGATTCTGATTTGGGCAAAATACTGCCGATGTGTCATGAAGATGCGCAATAACTTTGTCGAAGGATAGGAAAATTATTTTTTTGCAACATGACAATGAATTGAGATGACAGGAGACCCTTCGGACAAGATTTGTGGGGTTTTTTTTCCAGCAGACTTCACAAATGGTTGTAACGTTTAACTTTGGGAGCATGTTTTCCTGTGGTGCCTTCCTGCAGTACAGTCTATTAAAAAGATAAAAGGAAGGTTCTGGTCCACTAACTGTGGACGCTTCCTTCACTGGGACAGGGATACTCCGTTGGATGGAGTCTGCTTTCACCAGAGACAATCTCCACTGTAGATCAGAACCACTTTCAGCTAATCCTAGTCTTCATGACAGGTGGCACTTAATGTCTTCATAAATAAAATCATGAGGCAGGGGTTCCAGGAAATTAAAATGTCTGAAAAGTTGCATAGCAAAGACCAAGGAAGAGGAGGCTAAGGAGGAAGGTGGCCCAAACTTGGGAGCAGCCAGGAAAGAGAGGAGGAAGAACTGGATGGTGGCCTCCTTTTCTTTGACTCCTGCCAATGAAGCTCAGTGCTTACCCTGTTCCTTTCCTCACTGAAGAATCTATATCGAACACTCCTGGGTGGGATAGAATGAGAGTGAGTGGCCTAGTTCAAAACAGGGAATGCCCAAACTGCTGTGTTGTTAACTTGACCTAAGGGGGCTGTATCAGAACTGGTGCAGCCTTTTGCCTTTTCTGGATGCCCTAGAGCAGTGGTCCCCAACCTTTTTATCACCGGAGACCACTCAACACCAGGGACCACTCACCGGGGACCACTCAACGCCTTTTACTGAGGCCCAGTGGGGGGGGGGGTAGTTTACTCTTCTACTCTCAACCACTGCCCTAGCGCTCCCTGGTCGCTATGGTAATGTTTAAACATCCCTTCAAAATAAGATACAGACACGCCACAACAATGAAGTGTGTTGTAAAGGGCTGGGGGGGGGGGAGAGAAGGCGTCCTTCGGGGCCCACCTCCAATTAGTCGAAGGACCACATGTGGTCCATGGCCCACAGGTTGGGGATCGCTACCCTAGAGGAAAGGCTGCCAGTCACGTTCACGTGTGGGTTAATTGCAGTCATGTAGTGGAGCCTACCACTTTGGATGTCTGTATTCAGCACCGTTATCGTATCCATGTAAATTCACAACTTTGCTATCAAAAATGATAAACAACACTACACTAGTGTAAATAATGTAGCCACTGCCTTGTCTTTTAAAGAGCATGTTAGGCAGGTGTTAAACACAAGTGCCTTTTGTCTCTAGGTATTGGGGAAAGATCATCCAGATGTTGCCAAACAGCTGAATAACCTGGCCTTGCTATGTCAGAACCAGGGTAAATATGAAGAAGTGGAATACTACTATCAGCGGGCGCTGGAGATCTACCAAACCAAGCTGGGGCCAGATGATCCAAATGTAGCAAAAACAAAGAACAATTTGGTATGTTTGTCCTGCGTAGTTTAAAAAACAAAAGAGAGAGAGAAGGGAGTTGCTGTAGATGGGGGCTAGAACCAAAGAATGGGAAACAGCCGCTAATGCTGCTGAACATGTGCTTGTGCAATTACCTGGAGAGTTTTTTGCGGTGCTGGAGCAAGACCAGTAGCAAATCATTGGCTTTAGTGTCGCCTTTCTTGCACAGTGCTCTCGCGCAAGGGTCCCCAGCCATTTTGAGGCACCTTTGGAATTCTGAGACAAGCTAGTGGGAGTCACCACAAAACGGCTCCTGCAAGAGGCAGAGCTACACACACACAGAGCCACATACACAGAGGAAGCCCAAGTGCAGGGGAGAGGAGGAGTAATTAAAAAGTACACTGGGAAAGAGGAATGAGAAATAGAACACTGTGACAGCAGCTGCTACGGAAACAATGTTATTTTATTGCGCACAGAGAATCAGATTCTCAGTGACAGATCAGCAGCCCTGGTGGACAAGGGCTCCCCCATTTCTAAAACACTTGTGGACCAAGAAGGATGTCAGCAGATGCCACAGTGGCCGTGAGCACCACATTGGGGACCCTTGCTCTAGTGCAGGGCTGGCCAAACTATGGTTTACCAGATGCAGGCTGCTGGCAGGGGCTCATGGGAATTGTAGTCCATGGACATCTGGAGAGCCACAGTTTGGCCATCCCTGCTGTAGTCGAAATTGTAAAACAGCCCTCCTGTGAGATGAAGGATGGCCTTGGATCCAACCCATTTTTCCTTGCCTGGTACAACCTATCAATCTTTCATATATCCGAACACAGAGAAAACGAATTCAAAACTTACTCGGTTCCTGTTGTCTTTTTTAGGCATCCTGCTACCTGAAACAGGGCAAATTTAAGCAAGCGGAAACTTTATACAAGGAGATCCTTACTCGTGCCCATGAAAGGGAATTTGGCTCTGTGGATGGTAAATATTGTGCATTGTACAATTGAAACTTTTGAGAGGTCCCTAACCAGTAGGATAGATTCAGATATTGCTGTTTTAAACTAGGAACCGGGATGGTTTCTTACTGAGCCAGTGAAGTGTAACTTGAATAAGGATTTCTCAGTTAATGTATTTGGAGACTTTATGAAGAAGTGAAGCACTCATAAAAGGTAAAGGTAAAGGTTTCTCCTGTGCAAGCACCGGGTCATGTCTGACCCTCGGGGTGACGCCCTCTAGCGTTTTCATGGCAGACTCAATATGGGGTGGTTTGCCAGTGCCTTCCCCAGTCATTACCATTTTACCCCCCAGCAAGCTGGGTACTCATTTTACCGACCTCGGAAGGATGGAAGGCTGAGTCAACCTTGAGCCGGCTGCTGGGATCGAACTCCCAGCCTCATGGGCAGACAGCTTCAGACAGCATGTCACTGCCTTACCACTCTGCGCCCGAAGAGGCTCTGCAGCACTCATATGAACCTTGTATAAGAATTAATAGTTGACTGCCACCTAATCAGTGAAACATTTTCCTGGGCTGTTGTGTGAAATCCTGGTTGAGAAAGCCTGAATCAGACTAAGCAGCTGGGCTTTCCATTGTCTTCAGAAAACATGATCCCGCATTGAGCAGGAGGCTGTGGCAGGTGGCCCTTTCCAATGCTATGATTTTTTTAACATAATATGCAAATGTTGGGTTTATTAATCTGTTTTCTTTAGACTCTGCCTTTTTCCCTAGTGGGGACTCAAACCAGCTTACCTAATTCTTTTCCCTTCCATTCTAAGCTTAAATGACAACTGGCTGGTGATTCCTGGCCCCACAGAAGCACATTGGTCCTTAACAAGGGACAGAGCTTTCTCTGTCCTGACCCCCACACCTGGTGGAATGAGCTCCCGGAAGAGATCAGGACCCTGCCTGAACTCCCATAATTCCACAGGGCCTACAAAAGGGAGCTCCCCCACCAGGCATTTGCCTGAGACCAAGGAAACCCAACAACATCCACAGATCCCCCTCAGACATCCCCTCCGTGGCCTGAACCAGTCTGACCTCTCTGGGGAGCTTTAGCTAAGCTGCCGTTCCTATGATATTGTTGATTAAGACCATTGAAATTGCGTTGTTCAAAACCACTGTGAATTATTGTTGATGTATTTGGACTGTGTTATATGTTAGGCCATTCCATGTATCCCCCCCACGTCTTTTATATGTAAACCGCCCTGTACCATATGGAAGGATGGCATAAAAATCTAATAAATAAATTAAATTATTTTGCCTTAGAGCAGGGGTGGCCAAACTGTGGCTCTCTTAGAGCAACTTTGGGAGATAGGCTTGACTTAGAGAGAGTGACAGGCCCAAGGTCACCTGGTGAGATTCCTTGGCAGAGTGGGGATTCAAACCTGCGTCTCCCAGTTCCTGATCTGACACTTTAGCCACCCCATTGCACTGGCTTTTAGTGTTGTGTTGTAATGTATCCTACCGACTGTGAATGTGTCAACTAATGCTGATGTCCCTTTTCCTGCTCAGCCCCTTTTGACCCTGTAAAAGCTGATCCCTGAGGCTGCATGGGGACACACCAGTCCAGGGCCTGCAGTGAGGAAGAGAAATGAGATAAAATCACCTCTCCTTCGACCTACAGGGCTGTGTGCCTTTATTATGATTATTTGTATCTCTCTGCACTGTAAACGTCCAACCGAAGCAATTTTTAGTGTGGATCCTGCAACCTTTAGCATCAGCTTTTGGGGAAGTCAAAAGGGAGAGAGATGACAGGGAAGGGAAAATGCATTGAAGATCTTTTACTGCCAGTAACTAGAGTGCAGTGGTTTCATTATTCTAAATTCATTATGTAAGCCGCATGTCTAAGGCGTCAGAACTATCAGTGAGATAAAAGCAAATTCTGACTCTGTTCTGGCAGACAGCTAAGCTTCTGTCAGGACATGATATGTGCAGCCTGGTTGACATAAAAGCCTCTTAGAAATGTCATGTTAACAGTTTTGTTAACTGTGATTTTTAGGCACCCGTTTTTCCTGTTTGCTGCTTGCATAAAACAGTCATTTACTTTTTAATGAATCCTGGTTCTCATCTAGTATGATAACTCGCAAGAGAAGCAGACAGTCGCATTTTCAGCTTGTTTCAAAATGTCAGAAGTTTGCTCACAAGAAATAAGGGTATGAACGGCTGCTTGAGAGTAGACATGATATGCCTAGAACTGTGCATCTTGGTCTAGGTGGAGGGGTATCTCTGAACAGGGATTCTCAGGCTTTTGTAAATTGCCGGTGTGACAGAATGTGGCAATTCTTATAGTTCAGGTGATATTCAACGTTATTTTTTTTTTAATGCAGATGAAAACAAGCCCATCTGGATGCATGCTGAAGAGAGAGAAGAGTGCAAAGTAAGAGGGAATCTGGAGCAAAAAATTTTTAGCTTTAAAGATAGCCTTTAAGAGAGCCAGTTTGGTGTAGTGGTTAGGAGTGCGGACTTCTAACCCGGCATGCTGGGTTCTATTCTGCACTTCCCCACATGCAGCCAGCTGGGTGAATCTTGGGCTCGCCATAGCACTGATAAAACTGTTCTGAACAGGCAGTGATATCAGGGCTCTCTCAGCCTCACCCACCCCACAGGGTGTCTGTTGTGGGGAGAGGAAAGGGAAGGCGACTGTAAGCCGCTTTGAGACTCCTTCAGGTAGAGAAAAGCAGCATATAAGAACCAACTCTTCTTCAGTAATCTCAGGGCTCTCTCAGCCTCACCCACCTTACAGGGTGTCTGTTGTGGGGAGAGGAAAGGGAAGGCGATTGTAAGCCGCTTTGAGCCTCCTTCGGGGAGGGAAAAGCGGCATATAAGAACCAACTCTTCTTCTTCTACTTCTTAACGTACTTTGTTCTCAATTTAGGGAAAACAGAAAGACGGCACTGCGTTTGGTGAATACGGAGGCTGGTACAAAGCGTGCAAAGTGGATAGGTAGGCATAGTGCTGAATGCATTTCTGTTTGATTTATTTATTAGATTTTTTTAGCTGGCACTCACCAAAGGGTCATGTGGCAACTTACAGCATTCAAACTAATAAAGGTAAAAAAAAAAACCCTACGTAAAAACAAATAAACCGAAATAATTGAGCTTGGTATGTCCCTTGGTATGACAGGGCGCAGGTATCATCCGAGAGTGCATTGCACAGAGTGGGGTGGCAGTTAACTGTGCCATCCTGGGGCCAGGCTTCTGCAAAAGGCCCTTGGATGATGACCAAACGGAGTTGTAAAATACTAACAAAATGATTCAAATTTCAAATTCCAATCCAACGAAGGAGATCATGCCATAAACAAACTTCCACACTGCTGTTATTTGTTGGATTAGGAATCATGGAGGTAAATGGTACAGGGTTAAATGCCGTTTTGAAAGTGTAGCTAAAGTTGATATTTTGATATTTCCTGCAGAAAGGGCTCTAGTTGGCTTCTTCCCCCTAAGAGATTTTGAAGAAATCTTTTTAATACAACATCCCTGGACTTTTAAGATAGTCACATACTTGAGGTTTTCCCCTGCATTTTCTGAGATTTCAGAAATACCATTTAATTGGACTGAAACGTTCAGACTATTAGCTTATTAGGAAGTAATAATAATAATTTTGGTGATCCCATGAGTGAGTCAGACAGTGGAGTCTGACAGTCTTGATTAGAGAAGCCATTTTTAATATAGTTCACTAAATCTGGGACACCGTGATGCTGTGGGAAGTACCAGAGACTCTTCTCTCCGCTGCAGGCTAAAAAGGCAACATATAACACTTATTCATTTTATTCTACTTTTCCTTGATGTCGGGTAGATCTGGAACTTTGAACCTTTCACTTTTCACTAAGACAATGCTGAACTTGATAGGCAATAATAATAATAGTAATATATGTTTATTTATTCTATACTGCCTATCTCGGTAGCCCACCCCTGGACAGTATACAACATATTTATAAAACAGACAAAAATATAACTGATTTGAACAGTTAAAATAATGGAGAGTGCCTGAGGTTAAACCTCGCTGCGATTCAGTTTCTGCAGTCCATCCCGTCAGATGCAGGTCTGGATCTTCCCTACTTTAAAACAGGCTAGGTTTCAAATCCCATTCATAAGAACGGGCTTTGAAAGGTCCCCTTCCAGTGTCAAGCACACCCAGCACCCCAGGGAGGCAGCGGGTGCGCTCTGCGGGCGCAGGTAAGCCCTCCCCGGCCCCCTCCCCCCCATGGAGGCCGCAGCTTACCAGCTTGTGACCAATGCTCCCTTTGGAGGGGGGGCAGGGTGGGAGGCTATTTGTGCCTCCCAACTGGCTAGAACTCGTGGGTGAGGGGCCAATCGGAAGGCGCTTTGCGCCTTCCGATTGGGCCCTCACGTGGACCGGCCCCACCCACACTATCCGCCCCTAAGGCCCTTAACCAAGTATGATACCGCTGAAAGAGCAGTTACAGATGATACTGTGTGGGAGGGTAGGGCCCGTATGGTATTGATGTTAACAATTCATTGGCCCCAGCCAAAAGCCTTGCAGGCGAGCTCCATCTTACAGACCCTGCGGAACTGTGCTCCCTCCAGCAAGGCCTGGATGTGCTCCGGGTGTTCATTCCACAATTTGGGGGGTGGAATTTGTACCCACCTTTCCCTACTTGGATCTTTCTCTGTGACTTGACAATGAAGCTCAGTGCCTACCCTGTTCCTTTGCTCACAGAAAAATCTACACTGAGCATTCCTGGGTGGAATTGAGTGAGAGCCATTGGCCTTCTGTGCAATTAATTGAAAGGGCTGTATCTGAAATGCTGTGGCCTTTACAGTTTTCCGGGCTTGCAGATGAGGTTATACATTTTAAAAAAACAAAACAAAATGTTCTATTATAAAATGATGCTAAATAATACATACTGGGCTAGGACCTGCCCTTCTTTCTGCTGGCACAAACATAATATCTCGGCTCAAGAATTCTTCTGCTGACGCAACCATGGAAGCGTCTTTGAGCTGCCGGAACACACTGGCAGCAGCGGAAAAGAACAGCAGGGTCCAGCTCATAAGTTCTCAGGTGAAAGCTGCTTAAAATTGACCGCCAAGGCAAGTTTGCAAGAGAGACTCAGACTTCAGTAACCATTGATTGTTTACACGTTTGTGTATCTGATACCTGAAATTAACCATAGTATGCATTTTCTTTATAGTCCGACAGTCACAACTACCTTAAAGAATCTCGGAGCACTTTACAGACGCCAGGGCAAGTTTGAGGCAGCTGAAACATTAGAAGAAGCAGCAATGAGGTCCCGCAAACAGGCAAGAGTCAAATCCCTTTTGTTAAAATTGTTCGTGATGTGTCCGTCCTGTTTCCGATTTCTGCCGGGGTGTTTAAGTTAGTCCAGTTTACGTTTACCAACAATTTGCATCTGCTTCAACAGGTAACTTTATACAAACCATTTTTGCAAACCTCCCAAGCTACTGGTATGATACAAAGACAGTGTTCCCAGGCGCTGCATCCTTGCTCACCCACTTCAGACCTCCTGGTAGAAACACAGGCTCAGTGCAGAACTGAAGTTCTTAGTGTGATAGGTTCTTCTCAGTCAGAGAAAGAGGACATCCTGATGGACACGTGAATCTTCCCCTTGGGTCTGCAGGACCACAGGTGTGAGAGGCAGCCTCTTATTTCAATCTGCATACTGCCTAGGGATGGGCTGCAGGCTTTTTGATTCTGATCCACATCGAAAGGATTTGGGGGCAGGATTTCCTCCAGATCTTCCTCCTAGATCTACTTATTCAATTACTTGGCTCTTATCTTAATTAGAGCCTCTCTTCCAAACAGTGCTCTTTTACTTATAGGAGATTCTACCGATGGATACTCCACTTGTACACTTGAGGCTGTTGGTCCCCAATATAGAGTAAAATCTCTGAAAGCTGTGAGCAGTTGTAAAGGGAGCTGACCCTGAAGAAGTTATGTGGAGAAGTTACATGAAGAAGTCACTGACAGCTTTTTCCCCTGTTTTATGTGGTCACAAGAGCAATTGGAAACTGTCCCACTGAGCAGTAGCAGGCTTAGAAGTAGAAGTGATTTACTGGCCTTGAATCTGAAATTGATGGGATGGGACCATTTTCAAAGTGCTGCAAGAACCAGTGAGTCTGTTTAAGAAGTATAGGAGGCTAAAATTTCCCTGAAAGGCGCACCGTAATTCAAGGCTTAAAGAAGCTGACTCCAGAACGGAGAGTGACATGGGTCTGATACTAGCTGGCAACCTGTAGTATGAACCATCTGGGCTTCACCTCTTTGGATGCTTGGACCCTTCCATCTAAGAAGAAGGACTATTACTTGGAATAGATACATTATACTCTTACCTATTCAGTTTTATATTGCACTAGCAACAAAGCCCGGTGCTGCCAGGAATGCACCAGGCGCTAAGAAGTGGTGTGTGTGTGTGGAAGGCCCTGACCCCCTCATGGTAGCCCCACCCCTCCACCCCCGCCAGCAGAAACTGGCACGCTCCCACTCACCAGCCACAGTGTCGCCCTCCGCCCCCTCTCCACACAGGCACACAGCGAGGGCTTTCGCAGTCCGCCTTTAAAGTGGGTAGTGGTACGCACCTCCCCGTACCAGCAGCTATGAACACACAGGCCAGTTACTCCGCCATCCTAGGCAAAGTATGAACTTGACACTCATCAGCATTTCATTTTCTGGAGTGACTGACCAGATGTTTTTGAGAAACCAACAAATGTTGCGCAAAGGATATGGCTGCCGCCAATGTGATCCCCCCCCCCCACACACACAAGTGGCATTCCAACATACACATCCTGTGCATATGAAAGTTACATTCCGCACAGACCTGATGAGAATGTGAGAGGGCTGCCGTAATTGTCCTTGCAATAATTATTTTGGTGAAGTAGACATATCGAAATGATATTGTGGTCTTAAACCCAACCCTAGCTTGAATCCTGTGCTTTGTTCATGATGGAGTCTTGTGGCATAAGGAATCTTCTGCTTCTGATGGAACAGATTCAGAGCCCAGCCTCTTATAATTCTACGTTTAATATGTACTTCGTTAGGTGTTCTCTATGCTTGTATATGTACAAGTGTGTTCATATAGAATTTCTATCATCTGTTAAGAATTGTTGTTAGGTGCGAAGTCGTGTCTGACCCATCGCAACCCCATGGACAATGATCCTCCAGGCCTTCCTGTCCTCTACCCTTCCCTGAGTCCATTTAAATTTGCACCGGCTGCTTCAGTGACTCCATCCAGCCGCCTCATTCTCTGTCGTCCCCTTCTTCTTTTGCCCTTCTTTTCGCTCCAGCATTAGGCTCTTCTCCAGGGAGTCCTTCCTTCTCTTGAGGTGGCCAAAGTATTTGAGTTTCATCTTCAGGATCTGGCCTTCTAAGGAGCAGTTAGGGCTGATCTCCTCTAGCACTGACCGGTTTGTTCGCCTTGCAGTCCAAGGGACTCGCAAGAGTCTTCTCCAGCACCAGAGTTCAAAAGCCTCAATTCTTTGACGCTCGGCCTTCCTTATGGTCCAACTGTCACAGCCATTCATTGCAACTGGGAAGACCACAGCCTTGACTAGACGCACTTTTGTTGGCACTGTTAAGAATGAAGAGTGTATAATATGCATGAAATCTGCAATATGTTATGCAGGCTTTTTTGCCACTTGATGACATTTATTGTGTAATTCCATGTTGTTCAGTGAGTGAAGTTAAAATCTCTTGTTACTTACCTGTCCATTTCCCTGGCTCACAGGGTCTTGACAATGTTCACAAACAGAGAGTTGCTGAAGTGCTGAACGACCCTGAAAGCATAGAGAGAAGGCGAAGCCGCGAGAGCCTCAATGTCGACGTGGTAAAGTATGAGAGCGGTCCTGACGGAGGAGAGGAAGTGAGTATGAGCGTAGAATGGAATGGGGTAAGTACAGTACACAGTGTAACAAAATAGGTTGGTATACCACCTTGGCAGTTAAGTTGTGGTTCTGTCATGTGTTTAGGGGCATTCTTGGCTCATGTACTTGCCCATAGCTGAGCAAAAGAAACAAGATCTTGTTTGTAATTTCCTCACAATTGAGTAACTGTAGTTCCAACAGGGGCGGGGGGGGGGAAAGTTTGCTGGGAATTAAAACTTCGGACACTGGAATGCTGATTGAATGTCCTGGTTAATGTCTA
This sequence comes from Paroedura picta, assembly GCF_049243985.1. Classification (NCBI taxonomy): domain Eukaryota; kingdom Metazoa; phylum Chordata; class Lepidosauria; order Squamata; family Gekkonidae; genus Paroedura; species Paroedura picta. Next base: position 169,401,586 of record NC_135370.1, read on the forward strand.
GGACCTAATCCTTGATAGTGGTTTATTCGCTAGTTGTAGCACAAGGACTGCAGTTGCTTTACTTGTTTCCCCCTCTTCTCCTTATGACTCAAAAGGTTTCCTTTTACTCTGGCGTAACAGCAAGAGCTGCTGTTTAAATAGAATGGAATTGGTATGGAAGGGTAGCCCGATATTTCTCATTAAGGAGAATGTTTTGGAATAAGAGGGCCAATATAACCCCGCCTCTCCTGTCACCCAAGCTTCCTTTCCGGGTGTCATGAATGGTGTTGCCATATTTGGCTATTGTGCAGTGCTCTTGCCGTTTTGCGGTATCCGGGAGCTGCAAAAACAACACTCACCAGTGTGTCCGTGATAAACAACTCTTCCCCATCACCCAGGGAAGCCTGCCGAATCCTTGATTAAAGCGAGACCTTTTCGACCTCGCGCTGTTTAATCCTCACTGCTTTATTTGTAAAAGGCGTGTCACCTGAGTGGCAATAACAACACGCTCTTCCTTTAGACTGCGCCATTGCCTTAACAAGCACCTGACCCTTTCCTGCTTATTTGTGGTCTTAACAGGTGAAGCTTTTAGTGATACTAGGATGGCCTTGCTATTCTCTCTTAAACCGGATACATGGTGTTAGACGTCCAAAATCACCTTGCCTCTCTGCCTCTGTCCAGCTGTACAGATACGCTTAGTCATATTGCCGTAGTTATAGGGTTTTCTAAGCTCTCTGGCTTTCCGACGCCCGGGCTATCGATCCGCTTCCAAAACCCCTGTCATTACAAGTTCCGTCAATGCTTGCCAGACCTAATGGATGCTCTGTTGTTTAGCTTTGTTATTTTTTCTCTCTCTTGCTCTTTTGATACGGGATCCGTTTCTGTATCAGAGCAGTTCTGGTGTTAGCAGTGCTAAGACAGTCAATCAGCATATAATGCAAAAATACCGCCACCTTATTTAGGACATCAATTTTGTCCACTCGGCATTAGAACTGTGTACTGTACTCTTCCCTCGTTTTCTTCTATACTTGGCATGCCTTCACATTTCCCAAGTTCGAGGGGAAAAAAAGCTTTTTAAAAAAGGGACACACCCCGGTTTGCCTTTTAATTTAAAAAGCATGCAGGTTTGGGATTGATCATGGGCACTCAGGGAAATGACAAAACAGTATTTCTAGGTCTGTGACTCTGACCAAAAATATTCCCCCCCAAAAATTTATAAACAAGTTTTCTAGAGCGGAATGGTCCACTTTGAGAAGGATTTGGCATTTGATGTGTTTGTATTTTTAGTTGACTTTGGGTTGATTCTCATCCGCTTTCTTTATGGAACACTTTTATGCTTGCGTTCTGATTTGCAGTTGATTTTGCCTCATTCCATTTTATTTTTTTTCCATTTCACGTTGCCATTCTTTGCTAACAACGTAGCTATTCAGTCTTCTGTTTTCTACACCACTATACTAATCTATATCTTGGTATTAAATTGAAATAAGTATTTTAAGCCCCCTTTTCCTCTACGGGAATGGCCCCCTTTCCCTTATTTCCTTCGGAATACCTGCTGCTCCCTCCTTATACTGTTCCTGTTGGTCAGGAACAGAATTTCGGGATTCATTTTGGCCTGGGGCAAGTGGTGGGAGAGGAGGAGCAAGTACTTCCTGCTAGTGGAGTTTTCCCACAGAATCCAAGATCCAATATTTGTCGCATTGTTTGTTTTTATAAAAATGTGGCAGTGGCAGAAATGCCCTCCCAAAGAATTTGACTCGGTTTTCAGTTAGCCTTCACATTCAGTTTAGTCCCATTTCCCCTTTCCATTCCAGTGACTGAAATGAGTTTCCAAAGAGGAAGTGCCCTCCTGCCTCATTTTTCAGAATTTGATCATAACTGGAGTGGGAAAGTTGAAAACACAAAAGAGGCAAAATATGTGAAGATGACTGTCCATATGTGCAGCAGACAGCAAAGATGAATATTCCTGGTTCAGTCATTCGTCCACCTGGCATGCACGTTCTGCTTCTGGGCCCTGTGGTGTGCATGTGTAAATAATATGAAAATATTGTTTCGGTATGAGCCTCTTGTGGCACAGAGTGGTAAGCGGCAGAAATGCTGTCCGAAGCTGTCTGCCCATGAGGCTGGGAGTTCAATCCCAGCAGCCAGCTCAAGGTTGACTCAGCCTTCCATCCTTCCGAGGTCGGTAAAATGAGAACCCAGCTTGCTGGGGGGTAAACGGTAATGACTGGGGAAGGCACTGGGAAAACCACCCCGTATTGAGTCTGCCATGAAAACGCTGGAGGGCGTCACCCCAAGGGTCAGACATGACCTGGTGCTTGCACAGGGGATACCTTTACCTTTTATTGTATCGGTCCCTGCACCTAATTTGACAGGGTGGGATTATACCCCCCGCTTTCTGTCTAGGCTCCTGTAGCCGTTTCTAAATTGACTCAATTAGCAGAGTTCAGGACTCGTGTCTTGAGGGCCTCTGTCACTGCAAAAATGAGATAAAAGGAAAGGCTGGTTATAAACGCTTTAATTAATAAATAGACCTCCTATTGATTCGGACTCAAATTAGTCAGCAAATCTACGTTCTTGGAAAAGGCTGCCTTTGCCTGCAAATCCAAGGTTCAGAGAGCTGCACACTGTTGTGTCCGGAGCACCCCCTGATCTCAGACTATTTCTGACAAAGTTCTAAGAAAATGTAGTTCACGAGCTCATCTCACCTTTTACTCTGGGTGTTTCAGCTCATAGGTATTGCCACAGTTGCTGAAGCTCCCACTTCCCAGAGCCTCTTGGTGTGTGCACGTAACGGGTCTTAGCTGTGCACAGTAGGCTCTTTGTCATCCTGGTAATGGATAACAGTTCTTTACTCTGCTCTGCGGATAATCTGAGCTCATCTCAGCATGACCTTTCATATCCTTTTCATGAAGCGGCCTTCGGACTTTCCCACTTCCCAAGACAGCTTCCCCACAACCTCTTCTCCTCTGAAGAATCCTTAGGTGCCTACTGCAGAACATCTCAGTGTTTACAGAGGCATGTTCTGGGGTTAATGCTCCGTTAGTGTGGCGTAGTAGCCTCCCATAAGTATGGGCGCCACTGTCAGGCCATACCTAGAATACACACTATACTCAGCAGAATCTATATGTTGCAAGGTTGTGTTTGTAGTTGAATGCAGGCTGTCGTCCGGGAAAGCTTGATCTTAATCACTGATTAAGGAATTCCCGATGAAGTTCTGTATAAGTCCAGAGCTGCTTGGAGCACAGCCTGAAACTGACTGTTGCGGTTATTTTGGGCTGGTCTGTGTGGCCTGGTGTGATAGTTTTAGGCTGACGTTTCGCCGGTAGCTGTGGCTGGCATCTTCGGAGGTAAGACACGGCAAGATGGGAAACTCTCTGTGCCATCTTGCCATGTTTTACCTCTGAAGATGCCAGGAGTGGTGTAGTGGTTAAGAGCGGCAGCTCCTAATCTGCTAAACCGGTTTAATTCCCCACTCCTCCTCCTCATGCTGCCAGCTGGGTGTCCTCTGACTAGTCACAGTCCTGTTAGAGGTGTTCTCCAAGAGCAGTCCTGTCAGAGCTCTCTCAGCCCCCACTTACCTCACAGGGTATCTGTTGGGAGAGGAAGGGAAGGCAATTGTAAGTCGCTTTGAGACTCCTTCGGGTAGAGAAAAGCGGCATCTAAGAACCAACTCTTCTTCTTCTTCAGTAATATCAGGGCTTTCTCAGTCTCACCCACCTCACAGGGTGTCTGTTGTGGGGAGAGGAAAGGGAAGGCGACTGTAAGCCGCTTTGAGACTCCTTCGGATAGAGAAAAGTGGCATATAAGAACCAACTCTTCTTCTTTTTCTTCAGTAATATCAGGCCTCTCTCAGCCCCACCTCCCTCACAGGGTGTCTGTTGTGGGGACAGGAAAGGGAAGGCGATTGTAAGCCGCTTTGAGACTCCTTCGGGTAGAGAAAAGTGGCATATAAGAACCAACTCTTCTTCTTTTTCTTCAGTAATATCAGGCCTCTCTCAGCCTCACCTCCCTCACAGGGTGTCTGTTGTGGGGAGAGGAAAGGGAAGGCGACTGTAAGCCGCTTTGAGACTCCTTCGGATAGAGAAAAGTGGCATATAAGAACCAACTCTTCTTCTTTTTCTTCAGTAATATCAGGCCTCTCTCAGCCCCACCTCCCTCACAGGGTGTCTGTTGTGGGGACAGGAAAGGGAAGGCGATTGTAAGCCGCTTTGAGACTCCTTCGGGTAGAGAAAAGTGGCATATAAGAACCAACTCTTCTTCTTTTTCTTCAGTAATATCAGGCCTCTCTCAGCCTCACCTCCCTCACAGGGTGTCTGTTGTGGGGAGAGGAAAGGGAAGGCGACTGTAAGCCGCTTTGAGACTCCTTCGGATAGAGAAAAGTGGCATATAAGAACCAACTCTTCTTCTTTTTCTTCAGTAATATCAGGCCTCTCTCAGCCCCACCTCCCTCACAGGGTGTCTGTTGTGGGGACAGGAAAGGGAAGGCGATTGTAAGCCGCTTTGAGACTCCTTCGGGTAGAAAAAAGTGGCATATAAGAACCAACTCTTCTTCTTTTTCTTCAGTAATATCAGGGCTCTCTCAGCCTCACCTCCCTCACAGGGTGTCTGTTGTGGGGAGGGAAAGGAAAGGCAATAGTAAGTCGCTTTGAGGCTCCTTCAGGGAGTAAAAAGCACCACCTTCTCCTCCTGCTTTTCTCCTCCTGGTGAAATGTCAGGGGCTAAAACTACCATAATACGGCCACACAGCCTGGAGAACTCACAATAGCTGGTTGACTCCACCTGTGAAAGCCTTCGACAGTTCACAGCTTAAATCTCATTGCTCAAATGAAATGGTCGCTATGAAGAGCTGGTTGACTGAAATTTGGCAGGGATGCCTCTCACCTAAACACACAATGGTCACTTATATCTTTGGTCCATCATGGTCAGTCTTGCCTTCCCAAACAGGCAGCAGCTTTCCTGCTGTCAGATCCCCTAATGGAAGATGCCAGGGATTGAACCAGGGATCTGTTACGTTCCAGAGAATCTACCCTTGAGCCACAACCCTTCTCACTATTTAGTGCTTTTCACTGAAGATAAAAGCTTAAATCAGAGATTCCCAAACCAGGGGTCTTGCAAGACCTCCAGAAGGGGGTCCACGGCCTTTCCCCTCCTGCCTTAATGAACTCGGCCCCAAGCTAGGGGACTGGCCACTTTCATTGCTCCCCCTACTGAACATGAGTGAGTTCTTGTGTGGTTTCTGCGCCTGGGAGGGGGCGGAGCCTGCACACCTACTCCTGCCTACAATTGCCTCCTTCCTCTCCCCCACCCCTCCGCCCCGAGTCCACTCCAAGCCTGTTAACATGTGATGTCATTTCTGGGGACGTGTCCGTTTCAGGGACGTGGCAGGGTGGCTAGGCCAGCTGACCACTTCTGGGGGCACCTTGAAGCTTGAAAAATTATTTCAGGAGCTCCTCCATGTTGAAAAAGGCTGGCTTCAGTCAACACACTCTATTCTAGTTCTTTTTCTTATTGCTTTATTTTGGTTTGTCCCCCCCCCTTTTGTTTAGTTGAAAGCTCACTTCTCGTGTGCCATCTTTTTAAATCAAAATGCTTTTGAAAGAAGAGACCCACAGGCAGGGCGGCAGGTAGTTGTAAATTCCCTGCGTTCTGCAGGGGGTTGGACTAGATGACCCTAGAGCTCCCTTCCAACTCTGTGATTCTACCCCCAACATCAACAGCCCTGCAGTAGAAAACCTAGACCAGAGAACAAGACTTCTGCCCACCGACTTACGATCTCATTGACTTGTCAATTGTATCATGAACGCCATGGGAATAGCACTTGCAGACTTGAGGGATATGTAAATTAACCTTCCCAAGAAGTGGAGACTCCAAAATGAATGACCTAGAAATACTGTTAACTCCCCAAATTGAAAACGCTCCCCCACACCCCCACCAGTTTCATTCAGGTTTTTTCCCCCTGTCTCTCTCTCTCTCCCCCTCTCTCCATTTCTGTCCGACAGGCCTAGATGCCTTTTCTGATTCCCACCCTGTCTTCTGCATGGCCGGGCGTGCGTGCACCATCTTCGAGCTCTAACTCCTCTCCACCGCTGACTGCTGTGTATTTAGCAACCCTTTCCGATTCCTGTCAGAGCTACACTTCTTGTTTCCAAAACAAAACAAAGCGGCCACTGCTTCAATGCTGGTGTCTCTTTTCTGGTGGGACCGGGAAGTGTGTATGTGTGTGTGTGTGTGTGTGTGGAGGGGGATTTCCTCTTTCTTTCCTGTACACGTGTAGCTTTGCCAGATGCTGTTACCTAGTCTTACAAAACGTGGTGTTAATAACCCCTTGCTGTGTGAAAACAGATGAGAGTTAGCACATTTTTAAGAATGCCGTTCACAAGTAGCCGTTTCTCTCTGACGAAAGGTAGTTTTAAAAAAAATAAAAGGATCCTACGAGGTATTCTTAAAAATAGCATGACGACGACCTTTACAGAACAGATTGTTTATTAATTAAGAAATAATAATTATTCCAAACAAAAAAAGAAAAGAAGAAGAGTAAGGCATGTGCTCACAGTAATTTCGAGTGTATTTAGAGACCTTCTAACATGGTTTAACATCTCTATGGAACTCTGGATGTCTTTTGCTTATGCTTCCACTAAAATAGCAGTGCTGTTTAGTCTTCATGTGGACCTCCAGCAACTATTCCTTTCTCTACTAATCTTGGTGTTGGGCGACTTTGTGTATTTGTCTTTCTAACTTCTAATAAACTCACTCCAACCGATGCCCGTCTCTTGTCTGCTGAGTGCTGCTTTCTCCCATTTCTCTTCAATGGCGACCTGGGATTTCTCCCCGTGGGCTTGTAGTGAAATATATGTGAATTCCTCCCTACTCCCCTTCCAGTCGAGGGATGCAGACCTCTGCCGCGCAGATCTGGTATTGTGAATTCTCACCATGGGTGGGGTCGTGAATATTGTTTCGATTGCGGTCCTATCAGGTGATGAGAGCTCCCGCCTGTTTTTACCCTCCGTTGCTTATTCCGTCATTCGACCTGCAGAAAGATCTGCTATTTTGAGTTCTGCCATTTGGAGGCAGCAGTTCTGCTTCCCACTGTTTGCAGGTTTGGCCATTCGTGGTGATGCCCTGCAAGGAGCAAAGGGGCCTTACTGCCAGCTTGGTGTAGGGTTGAGGAGTGCGGACTTCTAATCTGGCGAGCTGGGTTTGATTTCCCTCTCCTCCTCCACATGCAGCCAGCTGGGTGACCTTGGGCTCGCCACAACCCTGATAAAGCTGTTCTGACTGAGCAGGAATATCAGGGCTCTCTCAGCCTCACCTCCCTCACAGGGTGCCTGTTGTGGGGAGAGGAAAGGGAAGGTGAATGTAAGCCGCTTCGAGACTCCTTCAGGTGGTGAAAAGCGGCATATAAGAACTAACTCTTCTTCTTCTTCAATAAATATCAGGGCTCCCTCAGCCTCACCTCCCTCAAAGGCTGTCTGTTGTGGGGAGAGGAAAGGGAAGCCGCTTTGAATGTCCTTTGGGTAGAGAAAAGCGGCATAGAAGAACCAACCTTCTTCAGTAATATCAGGGCTCTCTCAGCCTCACCCCCCTCACAGGGTGTCTGTTTTGGGGAGAGGAAAGGGAAGGTGAATGTGAGCCACTTTGAGACTCCTTCGGGTAGAAAAAAGAGGCATAGAAGAACCAACTCTTCTTCTTCAATGGAAAAATCAGGATTTTTTTTTAAAGCCCCCAAAGAACCATGCTGTCAGATATTGGCATGATGTGAAGAAAGGTGTGAATTTCCATTATGCATGTTGAAAACACTCCTTGAAGGGTAAAACACAAGAACTTGAACAGAGACCATGCTTGGCCTATGCTTCTGGTCAATATCCTGCGCCAGGGTGCTGCATAAAGCCCAAATAGCTAGGATTTGGGGGGAGGGGGGGAATTGCTTGACCAAATCCCGATGCCATTCTTCTGCTCGGTGCTGGGCTTCTACTGCGTTCACATGACTGCATCTCGGTTCGCATGGAGTGATTTGCGGTGTCTTCCTGTATCCTGCTGATGGTAGCCCTTTAGATGCCTTCTCTAAGAAACCACCCCTGCCTGTAACGTTTTGTACACATCTGTGAATTGCACGAATGGATCTCTGCGGTCTTCACCTTTTTGAACAAAGCGGGAACAGTCTTTCCCAGCTCTTGCTCTGAGCAAGCTGCACTTGCAGGTTCTCGACGAAGCTGGCCTAGGAGAAAATCGCATGAACCCCGTCCAGGGCCTTTGCCTGGAATACTTTGGGAAAGCACAGTTTATGGGTTAATCTGTGACTTCCAGAATATCAGAGATCTAATACTCTAAGAAGCAACAACAGAGCCAGCTTGGTGTAATGGTTAGGAGTGCGGACTTCTAATCTGGCAAACCAGGTTTGATTCTGCACTTCCCCCACATGCAGCCAGCTGAGCGACCTTGGGCTTGCCACAGCCCTGATAAAGCTGTTCTGAACGAGCAGAAATATCAGGGCTCTCTCAGCCTCACCTCCCTCACAGGGTGTCTGTTGTGGGGAGAGGAAGGGACGGCGATTGTAAGCCGCTTTGAGACCCCTTCGGGTAGAGAAAAGTGGCATATAAAAACCAACTCTTCTTTTCCATTATGTGACATTTACTGAGAGGGTTACGCTTTAGTGGGGGGGGGGGGGAGGCTCGCACAGTGTGAAGTCTGTCTTTGTAGTCAATGCTGCCCTGTGACAAAGGCCGAAAGCTTTTCCGCCCTATTCAACGTGCTCATTTTTCCCCCTCCCCAGGATGGCACTGGATCCCTAAAGCGCAGCGGCTCCTTTAGTAAACTCCGTGCTTCCATTAGACGCAGCAGTGAGAAGCTGGTTAGAAAGCTGAAGGGAGGAAGTTCACGAGAGAGTGAACCAAAGAACCCTGGGTAATTATTTCTTTCTACGTGTGCCAGAAATGTTCCACTTGTATCCGTTGCGCTGCGTAATAGGTTCCTTCCACTATAACTGTCCAATGTGTGAAACCTCAGAACCCACGCATGCACGCACACACGCAAACATAAATAATCTCATGACAGTTTTTACAAGCACAATACAGAGGATGTTGCCTGCACTTCTTGAAAGTTGGTCCAGACAGCTGGGAAAATCCGATCTCTGCCAATAAGTTTGATGCATCCAATAAATTAGGATGCTTTGGGCTGATCCTGCCTTGAGCAGGGGGTTGGACTAGATGGCCTGTGTGGCCCCTTCCAACTTTATGATTCTATAAGTTTGATTGCAAAGAGTTTCAGGGCTTTGTAAAAACAGAAGTTCTCCATACAATATAAAACCGAGAATCTGCTCACTGTTAGCTCTTCTGTCTTCCCATCTGAGGACCCAAGAACAGCATTGGTTGATCTTCAGCAAGTCCCCCTCCATTTATTCCAAACAAGGTGAGGGTAAATACGGTGATATTTTGGCTCACTAGAAATAACTTGGGTTGACAGATATATTTCCAGCATTTGGTGACAGGTTATCCAAACTCTTAACGAACTGGGAACATATTTACACTTTTCCATTGTTGAAGATGTTTCCAGGTAGTACTTGAACAGACCGTCCTAATGATTGCTTTCTGTCCAAGACACATTTAAGGAATTATTGACGAAACAGAACAAAACCTGCTGCCCCAGTCCTTGCAGTGCACAGCAGGCAAACTTAGTAACGAGTTTAATTTCAGAAGAATGGGGGTCAGATTTTTTTTTTAATTCTGTTTTCCAAAGTCGGTTTTAAGTGGAGACGTGACAGTACTAACTAGCACGAGCTTTGAGAAGTCTTTAACTTCATGGTGAGCGGTGCAACCATCTAGTGCAGTTCTGCTGCACAGAGTAGCAGTGTTAGCTGCTCATAACAAAATCAAGAGGGCCTCCCGATATTTAGAATATCTACAAATCTGAGGGTGGTTGTTGTGGAGCTGGCCGACCGCTGTGGGAGCCTCGGGTCAAACCACCCTTGTGGAGAAGGGGACACGTTACTGAGCAAATGTTCCCTCAGGCTTTGTGGCATTCCTTCTGGATGAGCCGGCCAGCCATTTGTGGGTCGAGCGTCCCACTGATGGAATGCTGAAAGGTGCCCAGAGCCATCTGCCTCTGGCTGAGAAGCTTGAAAAGGGAGGCTCTGGAGTTCCAGGTTGCTGGCACTGTCCCTGGCCCAGAACTGAGCCCAGTTTTGTGGCACTTTGCCATTTCCCTGATATGCCTCGGCTCCTCCATAGGGCACCAGACCTCTCTCTCCAAAGAGTCCCTCTTGCCCCTAGTATAACTGGGAGAAACACATCACCTCTTGGAGAGTCAGCGTGGTGTTGTGGTTAAGAGCAGCGGCTTCTAATCTGGCGAGTTGGGTTCGATTCCCTACTCCTCTACATGCAGCCAGCTGGGTGACCTTCGCTAGTCACATATCTCTTAAAGTTGTTCTCATAGAACAGTCTTTTCAGAGCTCCCTCAGCCTCACTCCCCCCCCCCCCCAAGATTGTCTGTTGTGGGGAGAGAAAGGGAAGGCGAATGTAAGCCGCTTTGAGGCTCCTCTGAGCAGTGAAAAGCGGGCTATAAAAACCAACTCCACTTCTCCACAACCAGCCACTTGGGTTGCACTCCTCAGTACCCTGCTGCCTGTCAGGGATTCTGGTCCCGGGGTAGGCGGAGAAGCCATTCTGTCTGCTCATAGGCTTCCAGCCGCTCCTGACACTGCTGCCCTCCCCGTCCCCCGCCTTTTGAGCTTTTACTCGGGTCCTTTCTTTCGATGATGCAGCATGTCAGTGTTAAGAGCCACGCAGAATTCTTTCGACAAATGCAGGGACTGTTTTAAAGGGGAGGGAGACAGATGATCGTCCGATTGAATCCTTATTTGCAGGGTTTTTCCATCTCAGTGATGGAGGGAGTTCTTGTGGGTTTTCTTAGGTTTAAAACTTTGCCAAGAGTTGTCCGGTCAACAGTGCAGGAGCTCCCTTTGGCAACATAAAATCAGAGCCTGCTGCTGGCACGAATGGGGCCCCGTAGGCCACTTGCAGGGCAGATTGGTAAAGTAATAAAGGGAAACATAATTGTTCTTACACTGGAAAAGTAGATTTATCCAGGTGCTGCTCCGTAGGAGACTACAGCATTGCCTCCTTAGATGAATTCCTATTTATGTAGTTAGATTTAGGACACCACATTTTTATTCCTCCTCTTACAAACACAGAGCTGTGGGGACCTCAAGGGTCATCTAGGCCGGTGGTCCCCAACTACCAGGCCGTGGCCCGGTGCCGGGTCGCAAAGGCCCTGGCAACGGGCCGTGGCTCCCTCTCCCCCCCCCAGTAAGAAACTTCCCAGGCTGCAAGCAAATCGGCCAATCAGTTAATCGACGATTAGCTTGCGGCCTGTCAAGCTTCTTTTTGTGTGCGGGGGTGAGAGGGAAGCAGGTCCGCGCATGCGCATTTACGGCCGCGCATGGCGCAGACATGCATACACAGCAGCGCAAGCATGGCATGCGCGGCCGGGCAATCACCCTCCCCGCTGCCGCCGGTCCGCAGCCTCAAGAAGGTTGCAGACCACTGATCTAGGCCAACGCTCTGTACAATGCATATCTCTCTTGATAAGGACACAAGAAGAGATCTACTGGATCTTACCACTGGTCAATATATACCATTGCCCTATTTGACACAGTGGCCAACCAGTTGCCCTGGATGGTCAACAGACAGGATGTAGAAGCCAGTCAAGGGTTCTTCAGAATTGTAGTCCATGAAGAGCCACGGTTTGGTCACCCCTGGTTTGGATACTCAAATGTGTCATTGGAAACTTGCATACTTGTGAACATGGGTTAGGGTTTAATAAGCAGCATTTCCCTGAACCAGTGCAATTGCATATTAGTATAGCACTGAAAATTATAATTAACAAAATTAGTGTTTCTTGGCCCACAATCCAGGACGATTTGTAAGGTGGAACCTCGTATGTTCCTCTAAATACACTCCATCATAGGTAAGCATTGACAGGGCTACTTGAGTATCCCAAGTGAGACCAAACAAAGTAAAATAAACAACCTCGTGGTATATCGGAACCACCTCTTGAAATGCCTCTCGTTTGCAGAAACTTGCTGCAATTCTGATGCCCAAAATCCCCTGGGTACATAAACGTGATTGTACGGTTCTACCGATGCAGCCCATCTATCATCTTAGAAAATGGAAAAAAACCCACCGCCACCACCAAGCTGAGACAAGCAGACTTCTAACTTCCCATAGGTTCAGCCAGCTCTTCTGCCGGTGCAAACAAGAGTGCCCAAAAAGCTTAGGCCACACAAAATGGGGGGTCACAGAGGCTGGGGATCATCCCTCTTTCTTGCACTAGCAGAAAAACACATGGAATATAACCACCCAGACCCTCAGATCTACTATAATCCCCAAACTGTTTTTGCATAATTAGTGGAGATTGTTTTCAGATTAAATACTAACTTTGAATCCTTGAAAGCTCAAACTTCTACTTAAATTACTTAAGAAAATAAACTTGGCTTCCTTCATCTGGTAGGTTGCATTATTATGAATTTAGTAGCGTAGAGCGATGATTTCCCACCTCATCGATATCTCCTTGAAGGGGATTATAAAATGCACGGATGGCAGTGCTGCTAACCCGCGGTAGGGACATGCTGAAAACGGGTGGCTCTCTAAAATCTTGCCTCAAACCTCAAACATTGAGAAATGCCCTTGCCAAACCTGATGGTCAAATATATTGCTCGGGAACTTTTTTCCTAAAATGACTGATTTTTAAAAGAAAAATAAGGACTTGGTAATGGTGCACATTTTGGTTATTCTTAACCCTTCCATGTAGTACCTGCAGATATTTAAAATATGGACCTTGACATTTCAGTTTTTTCTTAAATGTGCTTAACTTTGTTTTGCGTTAATGTGTTTTGAACATTTACATTTGTGGTGTGTCCGTGTATTCTCAGATTAACACATGTGCGCTTTACTGTATATTTTGTACCAATAAATAACACCGAGGTGTCAATGCCGCATGATTTACTGCTTCCTTTGTGTTGCTAACACTTGTGTTTTAGTGTGTGTGTGAACAGTGTAGTTTTTGTAGATGTCCCCTGGGGGGTCATCTAGTCCAACCCCCCCCCCTGCACAGTGCAGGAACTCACCCTGCCCACCCACAGTAACCCCAATTCCATGCCCAAGTGATCTCCCCCACCAAAAATCTCCAGAATCCAGCCTGGCCTGGAGGAAATTCACCTACCATCCCACAGTGGCGATCCGCCATTCCCTGGGTATGCAAGGAAGGGCCACAAGAGACAAACACTGGCCCAGCCCTTCCGGCCCACCCACTCACAATCTGCCTCAGTTCATAAAAGCAGCATTTTGTACAGCTAGGCGCAGCTTTCAGTGAGTGTGGTGCCACCGCATATCTGAGCAGCTTATTGCAGTGGAGGTCTGGCAGCTGGAGTCCCCTCAACGTAGAATCTTACACAGCACAGCTTCTGAACTGACGTCACGCAAACGAAATCACATTTCCCATTCCCCGGGCAAACCCAAACAAGGGGCAGCTCGGCAGCAGCTTTGAGCAACGTGTCCACAAAAGCGTTCTTTCGCGGGGCGTCAGCAGAATTCTTGTTTGTGCGTTATGTGTATTCGGAGCGGTCCGTGTTCAGCCCTTCTCATCGGTTTATCCTTGCATGTTCACTGTCCAGCATGAAGCGTGCCAGCTCGCTGAATGTTCTTAACACGGGTGGCAGAGCTGCTGAGGATCGCTTGCAAGTAAGAAGCCCTATCCTATTTTTATGCACATAGATGGTCATAGCAGGGCCTGGGCCCCAGTGCTGCATTGGTTGATTTTAAAACAGGAGTTTGTGGGAAGGGGGGGGGGGGGGAGGTGGGATCCAGTTCAAGTACGTCATCCGTTGGAAGGTGGCAGTGCCACATAGCCTACCGTTTGGAGACTCGCTCCACACCAGGGGTAGTCAAACTGCGGCCCTCCAGATGCCCATGGACTACAATTCCCAGGAGCCCCTGCCAGCATTCGCTGGCAGGGGCTCCTGGGAATTGTAGTCCATGGACATCTGGAGGGCCGCAGTTTGACTACCCCTACTCTACACATTCACTGCCTCATAAGCTCAATTACCCTTAAAGCACCCCTGCTCCCCAACATCTGCCTGCATGGGTGAACTGGATGGGTTTTATGTATAAAAGGTGGCAGGTACATCAAACCCTATTCCTGGTTTCAGTCTCAGGCACTCTTGAACACTGGAATCGCTGGAACATAGGCAGAGTGGTAGTGGTGGAGAGTGGCAGCAAGCCAGGTTTGATTCCCCACTCCTCCACATGCAGCCAGCTGGGTGACTTTGGACTCATCGCAGCCCTGATAGTGCTGTTCTCACATAGCAGTCCTGTCATGGATTTTTCAGCCCCACTTACCTCACAGGATGTCTGTTGTGGGGAGAGGAAGGGTAGCCAATTGTAAGCCACTTTGAGACTGATTTGAGCAGTGAGGAGAAGGGCATAAAAACCAACTCCTCCTTTGGCAATGCTAGAGAGCCAGTTTGGTGTCGTGGTTAGGAGTGTGGACTTCTAATCTGGCATGCCAGGTTCGATTCTGCACTCCCCCACATGCAGCCAGCTGGGTGACCTTGGGCTAGTCACAGCACTGATAAAACTGTTCTGACCGAGCAGTGATATCAGGGCTCTCTCAGCCTCATCCACCCCACAGGGTGTCTGTTGTGGGGAGAGGAATGGGAAGGCGACTGTAAGCTGCTTTGAGCCTCCTTCAGGTAGGGAAAAGCGGCATATAAGAACCAACTCTTCTTCTTCTAGATTGAGATAGTGAAGCTGACCTCATTGGAGGGATTATAGAATTAGATGCTCCCTGTGTTTCCAACCCTTGCAAGTGTCTGCCTGAAACCACTCAAAGGCCAGGTAGTTTTAGCAGCAGTATTAGTGCCCATATCCTTGCTCTTTTAATGTGCAAAACATGTAACTGCCTTCAGTAAGGGCTGTGGTTGCTGGCACAGAACCTCCCACCTCACACGTAAGGGTAGGCCCGCAGTATTCCAGAGTGTCCAGTAACTCCTTATATCTATTCAGAATGCTAATAAAGCTCTCTGGTGTCTGAATCTCCCTTGCCTAAAGCACTGGCATTGCACATTGCACACTCTCCTCTGGGATGTCCTTGTCCTCAGTCAGATCAGGTAGAAGAATTTTCTGTGCTGTTCAGGAGTCGGGGGGGGGGAAGGGGCAGTACCTGCTCCCAGGTGCAAGTCTTCAGTTTGTTGGACCTTGGCACAGTGCCTTGGACAGTGCTGCCCCTTAACCCGTGGGAAATCAAAAGTCATTGAGCTTTTGTGATCTGGAGCTGAGCTCGAGCGAGTGGCTGGACCCGCCAGGAAGCGGCTAGAATTCTAAAATGACCATGGGCGGGATCCCACGGGTTCATCCAGCAGTGCAGAAACATAAACTGCATTCGTGCCTGTTCTGCTTGCACAAGGCCATGTGCAACAGCTAGCGATTTTGTCTCTCCGTAATAGAGTGCCCAGAAATAGGTAGCACACCATCTTGCGCAAGACAAAACACAAGTGAAGTGCAGTATTTTTGACTTGGTGCAAGTGACTTCCACTGTCCTTTCGTCTTGCATTTCTGCTTATGCAAGGCCTGCAATGTGGGTGGAGCACACCAGGCTAGATCCAGCCCCCTTGTGTGCATTGTGGCTTTTCAGGTATGCCCACCCCCCTTTTCCTACCGCAGTCTCCAAAGGTCTAATGACAGGAGAGAATCTCGAGGAGGATTTGAACGGGTTCCAGGGACTGCAGATACTTCACTGAGCGATGCCAAAAGACCATCCTTCCCCAGGTCTCCTTGGAACACCGAGCAACATGCATATTTTTACCATCCAGGAAGGCTCTTAAAGATTCACTTCCCCGAATATTTGATCCCAGAGGGGATAGTGCCTGGCACCTGTCCCATTGTTACTTCTGGCAGCATAAGACGGCAAATTTGTTTGGGAATAATACTCCCTGTAACAGTTAGCTAAACCACCAGTGTCCTGTGTCGTGCCTGCTAACTAATCTGTAACCCCAACTAACTTGTGTGTAAAACTAGCAGCTGCTTCTGTACTAACTTGTGCTCCATTTGTCATCCGCCAAAAGGCCTACAAGAAAAACCACACAATGTATGACAGCCTTTCCAGTTGGCTAAAAGTATTCTTGCATTAAAAGGTGAAACTTGGTCCACGGACTCAGGGAGAGCTGCATTTGCAGTTAACATAAAGCCAAAGGGGCACTTTGACTAGTCTGCAACTCAGAAAGGCTCACAGGTGATTTGTTCATCCGGCAATGGCTGTTTCAAGGTAGAACCCACATGCGAATCACAAGCCCCACCAAAGATTTGGCCTACTTTTTAGAAACATGGGACAGGTGCCACAAAAGGGCCACATTCAGCTCTTGAGCTGCTGGCATGTCAGAAACTGGGGCTACATTTTTAAGCATTCCGACAATCTTGCACATGCTCCTAAATTGTGAAGAAGAAACCTCCAGTTCAGGGGTTGCCAGCAAGGTTTGCGTTTGGCTGTGAAGAGGTTTAAAAACATTGCACAGCACACGGGCCTTCATTGTAGGATTGAAAGAAAGCTGCAGCCACCATTTTATGGCTGCGTGTGCCTCCTGTGGTGGCCATTTTGTCCCTTCACCTACCACACTCCCATTAAAATTCCACATGTCCTCACAGGCTCAAAAAGGTTGGGTACCCCTGCTCGAATTCATAAAATAGTCGTTAACAAAACTCCCAACTCTTAAATACATAACACACAGTTGTCCTGTGTCTTAGAGCTCTAAAAAAATCACCGCTGGAAGGATTTGTTAGTGGAGCATGATTCCGTTGCCTGCCCCCACCTTCGGTGTCTCCGGTTGACAGGTTGACAGGAGAACTGGTGAAAAGTGCCCTCCCTTAATGGAAATCACATGATCTGAACCCATGGTACCTTGGGCTGTGTCCCATTGCTTCTCTGCTAACAGTGGCGCATATCTCTGGCGCAAGATGCTCTTCTGAAAGTGGAAAAGCTCCTGGCATCAGAGGATGGCCCCATGCCCATTGGAGGAATGTGCTGCCATTAATTAAGCACCAAAATACAGCCCACAGTCTCGAATAGGGCTGTTGTTGTTGCTAGGTGCGAAGTCGTGTCCGACCCATCGCGACCCCATGGACAATGATCCTCCAGGCCTTCCTGTCCTCTACCATTCCCCGGAATCCATTTAAGCTCTCACAGGCTGCTTCAGTGGCTCCATCCAGCCACCTCATTCTCTGTCGTCCCCTTCTTCTTTTGCCCTCGATCGCTCCCAGCATTAGGGTCTTCTCCAGGGAGTCCTTCCTTCTCATGAGGTGGCCAAAGGATTTGAGTTTCATCTTCAGGATCTGGCCTTCTAAGGAGCAGTCAGGGCTGATCTCCTCTAGGACTGACCGGTTTGTCCGCCTTGCAGTCCAAGAGACTCGCAAGAGTCTTCTCCAGCACCAGGGCTGTTACGGAAAGTCAAAACGTGTTACCTAGGAGCTCGATTAGTGTTGCTCAAACTTAAGCAATTGCAAGGCCTTCTGTGGCCAGATATAGTTTCTATGTTAGGAATCCAAAGGCTGTGTACACATTGGATGCTTGTGGAGGGGGAGGTGCTTCATCGCGCTTCCATGTCCCTTCTGGGAAGCTGTTTTCTGAAAGTTCCAGGCTGCGCTTGATGCGGTTCAGCAGAGATGGCCAGAGAGAACACTGCCCACTGCTGGTACAGAAAAGAGCTTTCTACTCACAAGTGGGGCTTTCTGGATTCCAGACGAAGCATCTATCTAAATAAGGAATGCAATAGTTATTAATAGCGGCAGTAAAAATAGCTTCCTCATGAACCTAGAGCAAAGCCCGTTAAGTCACAGTTCCAGAATTAACATTTTCTGAGCATCATACGGTAGGTCAACTGATACCGCTGTTTTCAGTCAGCTCTGTAAACATTTACTTTTTTTCTTTTTAACTTGACATCATTTGGAACAGCGATTTAAACTCTTCCTTTCTTTTTTCCCCCCATGCAGGGACGAAATAATTGTCTGAGTGCCAGTCAGACTGATTTGGCTCACTGAGATTCTGGGACAGAAGCTAGCTAAAAATTCCCCTGTGAATTGCGAAGCACTGAGTTGCAAAAGTTCTAAGTTTCTCCCCCCGTCGTTATCTGTCTGGTCTAGAGGCACTAGTTGCTGCAGACGGCTGTTCCTAGACCGCCTTCAAAAGCTGGCATTACAGAACTCCCTTGTTACGTCGTTGTTAGCGTCCTTGGGAGAAAACAATATGGAGTCTTTGTTCGTTGATTCGTCTACTAGTTGAACGGAGTCCTGTTACGGATAGCAGCCTTAAGAAGCAGAAAAACGCCAACACCGAATCTGTAGCATAAATCAGCTTTGGGTATGCTTAAGAAAAACAAAACTGTTAAAGCGAAGTTATGTGTTTGTAAGACAATGAGAAGACTCTACCCGGGCGTCACTGTCGTGAAACCAGGCCCGTGGGTTGTTACAGCACTGCATCATTGGCTATCGCAGTTCGTGCCCGATTAACGATTCGGTTTCCGTAAACAGCGAAGCAAGGTGCTTAAAACTGAGGTGCCACCTTGGAACACAGCACTTATTACAATTGTGGCTTTCGCAGGCCTCAAAATTAATGTGTGATTTGTTTAACCAAGGACGGAGGGAAGCCAGTGAATCTTTACTTGGAACTTGTTGGTCAGCTCCACATCCCGCCCCTCAAAGAAAACTGGCCCCCTCTTAGCTTTTTCCTCTGTTCAGAGTGGCAGCAAGAAAAAAAATGAAGCAGGGACTCTGTATGTATGACTGTTACACTGTGCTTCCCGATGCAGAGAGATTGCTATACAAATCTACTTACAGAGCAAAAATTATACCACAGCAATTTCTGGCTGGCGGGTCTTGTTTCCTGATGATTGTTCCAGGGTAGTTACAGGAAAAAGAACTTGCTAGCAAACAGAAGCAAAAATTAGCATTATCTGTTACAGCATAAGAAGTTAGCCGCTTCTAAATTGGACTGGCTACCAGATATCCAAGAGACCTAGCTAAAAACGACATGGGCTTTCAAAGTCTTTTTAGAAACCAAGCTTCTGTGCACAAATGCATGTGTGGGGGTCCATAGGTCAGATCTCTAAACCAACAACTGCTGGGTGAGGTAATGCTCTGATCAGGCCATTAAAATTGGTTTTAGGGCATAATAACAGCAAGCCTTTAATGTAAGAGAACTTGACCTGAATGTCCATAACGGAGATGCTTAAAATATGGTTCTCCGCCATCTTACGCTCATGCCGTTCTGCACACAGTCTAAACAGAGTTTGGAGGAGTCTGAAAATAGAAACTGCCTCGGGTACAAGCAATGTGACATTTGTGAACAACAGATAAGTCCAGGCGCTGCTCCCATCCATCTGGGCTTCCCTGTTTCAAGGACCTTTACTGTGCTCAAAGTCCAAGTTCAGGTTTTTGTACAGCAGCAGAAAGGTCAAACATGGTCACTTTGGAGCAGTTTTTATAGAAAAGATCCTCGTGAATTCTGTTTTCCAAGCCTTTAAAGAAACGAAGGGGGGGGAGGGGTAAGCAACTCTATTAGCAGCTTTTCAGGAAGCAAGACTATAGATCGGTTTTACGACTTTCAGCAGTTTTCTTCTGTCCGTCTCGGCAGACAAGAAACTAAGTGCAATGGGGATGCAGAGGAAAGGATGGTATTTCGTAATTGCAAACCTTTAAGGAGCAAGAGGCACTCTTTTCTTCTCCTATAAGCCTTGCGCCTGCTCATCAGCCTCATTCTGTATGACTAATTAGCTTTGGCGAAAGCAATACTGCTTCGTCTCCCCCCCCCCTCCCCATGCAGCCATCCCGTATCTCCAGGCGCCAGGAAAAAGGTGCCTAGCTGTGGGGGGAAACTGGGATAGGACTGCATTTGGTAGACTCGCATGCATTATAAGGAGGACGGGGACCCCAACAGGTCCACTTAAGAGCAGCAGGAAGCAAAACGGACGAGGCATATGCAGCTTGCATTTCAGGCAAGCCAGCTCACTCTACCATGCGGCATGCCTGTGAATCGGATCCCGTGGGGCGTTTCCGTGGATGGAACCCTTCTGCTATAACCAGCATAATTTCTATAGTGTATCCTCCTGCTGCAACCCATGCTGTTCTTAGGGACAAGAGCAGGTAGGGGGGCAATTACGCTGTGTGGGATTCAATTCATAGCCTTGCCCCCCCCCCTCATCAAAAGCCTTTTAAAGCACCCGGTTGATTTGGAGGGGGGCTGCTTCTCAGCTCCTGGGGAGGTGTCTCTTTAGGTTACAGTGAGACACCATGGGAAGCACACAGGGTCACTGGGTTGACTTCATTTTGCATCTGCCTGGAGTATCCATAGGATTGGGATACGTGTACTGTAAAAACTGGGAGCTTCTCTCCCTCCCCACCCTTGGAGCCTTTCATTCCATGGGACATCTGATCAGGGTCTTCTAGTCGTTTTATTAGTGTAGACAGCCATAGGTAGAGCCTTGTCTCCCAAATGCAGCATGACCTACATTTCAATGGGGCTTTGTGTGGAGTGGAGCAGCCTTGTGTCTTATGTGGCTCCAGCACATAATTGCAGCCCCTTCCAAAATAGAGTCATCGGGCTTCCTCAGCTGCAAGACCAAACCTCCAGCAATAGCCTTTTGTCATGTCCTGTTAACTCCAGTGCAGGTGTGAGCCCTCCCCCTCCCATTTCAGCATTTACATTTATTGACAGCATCAGTTAGCGAACACTGCCTAGAAGTGTGATTAATGCCCTCCCTGCTGCAAGAAAAGCTGCCACTGAATTTAGTTTTTTGAAAAGCAAGCACCTTAAATTATAGCCAGCAAGGCATGAATCTTAAGTAGTACTCTGTCTATCTGCCTTTCCCACAATAAACATCTCCTTGGTGACAATTTGCCGCTTGGCCCCAGATGGTCCTACTGTCCACCATGCTCTACTTCCCTCTCACCTTCAATACAGCTCTGGAATGACTTCAGAACTGCTGTCTTGTCACTTTAGGAGTGACTTCAGCTGAAGTACACACCTATCACCTGTAATTTCTTGTCCACTTAAATTTGGGAAGGTAGTTCCATAAGCAAACCTTTACAGATACCTGTCTTGTTCCTTAATCCAGATAAGCACTTCCAGAATAGTTTTTAGAAAAGTAATTCTATAAAGGCAAAAGGTTGGACATCAGGCAATCCTGATGTCCACGGACTACAATTCCCAGAAGTGTCTGAATGTTGGCAGGGGTTTGTGGGAATTGTAGTCCATTGATACCTAGAGAGCCAGTTCGGCCACCCCAGCCTAGACGAAGCACTCTTCCCAATGCAACCTCCTCGCTGTGTCAAAATAACATTCAAGCTAGTAAAACTCAAAAGTGTACAGAAGAAGCACTGAATTTCTGATAGCATCAGCAGGATGTAGTTTTAAGCGTCAGCAAGTCAGTATGTTAACTTTGTAGATAGTGTTCAGTTGTTGTTTTTTTCTGTTAATATTAACACATCAAAGCTGGAAAACTATAGGAATGTTGAAGTTCAAACTGTAAAAGCTTCCACAGGTTTTTGGATAGGAAGTGTGGTTGTGTTGTACATATGAAAATGAAACGTGTAGTGCTTGACTGCAATTGTTTACAATGTTGAGTTGAAATGCACAAAGTGTTAGACTGTTTTTTTTCCCCCCTTGAAAGCTGCTATGTTATGTTGAAAGTAATGGAACAGACACTTGCTGGTAAGCAAGATAAGTTGTGCTGCATCTGAATCCAGACCTTTATCCCATGCTAATTCTAGAATCAAAGTAAATCTAGTGTGGAAGAGACTTCATTAACGTTAAACTCAGGACTTGAGCTGTGTCTAAACGACATACGAGAACCACAAACCTGCTGCTGAAAATTGGAGCTTTGGGTAGAGTTCTCCGCTCTCCTGTGTAAGGTGCCTACAACTTCCTTGGTATCCTGCCATTTTAGCTGTGGAGGTCTTTACACCGTAGGCCAGGGGTAGTCAACTTGTGTTCTTCCAGATGTTCATGGACTACAATTCCCATGAGCCCCTGCCAGCAAACACTGGCAGGGACTCATGGGAATTGTAGTCCATGGACATCTGGAGGAACACAGGTTGACTACCCCTGCCGTAGGCCACAGCTTGCGAGGCCAAGGACATGCCCGGCATGCTGGGGAATGCAGAGTTCCCTTCTCTACACACAAGGGTAAGAGAACTGCCACTGGGCTGCCAATTTTAGAGGCAACCATGTGCTTTTGGTAATGCAGATTTCTGTCCCTAAAGATTTATGTACTATAGAGCAGAGCTATATGCCAAGTTATGAAGCCACTGGACTGAAATGGAATAGTTAGCTCCCTTACCATTTAAGATGTTGTAGCTATTCAAATGATATTGTATCTCCTTGAGGAGAAAAGCATTTTTAACTGAAGGTGGGGTTTTGGGGGTTTTTTTTGAGAAAGCATAGCTGAAAATTCACTTCAAAGCACTGAGGCCACTTGGGCCAGTGAAGGTTTGACAAGGTAGCCATGTCGATAAATAAGAGGGAAACCTTTGTTCGTTGGATGTATTAGATTTACTTTCTACTTGAAAAGATCTTAAAACCGGAAACAGAAACTTGTTTATGACTTTGAAAAGGAGATTAAAAAAAAAAAGATGCGTTAAGCCAAACTTGAATGTTAAAAGATCCCCCTAGATTCCATTCTTAAACACGGTTTTCAGTTCAGCGCCAAATAGCCATAAATCACTGATTTTTTTTAAAAGCTCCTTTTTTGGTGTCCAAACGTAGCTCTCTAGATGTCCGTGGACTACAATTCCCATGAGCCCCTTCCCGCATGCTGCTGGAGGGGCTTATGGGATCTGTCATCCGCGGACATCTGGAGAGCCAGTTTGTCCACCCCTGCACTCAACCAACTGTGCTTTCACCAGCTTGCCACTTTAGCTCTCCAAGTTCATTTTTATCTAGAAAACAGCACTAGAATATAGAGCAGAGGATGTTTAAAAAATTGCAATTTCTGCTTCTATAAAACAGCAACGTGATTCCATAAGTGCACAGCACATTTCCATTAAATGACTCCTGTCTTCGTTTCTTGATGGTTTGTTTTTTAAAGACTGTTACAGAACTGTGGTTCATTCTGAAGACGTTATCATGTAAAGCTTCTTTGGTGTTTTCAAAGTGTAAAAATAAAATATCAAAACAAACCTGCCCAGTGTGTAAAGGTGGCTTCTTTCTACATCGCCGGATCACAAACCTGTCCATGAGGTGGTCAACCCGTTGATAAATACAAAAGGAGGGACAAGACTTGCCCCTTCCCAGCTTTGCTTCGCATCACGTCGGAGTCTCCGCCCCCCTTCCTTTCACTCCTTCCGAGTTCACTGTGTAATAGCAGGCAGACTGGGGCAGGTGGGGTGCGAAAATCACCCTCATTGTCCGTAACGTGCTCCCGTAGGACACTTCTCCAGCAGCTTGCACTTGACGGCCTGTGCGGCTGACCATCAATCTCATCAGCAGTTGGTTGGACCAGGTGATTCCAAGGGCCGGAACAACTCTCTTGCCCGTAGAGCTGAAAAAACGGTATTCAGGAGATGCAAAGTTATTTAATTTTCATGCCACCCCTTCCTCTAGCGCGTTCAGGGCGGCAGATAGGACCCAACACCTCCATTAGTCCCTCTCCACAAACAACCCTGAAAGGTGAGGCCAAGCAAGAATAATTGGCCCAAAGTCACCCAATGGGCTTCATGGCCAAGCAGGGATTTGAACTCAGATCTCGCTGACCTTTGACACTAACCACTACAAGTGTTTTGGTAGGAGTCTCATTACGACAAAGTTTACGCAGCTAATTAATCTAAGATTCAGCTGCTTGATCAGGGAAGACCGATCTTGATCTGTTAGTCTTAACTAACTTTTTGGTCAGAAATATTTGTACTACTGAGCTATCAGGAGTCAAAGAAAAAAAAAACCCAAATATTAAAAACTGCTTCACAGACAAATTACAATTTAAGGCATCCTTTCTCAACCTTTTTACTGTTGAGAAACCCCCGAAACATTCTTCAGGCTTTGAGAAACCCCAGAAGTGGCGCGATCATGCAGAATATGGTTGGGAAGCATAGGTTTGTATATGCCCACCTGGGGCCCCTCCCCATCCTGGCCCATCATTGGCCATTTGGAGGGAGGGTGGGTCAACATGACCATATAAGTTCATATTACCTGATAAATGTTTAACCAATTTAAGAAAATTATTCAAAATTAATTTATTCCCACCCATTCAGGAAACCCTTGCAGGGCTGTCAAGAAACCCTGGTTGAAAGCCTGACTCAAGGCAAGACTGCCCAGATCTCCTGAAAGTGTATAAAAACCAGTTCCATCTCCCTGAATTGGCCCTGATGGCTGCCAGCGTTTGTTTTTGTTGCAACCGCTTTCCAAATCAATGCTGTGTACAGCAAAGCCAGATTTAACCCCCTGCAAATAGTTAAATGCGCTGTAGCCTCTCATCAGAAAGACATGTCTCTTGTCAGTGGTGACTGTGGCCTCTCCCGTGCAACAAGTGTCTTTTCTATAGGAGAGGAACAGCTTGAACCTCACATTTCACTTTCAACAGGGCTCGTACCCTGCGCATACCCTCATCTCCGGCTGTACTCACCAAGGATTGCTGCAGTCGCCATAGGGGCCCTCGCCCATCATATCCGTTACCTGGGTTTTTAAAAAGACGGAAGGTTTAGAAGGCACGTATTCCGCAGAAGACAGACTACAGGGGTCCCCAACCCGGTGCCCACCAAGTGTATTTAGAAAGTAGGCAGGGCCAGATGGGGCTTCTTGTTTGGCTGTGCAGATTTTTTAAATATTGATTTGGCAGTGGCAGCCGCCACAACACAAGGGTCTATACCAGGGGTGGGCTAACTGTGGCCCTCCGGATGTCCATGGACTACAGGATTTTCTGGCAGGAGCTCATGGGAATTGTAGTCTGTGGACATCTGGAGGGCCACAGTTTGCCCACCCCTGATCTATGCTATGGCTGAAGGTTGAGCCATTCAGTTGCTGGTTCCATGTTGCGCCTCTGCCTACCACACTGTCAAAATTCCGAAGGTGCCTGCAGGCACAAAAGGGTTTGGGATTCGAATATCCGCCTATACTCCTTGGCACAAAAGGTCACCAGGTTGTACAGAGTTCCCTTCTCCACATGTGACAATGCAAGTCTTTAACAGAGTTAAAACACACTGGAAGGGTGATCTGAGGTAGGGAGAGGCAGAAACAGGTAGAATAAAATCCGGCAGGCTGCCTGGGTAAGCAATAGATGTTCCCAGAGAAGAAAAAGAAGAGTTGTTTTTTCATGACCCAAAGGAGTTATAAACCGTCTGAGAATCACCTTCTTATCTCCACAACAGAAACCCTGGGAGGTGGGTGGGGCTGAGAGGGCTCTGACAGGACTGCTCTGGGAGAACAGCAATATCAAGATTTTGACTAGTCCAAGGTCACCCAAATGGCTGCATGTGGAGGAGTGGGGAATCAAAGCCGGCTCTCCAGAATAGAGGTTACCCCTCTTAACCACCATACCAAGAGAAGCCCAATCCATCCATCTCTCCCTCCCTTATATTTCTGGAAAATTTGATGTGGACAGGATCTGGGGCAGCGTTGTGGTGGACTGCTGGACTCCAAGGCCATGCACAAGTCAGGTTCGGAGGAGAGACGAAGGGTTAGTTTCAATCTCCCCTGCTATCATTCTGCAGAGGTAGGCTTGATGGAACAGTTTCAAAGAACCCTCTTCCCCGGTCTCAGAGCCACCGTCAAGGTCTGCGTAGTAGACGGCCACTAAAGAAACAGCAAGAGAAAGCCCCTGTGTGGGAATGGCACCTGCATTCAGGGAATGGGGTAAACTGAGAGCCAGTTTGGTGCAGTGGTTAGGAGCGCGGACTTCTTATCTGGCATGCTGGGTTCGATTCTGTACTCCCCCACATGGAGCCAGCCGGGTGGCTTTGGGGATGCCACGGCACTGATAAAACTGTTCTGACCAAGCAGTGATATCAGGGCTCTCTCAGCCTCACCCATCTCACAGGGTGTCTGTTGTGGGGAGAGGAAAGGGAAGGTGACTGTAAGCCACTTTGAGCCTCGTTCAGGTAGAGAAAAGTGGTATATAAGAATCTCTTCTTCTTCTCCATCATCATATCTATGGATGCCTAATGGGAATGGAACCTAACAATTCATAGAGATGCAAACACCCAGGGGGGAAACCCCAGATTTTGTGAACACGAACACGGACCAATAGTTTGGCAATTTTGGATTGTTTTTAAGGAAGTGACAGAAACTCCTTTAGGACAGCCATTCTCAGTGGGGGTCCTGGCATATCTGAATGGGGCCAAAGTCTGAATAATGAAAGAAAAGGATCCCAAATGGCTTGCGGGGGGGGGGGGGGGGAGACTGATAACAACTGATGAAATATCCTTTTTGTCATGCATCACGTCATTAATTGCTAGGAAGTTCGACCTTGGCCAAGGGATAGAAAAAGAGCTCCTGTAATCTCTTCCTTTGTATTTGAATCCATGCATTAAAGCTTCGAGCCTTGTATCTTGCTCTTTTAAAGCAGATGCACGTAACCACCCACCCAGTGCACTGCTTAAAAACCACTGCTTTCGAACATTAAAAAGACTTGTTGGCTGTTCTTCCCGGCGTTCTTTCAGACCATGGATCAGTTCCGCTGCAACACAGTTTCCACCACTGTTTATTACCCGCAAGCAGGAGAAAGGAGGGCATACCAATAGTTTAAATACTTGCTTAACCATGGTAAGTTTGTGAAGCTAGGATATGGTTTGCAGGCAATCATTCAAACCCCGGTTTGTTTTAAGGGATCCTAGTTTCTTTTTGCCTTTGCTCTGGCCCAGCATCTCTGTAACTGGGCCGCCAACAAAAGCAATGTCAGAATCAAGCCAGAACGTCGGTGGTTGTACATCATTCAAAGCCCACCATTAAGACTAACCCTGGTTGAAAACCCCAACTTCAAATAATCATTTCAGATGGTGTCTTGATGGTGTAAGTGGCACTGAAACCATAGCAGTAACCATAACTAGATGAACTAAAACTTGGGTTCTGTCCTACGAATGGAGCCTAAGCCTACAGAGTCATGTGACAGAAATGCTGATTTTATGAACTTAGGCAGGTGGTGCATGCGTGGGCAGAAAGGGATGTGCCAGGGTTTCTCTCTTGTGGCCCTTCCTTGCACACCCAGGGAATTGCTTATCGCCACTGTGGGATGGTAGGAGAATTTCCTTCAGGCCAGGCTGGATTCAGAGATGTTTGGTGGGGGGATCACTAGGGCATCAAATTGAGGTCACTGTGGGTGGGCAGGTAGTGCCGAGTTCTTGCATAGTGCAGGGGGTTGGACTAGATGACTCTGTAGGTCCCTTCCAATTCTATGATTATATCATTCTATACATCACAGCTAACCCCGTGGGCATCAACAGCGAAGGTCAATGGTGAAGGTCGTCTTACCTGATTAATACACACCACTGGGGTCCGGAACACACTGCTTAATTGGTGAAGTTTTGCTCCGAACGTCTGCAAGTACTTGGCTTTGAGCACAGAATCCTTAGCAGCAAACTCACATCGGAACAAGGCTGCAATGGAATCGATGACGACCAGGCGCACCATGCCTCGCGCAAGCAGCGCGCTAATCTTCTTTGCGATGCACTCGTGGAACGTCTCCTGCAAAAACCAAGAAGCTTCAGACAGCAGCCCGAGGCAGGGAATCCAAGAGCTATGCAGTTCTAAGAGAATGTTCTGTAGCCTCATTGGAGAGAACTGCAGGAAATAAAGGGTGGGGCCCACATTGCAAGTTGAGAAGGTGGCTTTGGGTACTCTTCAGAGCCACTGTTCGCCTGCTGATGATGCCTCTGATGCTAGCACAAGGTCAGAGACCGCTGGCCAGCCTAATATTCTGCAAGCAGCAGTTTACAAGCTCAGCAAGTCACAGGCCTTCTTGGTCTCTCCTGAGGCTGATTTTAAGGCATCTCGGAATCAGGGTTACAAAAGCAGGGACCCATGAAACACACAGAACCATCTCATCCTCCTCTTAGTTAATCCACCCATTAGCCGTTGGGATCATATTCCCTACCATCATGATGGTGGCAGCAGCTCCCCACCTATCTCTCATGGCGGAGCCCAGTGACGCTCTGCCCCATTGCTGTGGCTCCCAACCTTTGTCGTCACTTAATTCTCACCCCCCCCAACATCACAGCGCCTGACCTCCACTGCCAACAGAGATGTATGCGTGTGGAGTCTACGCTTGTGCTTCTGATTGGGGAGAGAATTAAACCCCATGTATATTTGTTCATAGAAATCTTCCAGAAACTTGGGTCTTCCTCCCAAGTTTCCCGAACTGTTTTATGTCAGTGCAGCCCTGATCTGCAGGTTTAAATATCCACAGATACAGTCACACTTTGCTATCGGGATATATGATCATATGACTTTCAACACGCAAAAGCTTCTTCCAGTGGAGAACGGCTTCCCCTGTTGAAGAAAAGGCAGCTTTACCTGCCCAGTTACTTACCATGAGCTTTTTTTGGGAGGGGGATACAAATAAAAAATTATTATTAACATTCTTACTCTAGCCTTTGACTAGAGATGCCGGGGTTTGAACCCGGGACCCTTCGCATGCATAACAGGTGCTCTACCACTGAGCCCAAGAGGTAATCCCTCGTGCATACAAAGTGCAAGCTTGATAGGTGAGTGTCTGGTTGCCTCCTATAAGCATAAAATCTAGCCAAGAAAGAAAATTTAGCAGTTCTAATACAGTTGCCTTTATAGGGCCATCTGCATCAAAGCAACATCTGACCATAGGTGGGTTGATTCCCCCACCCTCTCAAACCTATCTTTTTAATAATTGTAAACTCGTCTTGCAGACAAACAACAGTTACAAAAAAATCAAAACCCCAGTATATTGGGTAGATTTTCTACCAGAAGTGTAAACAGCAGGGCAAAACTTATGTAATAAACAAAGCAACAGAAAAGGCAAGCACAAAAGCCTCAGCAAGAAGGCGGCGAGGCATTGTTGGAAAATCAAATTGATTTCTTTTGTTGTGCTGAGGGGATAACAATACAGAAAATGCCGGAGGGAAAACATGACGGCTTTTGCAAAGCAATTGATTACGCAAGGTCAACCTATCTTTCAAAGCAGAACAATTCAATACAAAAGCCATGCTCATCACTGTCGTGGGGGGGGGGGGAGCGGCGTTGTGCGGTTTTGCAGAGTGCAATACTGGGGGCAGAAACCCAGTTTTCCTGGTGCTGGATTCTGTTCACACGCAGGAAGCTGCCTTACGCTAAATCAAACCCTTTTTTGGTTCATCAGTGTTGTCTACTCAGACATGCAGTGGCTCTCCAGGTACCGGACAGAGGTCTTTCACATCACCTACTACTGGATCCTTTCAACTGGAGATGGTGGAAATAGGACCCGGGACCTTCTGCATGCCAGGCAGATGGCTCTGCCACTGAGTCACATGACTCCCCGTTTCATAATACGCTCACTTACATTTCTAACCAGGACGATTGAGAAAACCTCCTTGGAAGCATTTTGTACAAGGTGCTCAAGTGACAGGCAAGGAGAAGGAGCTACCCAGAGCTCTGGAGATCTTACAGAGTCTGCTCCCTGCCCCAGAAGGTTTTGCAGCACAGCCCACACATTATCCTGTCATTCCTCAAGAATCTCAGGATACTGTGTATTTTATATTGGTTTTATATGATGTTGGGGGTTTTATATAGGCTGTAACCCACCTCGAGCCTTTGGGGGGAGACGGGTAAGAAAAATAACAACAACAACAACAACAGATTATCTGCTTCTCTTTCCCCCATGTGAGCTTCAGAGCAGCTAGACACAAGCTTCGCAGAGGAGTGGGAATTTGAACCCAGGGAACCCAAATTCTAGTCCCAAGTCTGGTCCTCTCCTTTATCATTCTTTAAGCCATTTAAGGGCTAAGAACAAAAGAACAGTCCCGCTAGATCAGACCAGTGGTCCATTCAGTCCAGCATCCCGTTTCACACAGTGGCCAACCAGTTCCCCAAAAGCCTAATGGCAGGGCATAAATGTTGCGTCCTGGCTCTGAATATGGAGATTCCCCTCACCATGGCTAGTTTGGAAGTTTAGATTTGAAGGCAGCTGAGCTCTACACTCAATGGGTTTTCAGGCATTGGTTTATATTTATTTGCATTATATTTATATATGGTCGTTACCCAGAGTGAGTCAATATCATCAAGAGGGTGAGATGTCCAGTGAACTACACAACACGATGAGAATGGTGCAGCCAACCAGACTGAAGCAGTCTTAATAGAACATATTAAAATAAGCTTTCGAGAGCTACCTTTCATCAGACAACTCTCAAAAGCGTATACCCTGGAAATCCCATTGTGTACTGGCCTCCAATCTTGCCCCTGCCACCTGTATTTACATCTGTACAAAACCGGACGATGGCTTGGATCCACCAAAGCAGTCAGAAGGATTCCCACCCACAGCGCACAATGTTCTCAGCACTCCCCACCTGCAGCAGCCTGAAATCCCAATCGCCACCACCATTTTTCTGCTCCTCCAGGACTAGCAGGGGGTGGGGGAGATATTTCAGGCGGGAGGGGAGGGAGGTGAGAAAGTCGTCCTCTGTCGGTGGAAATCTTCCTAGCCCCTCCCCACTCAAAAAACAACAACAACATTGTGCTGGATTCTACAAAGGACACCTAAGAGCTGGCTGGGGACTTACGATGTCAGCCGCGTGTTCGACAAAGATGCCATTGCCAAATCTTATCTTCTGCACCACGTCGTGCGGAACGTCGGCCCTCAGCTGGGACTGGCCTTCGATCAGCTGCTGGAGCCGCTTATGGGGGAAAACATCTTCCGTGCAAACGTAAACAGCACCTGTGACAGAATGGAACTTAGGGGAAGGTTCTCCTCTTGCCGAAGTCACTCTGGAAGGCGTTGCTCTCGTGTTGGTTCTGTGGCACTGCTGCAGAAAGGGTTCACACCAGCTTCCTCCCACGCCGCCCCCCTCTGTCCTCCCAAAGTCTGCTCTGAGTGCTTAGGTTGCAGCAGCCAATGCGAGGTGCCCTCAGACCAGAAGGTAGGTTCTGATGGCACAGCCCTGAGAAAAACCATGTGCTGAAATCAATGGGTTTGAGAGGGTGTAATTCTGCTTTGGCTCATACTGTTAAGCTTGTCTCCCCTTAAATACTGGTAGGGTGCCAAGACCAGGCCTGCATGTCAAAACAGAGGGAAAGCATTAACTTTGTTTGGTGTAGTGGTTAGGAGTGCGGATTTCTAATCTGGCGAGCCAGTGCTGTGAGACAGGTTAGGCTGAGAGCATGTTGCTGTGCCAAGATCACCCATGGAGTTTTCACAGCAGTGGGGATTTGAATCTGGGTCCCTCAGCGCATAATCCGATATTTTACGTGCTACGCCACAGAGGCACTTAAGAGGCCTCAGACCTCAAACCCGGCAAGGACACAGGCAGGTGAAGATTTCTTACCAGATTCTAGTCCACCATGTTCATAGGGATATTGCACAGAAAGGCAGAGCTGCAAACCGATTTGTGTCTTCCCAGCCGAGCTCTCGCCAGCAATTTCGGTAAGCCCCATCAGAGGAATGCCACCTCTTAGGAAATCATCTAGGACGGGGCAGCCCAAGCTTAGCTTCCGACGTTGAGAAGCTCTGAGGTTTTCATCTTGGAACAGCTGAAGTGCTACAGGACAGAGAGGGAGAAGGGCAGGGTCAATGCAGCACTGGTTGTTTGCCCAGGAAAAGGCACCAAACAGAAATGCCGCACCTGCTTGAAGAAAAATTGGAGTCACTGTGGGTAGGCAGGTAGTTGTGAGTTCCTGCATTGTGCAGAGGCCTGGACCAGATGACCATGGAGGCCCTTTCCAGCTCTATGATTCTATGAGTTTGATTCCAAAAAAGAGACATTTTTATACCCCGCTTTTCACTGCCCAAAGGACTCTCAAAGAGGTTTACAATCGCCTTCCCTGCCTCTCTCCACAACAGACACCCTTCGTGGTGGGTGGGGTTGAGAGAGCTCTGACAGAACAGTTCTGCAAGAAAGGCCCTAAGAGAACTGGGACTGGCCCAAAGTTACCCAGCTGGCTAGCATGAGAGGGAGCGGGAAATCAAACTCAGCTCTCCAGTTTAGAGGCCCCACTCTTAGCCGCGACCCCAAGCTGGGAGGTGGGGGAAAGCTCTCCAATCTGGAGGGTCCCCTCACCTTGTGCACATCAGATCCAAATCAAGGACTCTAGGACAAATCTGACCAAGAGCGGGAGGCCCAGGACAGCTGTTAAGAGGGTAGCAATTGCTATTCCCTCCCAGTGTAGGCAGAGTTCAGGCCAGTTTGCAAACAAAATTCAGGCCCCTCCGTGCAAATAAACAGGCTGGCTGCTCTAGGTAAAGTAGTTCTGCTTTTTTGGTGTGTCAGCAAGATCAGAACATGAAAACAAGCGATACACGCGCTCTCGGGGGAACTGGCTTGAAAGTGCAATCCTAATTAGAGTTGAAGCCAGTAAACTTAGATGGGTGTAATTCTGCATAAACCATCTCCGGTTGAAGCTGCTTGCCGTATCTCAAAGCCTAGAGAGTCTGGTTCAAATGTACTGAAATCAAAAGTCCACAGCCATCCTTTGGCATCACGCAATTACAGACAGAGGTGCATTCCCCCACCCCACAAATGAGGAAACACTTACCTGTAAAGGCTGAATTCTTTCTCAGTGCACCAGAAACGGTTTTTATCAGGTGCTGTATGTCCGTACTAGACAATTTGGTCAGCCTTTGCAAATCTGCCCCTGAAAGATTCAGAACTTCTTTGATGGATCTTAGGTTAGCTGGAACAGGAAAAGTGATCAAATATAATGGGTTTAATTGCTTTCCCCATGTACAAATAGTTTAATTTTAGCCCTTTTAACCGTGGTTGCCCAGAAATGTGGCTGTACTTGTTCCTGGATATAGGCAGGTCTCACTGGAAGTATTTCGGCTCATGCAGCAGTTTCATTTTATCAAGTCAATAAAGCCACAGAAGTGAAGAATACAGTGAGTAAGAGGCAGATTGCAGCTTCTGTGCAAAGACTTCCCAATATGATGCTACAAACTATGTGCTTAAATTATTCATATGAACACGTATTTCAAAACAGTGGCATCTGTGTGCATGCTGCATTATAGAGATTTTCGCCACACACCAAATATATATTTTTGAGTAGTCCAAAATACATCATGCTACAAATACCTTGCTTTAAGAGATGCTAAGGTTGACGTTATAATTTCAGATAAATTTTGGAGCCAATTGAGGCTTTTCCCTATGACAAGCTCTGTATTTGCATTTAAAAATTATTATTCCTGATGAAGAACATTTCAAAACACAGCATTTATTGATGGCATGTCTGTTATTGTACTAGCATATCAGTATTTATGTTCAAATACATGGTATTTATTTTTTTGAAATACATGTTCATACAAAAAATTGAAGCAAATACAGAGTTTGTAATATTGTGTTTTTGCACAGTAGCGGCATTCAGCTTGTTATTCGGTGCAGTTTAATTGTAGGCATGCTTTACTGAAGAGGTACCACTAGATTCCACAGGACCCTCTATGCACTTCCTCAGATGTAAGTCTTATAGCACAATCCACAATCATAAGCATCTATGTCCCTCTGTGTCTACTTTTACAAAATTTCGCTCAGAAGTCAACAGCCAGCCACTCTCTACTGATGTACTAAGGGGGGAGTGCTGCTGAAATGGGTGGGATTTATTTTTTTAGCAAACATAAATAGGCTCAGACTGGAATGGGAAGTGACCATTTAGCCTACCCAGCCGAGGATTCAGACAATAACTTATCGGAGTCAAGAAAATAGCAAAGCTCAAGTTTAGAAGTTAAAATTTCAGTCACCAGGTGTGCAAATATGGGAACAGGACTCAAAAGATGTAGCATTTTTAATAAAATTATAAAAAATGATACAAGTTACCTTTTTTGATAGCTGCAATGACTCTAGGATTCATGTCGAGCTGATCCCAGTCCATTTGCTGAAAGGGGCTGAGCCACATAACGTCCTGCAAAAGGGCAGACAGAGATAAAACACAGACAAGAGAGGCAGCAATGGAGACCGACCCTTTAATGTCGTGGGAAAGATCTCAGCAAAGCACTAGAAAACACCAGTGCCAGACACGCCAGAAGTGGATACTTAGGGGACAACATATGTAAGGAAGCCAAAGTGATGAAAAGCATCCATGTGGACACAGCCTAATCTTATACAAAGGGAACAAAAAGTTTTA
Source organism: Paroedura picta (assembly GCF_049243985.1). Classification (NCBI taxonomy): domain Eukaryota; kingdom Metazoa; phylum Chordata; class Lepidosauria; order Squamata; family Gekkonidae; genus Paroedura; species Paroedura picta. Next base: position 169,435,858 of record NC_135370.1, read on the forward strand.
TCCACTTTCTGCACAAGAATGATTTTAGCACCCACTAACCCCCACACACACATACACATTTTTTGCTGAAACCTTCCTGTTTAGTAAAGGAATCATTTTGGTTTTTCAAAATATTCTTCTTCATGTGCACTGAGCAAAACCAAGGCAGCATAATGAATCGAGTGGCAAACCAGTACACTGGGTGACCTTGGTTCAAATCATTAGTTCTGTCAGGGCATCTTCCACGGCCGAAAGGTTGAAAAGGCACCTCCAGAATGAAAACGAGTTCTGGGAGAACTGAAGGTGACACAAGACTGGGATTGTCGATGCTGATGGTATTTTAAATGCTGATGAGTCCAATTTTTTAAAAATTATTCTCCACAAATTGTTTTAACTGTATCATGCATTCACCTTTTATACGATGTACACTGCCCGGAACCCGCATGCAAATTTAAATTAAATAAATAAACACACCAAAGTTTAATTTGCGGTGTAAGCTATGGTGTGTGTGCACAGTTCTTCAAATACAACGAAACAGACTTTCTCAAGCCTCACATTTAGGTGGGAGGACTAGTGAGAGTCAAGTTGCCAAAGTATGCAGCCTGATTTTAAGTAGCCCTTCCTGCCCACTAATCCCTCCTCCCCTCTGTCTACTTATATCCCCTGGGGTTTCTTGACATCTCTTTATTTTATTTATATTTATATACCGCCCTCCCCCGAAGGCTCAGGGCAGTTTACAAGGAACAGGAAACGGGTACAGATAACATAAGGAAACACATGTGACAACAGCAATAACAGTACAGCAACAATAACCCCAACATGATAACAGCAATAATAAAATGATAGAACTGCAAAGGAGCCTCAGCTGAACTCTTACTGGGACCCAGTGTGTTAGGCAGATTAGTGGTGGTCATAATACGTGGAAGGGTTACCCAAATGGGCGGGAGTCAATTAGTATTTGGTATCTTTAAACACTTGTTATCAGATGATATGACCATATATGACCATATGGTCATGTTAATCCACACACCCCTCCCAAAATGGCTAATGGTGGGCCCGGAGGGGATGGGAAGAAGAGGGAGCCCCAGGTGGTCGTGTATACCAGTGGTCCCCAACCCGCAGTCCGCGGCCTGGTGCCGGACCGCGAAGGCCAGGGCGCCGGGACGCGGTTCCCTCTCCCCACCCCCCCCCCGCAGTAAAAAACTTCCCCGGGCCACAAACCTGCGGCCCGGGAAGCTTCTTACTGCGGGAGGGGGGGGGAGAGGGAATCAGGGCATGCGCGGCCAAAATCACGCATGTGCGCAAGTTCCGCACATGCGCGCAAGTTCTGCTCATGCGCAATTTCGGCCGCGTATCGCACATGTGCGCATGCGCGGCCCGGGCAGTTGCCCCGCCAGTCCCCAGCCGGAAAAAGGTTGGGGACCACTGGTGTATACAGCTCTCCTTCCCAACCATATTCTGTGTGATCTCATCACTTCTGGGATTTCTCAAAGCCTGAAGAATGTTTCAGGGCTTTCTCAATGGCAAAAATGTTGAGAAAGGCTGACCTATATTGAGAAAGGCTGACCTCCCATGGCTTGAGGGATCCAGGCATTTGGTTGAGGTCGATAGAAGCCCCTGAACCTCCCTGCCTTGACCCCATACACCTGAACTGACCAGCCATGGGTCTATTAGACCAGGGATAGTCAACCTGTGGTCCTCCAGATGCCCATGGACTACAATTCCCATGAGCCCCTGCCACAGCATTTACAGAATGACTATCCCTGTATTAGACTGTTTGCTCTGTTTGAATGTTATTTTCTCTGCTTATATATTGTTAATATTACTGTTGCCTTTCATTTGACATAGTCATGGAGTTTGATGTACTGTTCTTGTTTTCGTGCCGTGTGAACCGCCCTGAGCCTTAGGGGAGGCCGGGATATTAATGTAATTAATAAATAAACGAAAAAAAATAAAATGTATTATTTGTCCATTTATTACATTTATAACCCTAAGGCTCAGGGCGGTTTGCGGAAAACACAGGTAAAAACGTGGCTCAACAATAACAACAGGCAGGATAACCACAGTAGTAACAATAACATTTGGTGATAATGACTTTTTTTTCTTAATTAAAACATCAACATTAACCGTTAACGGAATCCCACAGTTGCGCCTGGAGAAGCGCGCATGCGCATCACAGCATGTGCCCGGAGGACTAAGCTGACTCGAGCTCCGCTCTCGCACTGACCTTTCCCCACCCCGTTGCAATGAGCGGACTAAGCCGCTTTCTTCGCCGCTTGCTCACGAGCAGTCCAGGCGAAGGCAGGGCGGGAAACAAACTCTCGGCCCTCCGAGTCGACTTCCCAGCAGAGCATCCCGAGTCAGTTGGCTACGAATGAGCAGGGCCCGCGCGAGACATGAGCCAATCACAAAGCGCGGAGAGCAACGCGTAGCCAATCAGCTACGAGAACGCTCGCCCGCCCTTTACCAGCCTCTCCCTTCCCTCGCTAGAGAACTCCGTTCCAGCCACCGAGGCAATTAAAGCAGCGCATGCGCTTTCATTCTCCCGTCCTTTGGAGCGGACGATTGGCCGAATAGTCCCGACGAGGGGCGGGGCGTCCTGTCAGTCCCATCGCACGCACCTCCTCCTTCTCCTCCCTCCCAGAGTGAAAAGTTTCTCGCTTTCATTGGCGCCTCGTGCTGCCAGATTTCGAAGTGGACGCTATGATTGGTCAGATAACACCGAAGGGCGGGGCACCCTGTTCGTCCCGTTGCGCGAGGGACAGAGAGACAACCTCCTCTTCTCCTCCTTCTCCCTCCCCGAATGGAAGAATTTCCCGCTTTCATTGGTGCCTCGTACCGCACGTCTTCGAAAGGAGCGCCGCTGATTGGCCAGGTACCATCGAGGGGCGGGGCGCCCTGTCCGTCCCGTTGTGCGTGGGGCGGAGAAACAGCCTCCTCCTCCTCCCTCCCCATTGGAACGTTCTCCGCTGTCATTGGCTCCTGGTGCTGCCCGTCTCGGATGGGGGCGCTGCTGATTGGACAGTGCCCGGAGGGCTGGTGGCTTGGGCGCGTCGCCGTGTGGCGGTGGCGGCTGTGAGGTGAAAATGTCGGGCCGGGAGGCCCACGATGGCAAGAAGTTGGTCCGCTCGCCCAGCGGGCTCCGGATGGTGCCTGAGAGCCGGGCCGCGCGGAGCCCCTTCGGCCTGGAGGAGCCGCCGTGGGTGCCCGACAAGGAGGTAACGGCGCCTCTGCCGCAGCCCTTCCCTTCGCCCCCGCGTCTAAATCGGCCTCCCCCGGGGGCTTCTCCCTCAGGGCGGCTCCGCCTTGTCCTGTTATGGGCCGCCTCTTCTCCTCGGGCTCCCTTTTGCAACCAAACGGAGACCTCCCTGCAAGCAGAAAGCTAGCGCTGCAGGGAAAAGCGTTCTTTTCCTGCGCGTGCAGTGTTGGCTTTCTGTTGGCAGGGAGGGTTTTCTTTCTGAAGGCAGCAGAGGGATGGCGAGGGGGGATGTTTTGGGGTGTGTTTTTTTTAACACGTAAGAGTTTCCCAGGAGGAGAAGAGAGGTGGCACCCAAAAGTCTTCTGGGGTTGGGAAAAACCTGGGGACTTTGTGGGGGGGGGGCAGAGCTTGCAAAGGCCAAGGTTTGGGGCGGGTCTTCAGTGGGGTTTAATGCCATCCAGTCCACCCATTAAAGCAAGCCATTTTCTCCAGGGGGACTGATCTCTGTTTCCTGAAGATGTGTTGTAATTCTGGCATCCCTAAGCAAGGGCTGGTGATATAAGGGGACGGGAGAGGGTAGGTAGTGGTGCAGTTGGAACAACAAGAGCTCTCCTGCAGAACTAGGTGGGAGTACTGTGGTTTATTTACAGAATTCACATCCTGCCTTTCTGCCCTGCCAAGAGCTATTGAGGCAGCTAACAACTTTAAAAACATACCGTATAAAATGGTGTTTTGAAACTATTAAAATCATCCCTCCCCTTTCCAAACTTACATCATTGAAACAATCTAGGAAAAAAGCTAAAAAAAAACCCTAAAATTAAAATACATAACAGTTAGGGGAAGGGAAGGCAAATGTAAGCCGCTTTGAGACTCCTTCGGGTAGAGAAAAAGTGGCATATAAGAACCAACTCTTCTTCTGCTTACAAAATATTGTTTAGGAAGGAGGGATCATTGAGGCTGTGGTTAGAGAGGGAGGAAAAATCTATGGATGACTCTGAAGGACCAGATAAAGGCTTTTGCCCTGTGTGTGGATGAAGCTAAGGGAAAGCATTGTAGGGTTTGGCCAGTCTGAGGGGGGAATTATTTTGGCAGCAGAGTTTTGGATGAAATGGAACAGCAAAAAAGGGGACAAGGCGCGAAATGTCTCTTGGGCACTATCAGAATTTCCAGCCAAGGGCAGTGGAGGGGAACAGTTATCTGATAGGAAGCAGTGTGAAGAGATGATAAGCGGGCCAACTATGAAGAATGAAGTACAGGAAGGAATCAGATTACAGGCTTTATAGTTTAGCAGCAAGGTAGATAGTGAATTTGTAATTAGATATACACCAAAAGGGAGACTTGAGGGGGGAGAGTGAGATGTTTGGTCTCAGATACACTGAGTGAGATCCCAAGTGTGACAGTAGAACTGGCCATGCCCTCAGTATACAGAGGGTGGAAGTGAAAGCCATGGGTCTTGTTGGGATTATGAAGGACTAGAATAGAGAATCCGAGGAAATCCAACGGGAAGCTTTAGAAAGGCTGAACGAGTTAATCCGCTGGCAAAGAGAGCCATTGTGTTAAAACCGTTTGCAGCCACTTGGATGCACAAAGAAAGTGAGTTCTGCTTGCAGAAGAAGCGGCGCTGAGCCATGAATGGGATGAGGACACTGGCGGGCCCTTTTGCAATGCAGTGCTTGTTTCATGAAATACCAGCTTTCTTGGCACGAGGAGGTGTAGGCTCAGAAAGAAACAGTCCCACAGAGGAGGTATGGATTGTCCCGGGTTTCTTAGTTTGGCTCCAGTATCACTCCCAAATTAACCTGCCGTAGGCATAACACTTTTCCAAATAATTTAAGCCTTTGTTGACTTACTAGTAGCTGTTGCCTAAAGGGTGGTTTATGGCAGTGGTCCCCAAGTACCGGTCCATTGATCAGTTGGTACCGGGCCGCAGCTCCTCGTTCTCCTCCCTGGCTGCTGCCTCGGAGGCTGCCCTGCCACTCTGCTGCCGGCTCACCTTTGGTGCTTTCCAGCGGCCGCCATGGCTGGTGCTCCTCACTTGGCGTGGCACTGCTCAGCTGCTGCTGGTAGCGCCCCCCAGCGGGCGGCAGGAAGTCAGGGGCGCTGGCAGGACAGCAAGTGGAGCAGGGGCTCAGGCAGTGGCGATGTCCCTTGACAAAAGACTACCCCCCCCCCCCCGGGCCTCAGTAAAATTGTCAAGCGTTGACCGGTCCCTGGAGATAAAAAGGTTGGGGACAACTGGTTTATGGTACTTTTCATACAGTCCCCAAGGGCTATGAGAGGAGGGTGAGCACACCTTTGTTCTCAAACAGCACTTTGGATGATACTACCTAAAACAGTGGTGGTGAGAAGTCACATCCCTTAGGGCAATGGTCCCCAACCCCCAGTCTGGGGACTGGTCCCGGTCCATAGATCAATCAGTACCGGGCTGCGGCTCTTCCTCATCCTCCTCCCCAGCTGTTGCCTCGGGGGCTGCCCTGCTACTCTGCTGTCGGCTCACCTTTGGTGCTCTCCAGCGGCCGCCATGGCTGGGGATCCCCCTCGGTTTGGCACTGTGCAGCTGCTGCTGGCAGCGCCCCCCAGTAGGTGGTGGGAAGTCAGGGGCACCGGCAGGAAAGCAAGCAGAGCAGGGCTCAGGCGGCAGCGGTGACATCCCTCAGCAAAAGCCCCCCCCCCCCCCGGCCTCAGTAAAATTGTCAAGCGTTGACCGGTCGCTGGTGATAAAAAGGTTGGGGACCACTGCCTTAGGGTTTTCAAGGTGAGAGGTTAACAGAAGTGGTTTGCCATTGCTTGCCTCTCTGTAATGACTTTGGACTTCCTTGTGGTCTCCCATTCAGGTGTTAGCCAGGGGTGACCCTGCTTAGCTGCCAAGATCTGACAAGATGGGGCTGGCCTGGCCAACCAGGTCAGGATACTCACTTACAATACTGTGCCTCAGGCTTTCTCAACCAGAATGTTGTGAAACCCTGGGATTTCTTGACGGCCTTGGATAGGTTTCCCAAGTGGATGGGAGTTAATTAATTTCAAAGTATTTTTTACATTTGTTAAAATTTATTGGGTGATATGACCATAAACCTGCACCCTCTCCTAAAATGGCCAGTGATGGGCCTGGAGCGGGGGTAAGAAGGGGAAGGGTCCTGGGCGGGCCTGTACACAGCTCCATTTGTATTCTGCACTATCCTTCCACTTTTTTGGTTTCTTGAAGCCTGAAGAATATTTCAGGGAGTTTCTCAACAGTAAAGAAGCTGAGAAAGACTGCCCTACTGCTATAAGAAACCAGAAAAAATATGGGGATACATTTAGTCATAGTGTACAGTTTATATATTCATGTCAACATATGTTCTCTTAGTCATATTCCAGTAGTCTGGTGTATATGTGGTCTCAACACTAAACATGTTGGCCAATACACTTGCATTTGGGACTCTTGTTTTGACATGGCAAGTAATGTCTGCATTGACATTGTGACAGTCAGGTGGTGTGTTACTGCCTCTTTGCCCTTTAACTTCCCAGCAAAGTCCCTAAAAACAGGGAGTCCTGATGAAAAGGTTTTCACTTCATATTTCTTGGCATGTTCCCTGTTTTTTTCCATTCTGTGTTTAATTTGCATGGGTTCTTTTAAGAACTGAAAGTGGGGGGGGGGGATCCTCATGTACCGTGCACTGAAGTAATCCCACTGAACCTAATGGACTGGATCAATCGCACCACTTGTGGAGTTCTGCTTGCTCCAGTACCCTGGGGCCAGAGGACTTCTTGCAGCTTCATACACACACACCCTACCCGTGTCAAGTGCCCTGCTGTTTAAATAAAGCAAGGGTTTGATGGAGCTCTTTGCTCTCACGGGTGAATTTGGATCCTGTGCTTAAGCCTACATTCTTCTAAATGGCTGATGAAAGACGTGCCGGGGCTCCTTCGTTTGCTGATGGTCTCCCTCAGTGGAGTTCACTGCCCTTTCTTCTGTTTATCTGCGGATCAGTGTGCTGGAAAGGCAGCTTGGCTCATGTCAAAACCAGACAAACTGAAAAGCTGAGTTGCATTTGTGGTTTTTTCCCCCAGATCTAAAACTTCCCCAGCATTTTGATTTCAGATGACAATTTTGTCAACCTGATCACAGAACAGGGAGAACTGGAAGATGTTTTTTAGAAAGAATGTAAGGCTGAATAGGGATTCCATTAGCATGTTGATAAAAGGTTCAGGTGGATTGAGCAAGACCGGCAGGTGTGTAAAAGGAAGTCTTTGAAACCATCTCATAAATGTCTGCACATTTGTATTGGGACAAGATAAAACCTATTAGACCTTGGTCACTGCTAGCCTTCTTCTCTTGAAAAGCTGATAGGCAGTTGATTCAGGACGGACAAAAGGAAATACTTCTTTATACAGAAAGTGATTGAAATGCAGAATTCGCTGCCGGAGGATGTAGCGGTAGCCACAAGAATGAACAGCATTAAAGGGGGATTAGAAAGATTCATGGAAGATAAGTCTATCAGTGGCTACCAGCCATGGCGATTAAAGGAAACTTCTACATTTAGAGGCAGTCAACCTCTGAATCCCAGGAGGGATTCAGGAGAAGGATTTTGCCTCTATACTTTGTTGTTGACCCTCCAAAGGAACTGGTTGGTCACTGCGTGAGACAGGATGTGGGACTAGATGGGCAGTGGCTGGACAGATCCTTATCCTGGATGCTTGAGGCTGATCCTGCCTCAAGCAGGGACTGGAATACATTGCCTGTATGGCCCCCTTCCCACTCTGTGGCTCTATGATTCTTGCAGCACGACCAACACCATAAGATCAGGTCAGCGGTTCATCTTTCTGCTTCTGTAGCCAGCTCTTCCCACCACCATGCTTTTCTATCAGGAATCCCCCTGAATTAGCCTCTGTAGCTGCAGAAATACATCTGAGACTTGAACAAGTTTCAATATGAACGGAGATAGTTTATTTCATTTACAGCCTGGTTTTTTCACGGAAACTTTAGGAGGGATTACACAGTGTTAAGTCAGCGCAGTGAGCAGGACGGGACATCCAATGAGCAATGCAACAGGTGTAGGACTTCAGAAATCTGAAACAAAGCATGACTGTTAACTCAACGCTTTAAATCAGGGGTAGTCAAACTGCGGCCCTCCAGATGTCCATGGACTACAATTCCCAGGAGCCCCTGCCAGCGTTCGCTGGCAGGGGCTCCTGGGAATTGTAGTCCATGGACATCTGGAGGGCCACAGTTTGACTACCCCTGCTTTAAATGATGCGGGGATCCTACTTTATTCACAGAGGGTATGTACTAGGCACAATAGTCCACAGCCCCCTGCCCAAAGCATTTTTCCTAACCATTCCATTACAAAACAGCCATCCCTGTGTAAATGTTTAGCTGTCCCAAAATGTCCTCCTTAATAATTCAGTTTTGCAGAATGGTATAGGAGTATAGGAAGCTTCCTGGTTTCATCAGGCACAGAATTAGCAAAGAAGGCCCATTTTGCCTGAAGCTGTGCTGCCCTGGCCCAATTCTGCACACATAGGATAATGCACTTTCAATGTGCTTTGGCAGCTGGATGTTCCTGTGCAGAACAGAAAAAATCTACTTCTAAAATGCATTGAACGTGCATTATCCTATGGGTGCAGATTGACCCCTGGTCTAGCCTTTGCCTTTGGCTGATGTTTCCATTTATTTAGCTAGACTATGGTTTCTTGGTGGCCCTAGATTCTTGGGCCTAGAAGGGTTTCCTGAACCAGCGGGAACTAATAACATTTTAATGTATTTTTAAAATTTGTTAAGTATTTATCATGTGATATCTGTTCCACTAAGTTAAGGCCTTGGAGGACGAGGAGCATGTCTCATGGCTTATGTGCTACTCACTGCTTAACACCCACTCAGGGTGGCTGTCCCGCCCCTGAGTGCCTCCTCCTCCAACCGGCTTGCCTGTCTGTCCAGTGACCAGCCAATCGCCTTCCGTCCCTCACCCCTGACCTCTCCCTCCTCCTTCCACTTCCCTCTGAGGCTTGGAGGCTGCAGATCCCTGCCCTGTGAGAATTGCCCATGCTGCTGAGTTCCCTTCCCGGGGCCTGCAGCCTTTCCAGGTCCTGAGGGGAGGGAGAGGCCATCTGCAGAATTCTTCTACCTCACCCTCCCCGATCTAGCGCCCGTTGTATTCCTAGTGATCGCATAGGTTCATATTGACACATTGGCCCCCCCATAGCCAATGATAGGCCTGGAGGGGACGGGAAGGGGGGGGGTCCCAAGTGGACATATATACAGCTGTGTTTCCCAGCCATATTCTGCATGATGGCACCACTTCTGAGGTTTCTCAAAGCCTGAAGAATGTTTCAGGGGTTTCTCAATGGTAAAAATGTTGAGAAAGGCTGAGATAGACAGTCAGCAGCAGAATCTTGATTGTTGCCACCCATCTTGTTGACCTGCAGGATTAAAGCACTGAATGCTGCCGCCGGGTGGGGGGTGGGGAGAGTAATTTGGGATATGCTGCAGTTATCTGTGCGCATTTGGCAAATGTTTTGGGGTTTAGCCTTGATGTTGCAGACGGCCTTATCGAGTGCTGACTGTTGACAGTGCTGACAGGTGCAGGATTTATCTCCCATGGTCAATGCACCCTGGCATCTTCTGAAAACGCCCATGCTTGTGTTTAAATATCTCAACAGTAACAGTTCTAACTCCACCGTGTTTCGGCTTTGCCTTGAAGCCAACAGGAGTGTTACTCGTGATTAGCAGGCCACATCTGGACAGAAATGAGACCCAAGTCATTGTAGGCCAGTGGTGCCTACAGCTTGAATCTGAATCAGTTTCAAACCTGCTAGTTACCCAACAGGGGATTTTAATTCTGCATTGAGTTTAGCACAGGGGTGACCAAACTGTTCCCGTGAATGTGCTGGCAGGGGCTCATGGGAATTGTAGTCCGTGGACATCTGGAGAGCCACAGTTTGGCCACTCCTGCTTTTGCAGTTTTGATCATGTCTGACAAAATCTTAGTTTAGTGGAATACAAGAGACAGGATCACTGGGAAGAGCAAAACTGGGAAATTGGTAACAATACAGTCTCCTAAAGGCACAGAACAATAGCCCTGTGATTTAAGAACCTGGTAAAATGTAGTCTTCTTGGTAAGCTAGAAAAGAAGGGAGCTATTTTTGTACCCATGTTAAGTTGTTCTTTTCATCTTCTTTAGGCCTGCTTGTACCCATTGTATGCTTTCCCTCCCACGCTTGGGTACCTACCTCCGGCTTTGTGGATTTCTTATCTTTGCAAAGCCTTCCGAAGCGCCCTATTGCCAAAAAAAGAAAAAGAAAAAAAGTTTTGCAGTTGTTTTTTAATTCCATGAATCTTTGGAAGGGGGAAAATGTTTTTTTTTAATCAAGCTGACACTGTGCAACTATCAGGGTTCTTTTAAAGACGCCATAACTTAGATTGCTTTCAGATGTGCTTTTAATTTGTATTGTAGATGTGCCCCAGGAGAGGAATTCTCTGCCTGGAATGCATACTTCTTGCAATGGAAGTTTGGAATAATTTTGGATTCTCTCCCAAGCACTTGTTTATCTTCTACCGGTTTTCCTTAGTAGGCTGTACTTAGTAGGCTCCATTTCTTGGGGGAGGGGGGGCGCAGAGTCAGAAATGGAGTAGTTTAAGAAGAAAAAATTGAGTTTTTAATGGAGTTGGGGGTTACATGCTATATGCCAGGGGCCCCTTACCAGCATGGCTACGCTGGCAGTGTCTCATGGTAATTGTAGACCATAGACATCTGGAGAGCCACCATTTGGCCACCCCTGCTATGTGGTTTTAAGCATGCTTTTTGAACCAAATGGCCAAGAAACTTTCACATCTTTTTGCCTTACTGTCTTTCTAGTGTCCCAGATGTATGCAGTGCAATACAAAATTTGACTTCATAACCAGAAAGGTAAGAAAATAGACATAATTATAGAGTTTTAAAAATATAGTTAGGGTTTTAAATAGCTTCTTTATGCTGTAGTTTTAATTAAAGCGTGGCGTGTCTGACCTGCTCATTATAACTGCTACATTGCAAGTGGCACAGAAGGCCTTGAACACACACGCGGTCCCATCACCTGTGCTTGAATTGCTCCTTTGGGTCACCCCGAAGGGGATGGATGGAAGGTGTCTGTGAACTGAGCAAGTTACTGGGATAGATTGACGATGTCTTCCCTCAAAACTTTTATGTCCGTCTCCCCCAAGGTGCTATTGAATGTTGTAGTAAGAAGGGAGAGTCAGCCAGGATTCCGCAGACACTTGGGTGAGTGGGGTAAGCCCTTTGAACAGAGCAAAAGAAGAAGAAGAGTTGGTTCTTATATGCTGCTTTTCTCTACCAGGAAGAGTCTCAAAACTGCTTACAATCCACCTTCCCTTCCTTTCCCCACCACAGTGATGGAGGTGAGAGAACTTGGCAGGACTGCTTGGTCAGAACAACACTATCAGGCCTGTAATGAGCCCAAGGTCACCCAGCTAGCTGCATGTGGGGGAGCGGGGAAGCAAACCCGGCTTGTCAGATTAGAAGTCCACGCTCCTAACCGCTACATCAAGCACAGACAAGAGGAGGGCAAGTCTGTTCTTTAGTTAGTGTAACAAAACTGAGGAGACCGTTGATAGTGGCTATAGCCAGTTTGGTGTAGTGGTTAGGAGTGCGGACTTGTAATCTGGCATGCCAGGTTCGATTCTGCGCTCCCCCACATGCAACCAGCTGGGTGACCTTGGGCTCGCCACGGCACTGATAAAACTGTTCTGACCGAGCAGTGATATCAGGGCTCTCTCAGCCTCACCCACCTCACAGGGTGTCTGTTGTGGGGAGAGGAATGGGAAGGCGACTGTAAGCCGCTTTGAGCCTCCTTCGGGTAGGGAAAAGCGGCATATAAGAACCAACTCTTCTTCTTCTTCTTCTTCTATAATTGATAACACGCTACCAGTGCTTATCTTCCATGCATTTGAGTTTTATGTAGAAATATCGCAAGCCAAACCCTTCTGTGTTTCATGGCCTTTTGACCCCACTGCTTGCTTTTTTCTCTGTAGGCCATGCTCTCTGTGAGTATTCTTGGTGCACATGATGCCCATGTCACAGCTGACTTTTGGTGACCCCCACGGGGTATTCAAGGCAGGAGATGGGCAGAGGCAGTTTGCCATTGCCTACCTCTTCATAGTGACTCTGGATTTCCTTGGTGGTCTCCCATCCAAGCATTAACCAGGGCGAACTCTGCTTAGATTCCGAGATAAGATTAGATTGAGCTATCCCAGACTACCCAGACCACAGCAATTCTGTACTACAATGAACCAAACTTATGCAGAATTATAGGCAGTGACTTCCGAAGTCCTACTTACATTAACTAGAAATTGGGGGGAAGTTGATCGGATCACGTTTTGACATGGTGAAAGGTTATTTGATTTCTGCAGTGCTAAGAATGTAAGCTTCCTGTATCTTATCCGAACAGAAAAAGGGGTAGCCTGAAATGAGCGGTAAGAGCCTCTTGTGGTGCAGAGTGGTAAGCGGCAGAAATGCTGTCTGAAGCTGTCTGTCCATGAGGCTGGGAGTTCGATCCCAGCAGCCGGCTCAAGACTGACTCAGCCTTCCATCCTTCCGAGGTCGGTAAAATGAGTACCCAGCTTGCTGCTGGGGGGGGTAAACGGTAATGACTGGGGAAGGCACTGGCAAACCACCCCGTATTGAGTCTGCCATGAAAACGCTGGAGGGCGTCACCCCAAGTTTCAGACATGACTCGGTGCTTGCACAGGGGATACCTTTAAAATGAGCAGTGGCTAAATCGGGAACAAATGCTAGTGGTTATAACATGGGTTCCAACGTGGAGGAAGCTGACCTGATCGTTCTGCCTTCTTGGGCAGCAGAAACCTAGAGAAGTGCGTTATAGCCTGTCATCCTGAATTGGGAAGGTGGGGCTTCCTCAAGATATATAGAAACACTGTAATGGGAGCAGTTTTATGGATAAGAATTCTTTCTCCGCATCTCTGTAGGTACTTCAAAATCAGGCATCTCCAGGCTGTTTTCTCTTTGTCTGGCTGATCTCTTATTGGTTTCAACTCTTGTTACGGGGTTACGCGGTCATAGTTTTCCCCCCGACAAAGCTCCTACTGTGCTGAAACAGTTTTTCCTTTGTTTCTCCCCCCCTTCCCCCCCCCCCAGCACCACTGCAGGAGATGTGGAAAGTGCTTCTGTGACAAATGCTGCAGCAAAAAAGTGCCTCTGCCACGAATGTGCTTCGTGGACCCTGTGCGCCAGTGTGCCGAATGCGCTCTCGTTTCCCAGAAAGAAACAGAGTTCTACGACAAGCAGCTCAAAGTGCTCATGAATGGTAAGAGAAACATCTTTGTTGCCCAGATTTTCTGGAGTGCTTTGGCCATCTGCAAGCCCATGTGGAGAACTCCTCGTCTTACTGTTCTTTTGACTCAGATCTCAAACACGCTAAGATCCAACTCTCTTCCAGGCAATCATGGCACTTAAACGTGTAGCAACTGATAGGGTAGTTTTCCAATCATCACCTGCAAGGAAAAACTGGACAATGTTGGAGATGAGAAAATCGCATAACCTATTAAGAGGGCGGACAAATAACCTTTCTGTCCAATCGGTCCGGATTTCACACTCCAGTAAAATATGTTGTAACAACTCAAGCAGACCAGATACACGTTTACTTCTTTCCACTTATGCTGGCCCGGCAAATCAGCCTCCCGTTATGGTTGAGGGCAAAGAATTTAACCGAGTGAGCATAAATGCTCTTCTATAATGAGAGATTCCCTATAATGAGGAATGAATCTTTTGTATAACTGTAAAGAAAGCAATGGTACAGTCTGTCCACTGCTGGATACAAATGGCTGTCTATGGTTTCTGAAGGTAGTAGAAGAAGAAGAAGAGTTGGTTCTTATATGCCGCTTTTCTCTACCAGAAGGAGTCTCAAAGTGGCTTACAGTCTCCTTCCCTTTCCTCTCCCCACAACAGACACCCTGTGAGGTGGGTGAGGCTGAGAGAGCCCTGATATTACTGAAGAAGAAGAGTTGGTTCTTATATGCCGCTTTTCTTTATCTGAAGAAGTCTCAAAGCGGCTTACGTTTGCCTCCCCTTTCCTCTTCCCACAACAGACACCCTGTGAGGTGGGTGAGGCTGAGAGAGCCCTGATATTACTGCTTAATCAGAACAGCTTTATCAGTATTGTGGCGAGCCCAATGTCACCCAGCTGGCTGCATTTGGGGAAGCACGGAATCAAACCCGGCTAACCAGATTAGAAGTCCAGGCTCCTAACCACTGCACCAAGTCAGCCCTGTCTGTCTGATGTCAGATCAAGGCAGTAGCTCATGAATATAGCGGAAACTGCCATGTTGTGTCAAGGTTGTTTTTTTCCTTCGGAGCGTTCTGTTCTCCTCTCCTTGTGTGTTTGGCATGATTTGATATTCAGTAAACCATTCCAAGAGTGATGACATTTCCTTCTGTGGTAGAAGGATTTAGGGATGGTCTTTGTACATCGGTTCACATTCCTGTATCCAACATGCACAAATCTCCACTTCCTGCTTTTGAATACAGTTGGAGGGAACGTCAGGGTTTGCAGCCGTCTCTTTCTGAAATAAATGACTTGCCCAACTCTTAACAGACACTATGAAAACTGAGTGTACTCGGTTCAGTTTGAGCAGGGCCTTGTCTTGGCACTTCTTCAAAATATTACTTTGAAAACTAAGAATCTCAGTGTCACAATTTGGGCTCTGCATACGAGAAAGTGGAAGTAACATGGCGTGTGTCCGTGAAGAGGCTAATGAGGTTATTGCAGATACTGAAAGAAGCTTCCCTAAAGTGATATGCGGGGCCTTGACTGAAAGAGTCTAGAGGGAGTTTGATGTGTGGCACGGTGTATAGCAAGGATAGCCAAACGGTGGCTCTTCAGATGCCCATGGACCACAGGTACCATGAGCCCCTGCCAGCAGATGCCTGTGAACTACAGTCCTTATCTTACTGTTCTTTTGACTCAAAGATCTCGAACACACTAAGATCCAACCCTCTTCCAGGCAATCATGACACCTAAATGTTTAGCAACTGATAAGGTCGTTTTCCAATCATCATCTGCGAGGGAAAACTGTTGTAACAACTGTAGAGCCATAGTTTGGCCATCCCTGGTATATACTTAGGGTAGAAATGTCCTTATGACCACTTTGTGTGTCTTAGCAGCGCTGTCCTAAACAGAACCATGCCCTTCTAAGTCCGTTGAAATCAACAGGTTTCGAACCCTTTAACTGCATTTAAGATTGCAACCTCAGCAGTTTATTTATCAAATTTATATTCTGCCATTCCCAGCACAGCTGGCTCACGGCGAATCACAATAAATAACTTGCCCAACTCCTATGCGTGTTCTAACTGCTCAAGCAGACCAGATCCAGCTGACATCCATGCATAGCTCAACCCTCTGGCTCTTTAATGCTCTCTCTTAGCCCTTCGGAAACTATTCTTTTTGGTATTGCTGCTTGAATTTGCAGTTATAAGAGCTTGATCTTCCGCCTGTTCTGCCGAAAAATCAAGGTGGCCTTGAGCATTGAACATGTGGCTGTTGCCTAAATGGTAGTTTCGTATCCCACCCCCATGTTTAGTAAGTGAAAAATTGTGAGCTATTATTGTGCACCCACCAGCCGCTGTCAGTGAAGCAACGTAGGGGAAATAGAGGTGGTGATGCGTGTGTTTATTTTGTAGACATTGCCCCATGAGAAAGAGATGCGAGGCCTGCTTGGTCTTTATCGTAACCTCATGGACATCACGCGTGAATAGGGTGCCTGCTGCACAGCCAAAGGAACATATACCTACAGTTTCTGTGGGCGAGGGCCCAGTTTCCTTACCCAAACATGTAACCTGTTCGTGTAAGGAAGCAAAGTGCTTTCTCACCCAGAAAAGAGAAGCTGCCTGAGACTGTTGCAAAATAATACGTGGATAAGAAGTTGAGTTTCCAGAAGCTTTTCTGAATTATTCCGGTTATAATGCGATGCCTTTAATAACAGACAATTAGGTTTTGTTTACTACACCAAAAGCCAGCGTGGTGCAGTGGTTAAAAGCAGCAGCTTCTAATCTGGTGAGCCAGGTTTGTTCCTTGCTCCCCCACGTGTAGCCAGCTGGGTGACCATGGGCTCTCTCAACCCCACCACCCTCACAGGGTGTCTGTTGTGGGGAGAGGAAGGGAAGGTGATTATAAGCTGCTTTGAGACTCCTTCGGGTAGAGAAAAGCGGCATATAAGAACCAACTCTTCTTCTTCTTCAGTAATATCAGGGTCTCTCAGCCTCACCTCCCTCACAAGGTGTCTGTTGTGGGGAGAGGAAAGGGAAGGCAAATGTAAACCACTTTGAGACACCTTTGGGTAGAGAAAAGCGGCATATAAGAACCAACTCTTCTTCTTCTTCAGCAATATCAGGGCTCTCTCAGCCTCACCCACCTCACAGAGTGTCTGTTGTGAGGAGAGGAAAGGGAAGGTGACTGGAAGCCGCTTTGAGTCTCCTCCTGGTAGAGAAAAGCAGCATATAAGGACCAACTCTTCTTCTACTTAGCAATATGGTTTTGTATGTAGCTGGGGGGAGTTAGAGCTGGTGAGCTGCAGGAACTTTTTTTTCTGTTTATGTACATATCAAGAGTTCTTCAACCTGCCTTGTCATGGTAGGCAATGGCAGTTCCGTTTCCACCTGACCGAAACAGGAGCGAGAGAGCTAGATAAGCTATTAATTCAAAGCTCTCCAATGGTGGTGGTGGTGATGGAAGGTGCCGTCAAGTCACAGTCAAGTTCCAGCAGCAGCCTTGTGAGGTTTTCAAGGGAAGAGATGTCCAGAGGCCATTTGCCATTGCCTGCTTCTCATCACAACCCTGAACTCCCCTGGCTGTCTCCCATCTAAATGTCCACCGGGCTGACCCTGCTTTGCTTCTGAGATCTGATGAGACGCGTCAGGCCTGGGCTATCCAGGTTGGGGTATATATAGCTGCCTGAAGAAGACCATGAGCTGTTTTTTTTTTATACCCCGCTTTTCACTACTTGAAGGAGTCCCAAAGTGGCTAACTAATACCTTTCCCTTCTTCTCCCCACAACAGACACCCTGCGAGGTAGGTGGGGCCGAGAGAGCTCTAACAGAACTGCTCTGTGAGAACAGCACTAAAGAACTGTGACTGCCCCAGGGTCTCACCCAACTGTGCATGTCGAGGAGAATCAAACCCAGTTCTCCAGTTTAGAGTCCTGCACTGAGCCTGTTAAATTTACCTTCTCTCCTCTTCTCCCTCCCCACCAAGGTGCTACGTTTTTTGTAACTCCGGGAACCTCGGAAAAGTCAGAGACGATGGTTTGTCGCCTTTCCAACAACCAGAGGTAAGAAGCATGCTCGGGAACTAACCGTTCGCATCCTGATCGTATCAGAATTGCCTTGAAATCACTGTGCAGAGTCCATCCAACTTCTGCTTATAAGATGCCTGATTTGCCATCTCAAGAAATTTGGGGTTTACTGAAGGGTTTCTCATTGCCGTATTGGCACACGCGGAAGGAGACGGAGCCTGGGCATTGGGGGGGGGGGGGTTGGGGGTTTGGGTTTTGATACGTGAACGCAGCATGGAATTTGGCCAGCCAGGAGAAGACAGCCTACTAGACTAGTGACTGACTTGCCCGAACAGGTTTTGTTTTAAAATCAAGAACTGGTGGTGTAACAAAACAGAGAAACTTGTGGTTGTGTAAAACTCTAGTGCAGGGATTCCCAACCAGGGGTCCATGGACTCCCAGGGGCCCATGGGAGCTCCAGAGGGAGTCTGTAGCCTTTCCTGTCCTGCCTTTAATGGATGCAGCCACAAGCTAGGGAACTGGCTTCTCCCATTGCTCCCCCCCCCTGAACGTGAGCTCTCTCGTGGTTTCTGCTCCTGGGAGAAGGCAGGGCCTGCTTGCCTACTCCCACCTTAAGCTGCCTCCTGTCTCTCCCCCTGCTTCAGTCCTCCTCAAGCCTGCCTGTTAACTCTGGTCTGTTACTTCTGTGGGCGAGGCAGGGAGGGGTAGCCTGCTGACATAACTTCCCTGCTGCTTGAACAATTATTTCAGGGGCTCCCCCACGGTCAAAAGGTGGAAAAAGGCTGCTCTAATGCATGACATTTTGCATAATCAGAAGCTAAATGTGGCACAATCTGTACTCGCAGCATCAGCCCCCTGACGGGTGGGATTACGGTGGCGATTTGTTGGGAAGAATGAGGTGACTGTGTGGATTTTTGGGAAGACTGTTCTTCGCATCGAATTTACAAATGTATTTGGAAATCTCCCCCCCCCCCTTCCAGAATGGGTTAGTTGACTGGGTATGGGGGGTCAAGAAAGATCTCTGCCTGAGACCCCGAAGAGCAGCTGCCGCTCTCAGGATACTGTGCTGACCATTGGTGGGCAGCTGTGTGAACGTCTGTGTACTGCAGCCTTTCACAACCCCTGAAACGTTCTTCAGGCTTCGAGAAACCCCAGAAGTGGCGCAATTGTGCAGAATAGGGTCGGGAAGCAGAGCTGTGGACACGCCCATCCAATGGCGCTCCCCTTCCCACCCCCACCAGGCCCATCATTGGCCATTTTGGGAGGGGAGGGGTGGGTCGACTTAACCATATTTAGCCATGTCACCTCATAAATGTTTTAAAAATATATAAACAGTTAACTCGCACCCATTTGGGAAAACCTTCCACGGCTCTTAAGATTTCATGAAAGTCTGGTTGAGAGAGCCTGGTGTACAGGGATCGTTTTTAAAACTGGGGAACAGTGAGCCATGTAAGGCCATCACCTGCAGGGGGGTCCTATAAAGCAGCTGTCCCCAAACCCCGGTCCAGGGACCGGTACCGGTTCGTGGATCAGTCAGTACCAGGCTGCAGCTCCTCCTCATCCTCCTCCCCAGCTGCTGCGTCGGGGGCTGCCCTGACACTCTGCTGCTGTCTCACCTTTGGTGCTCTCTGGTGGCAGCCATGGCTGGGGCTCCCCCTCGGCGTGGCACTGCGCAGCTGCTGCTGGCAGCGCCCTCCAGTGTGTGGCAGGAAGTCAGGGGCACCGGTGGAAAAGCAAGTGGAGCAGGGGCTCAGGCAGCGTCGACGCCCCTCGGCAAAAGACACTCCCCCCCCCCCCCGGGCCTCAGTAAGATTGTCAAGCGTTGACCGGTCCCCGGTGATAAAAAGGTTTGGGACCACTGCTATAAAGCTCAGATACAGGCCTGATGCCTCATAACTTAAACTTGTCTGTTTGTGTGTGTGTGTTGCATTATTGTAGTCGTACATTTTGATTTGGGGGTGAGGGTGTTGATGCTACAGGACGTTCAGCCTCAGGTCTGAAAGAAGCCATGCTCTCTTCTTTCACACAGATACCTGTTTCTGGATGGAGACAGCCATTACGAAATTGAAGTTGCCCAGATTACAACTGTCCAGATTCTCACAGAGGGATTTACTCCTGGAGGTAAAACCAGCAATGAATGAATGGCTACGTATGACCTGGCTGGCAGTGCTTTGAGCTATACTGGGGGCATGCGGTACCTGGGGAGTGACTGCTTCAGGAAGCCAGACCCATTTTCTTTTTTCCTGTGTAGAAGTGAGTGTAGGTGAATTCTGCGGTCTCCCGCATCAGTGAAAGTTTATGTGCAAAACTGTGAACTAGAAGCCTACAGCCCAAAACTGGCCAGGTGTCAAATTCAGTCCTACCACTCACTACCCCACCCATTTAGGGCTTCTTGAAGGCTGCTGGAACACAGCGATACTAGAAACCCACAACCGGAGCAAAACCTCTGCCCCTAGGAATTCCACACCCTTGGCTCTCTAGCCAAACAATTCTCATCTCCCCACGTTCTTCCTGCCAGCTGGGCTTGGTTCTCATCTTTCTTCCATCGTGTTCAGCTCCCCATCTTCCCCATTCACTGTTTCTTCAGGGCTCCCGCTTTTCATCCACCGCCCCTTCCTCGCTCTCCCCTCTCCCTCTCCGAGAATCTGCCTCACTCTCACTCTCGGGTCTTTCAGGGACCCCTCTCCTTCGCCCTCGTTCAGATTGCTCTTTTGCCTGCATTCTCCCTCCAGCTTCCTTGCTCCTGGGTTGCCTGATGACCCTCTGCTTCTCTAACTCTCAGAGCCTTGCTGTGAACCGAAAATGGCTTCGGAGCAAAGCCGGTGGCAGCGTGTCTCCGCCTGCAGCCTGAGCCTCAGTTTAAAAGGAAATTATTTTAGTCGCCACGGCTGCAGAGTTGTAGCAAGAAAGCAGCAGATGGTTGGGAAACCTAAAATCTTTCTTCAGGGCTTACGAGTTGGGTGTGTTTTGTCAAGGTAAAGCTGTCAGCTGGGGGCACCTTCCTGTTTGAAGGGTTGTGAAATAAATAGTCTGTCAGCTGTTTGACACCTGCCAAGATCAGCCTTGTGGATAACTTGGCAGATTGCTTCCCTGCCACTGACACTCCTTGTTAAGTCCCTAAAAGATTTTGTCAGTCTACATTGAGGCAGCTTGAAAAGACCTTAATGCAGAGGTAGTCAAACTGCGGCCCTCCAGATGTCCATGGACTCCAATTCCCATGAGCCCATGCCAGTGGTTTGACTACCCCTGCCTTAATGGGAAACTGTAGCCACATTTGGTTGGGAGCCTTGCATGGCGTGTCCCTCTTCACAGATGCTAACAGATTAAAGGCAAGGAGGGAAATGTTGCTTCTTCACAGGAGTGGGCTTCGTAGGGCCCTTAACCCTCCCCGTTCTCCCATCGGCCTGAACCAGGGCTTGCTGGTGCTGGAGTTCAGGTTTATTTTTCTTGCAAGGTTCAGCCCAAGTCCAGAGTATGGAAGAAATAGTTTCTGCAAATAAGCGAAGTGCCCTTTTTACTCACTAGGTGAGTGACCACAGCCTCGTCTAGTCCCACAGACAAGCAGCTTCCAGGCTGTTTTCCATTAATACCCCTTCCAGCTCTTATGATTCTGCGAATGCGGCTGCAGCTTTTGCTGCAGAAGAGCCAAAGTGAAACTTGTGGTCGCATCACCCCCTTGTCTTTTCCTCAGGCCAAAGACAAGCGGTGATAAAAAACAAAGAGGTAATACGATCTCCAAGGAGGACAAAACCCACAGTAATCAAGGGAATCTTACTTACAGGGTTGTTGCTGTTGTTGGGGTTTTTTTTAATCTGTATAAAGGGAGAGAGCGCCAAGGATCTTTTCAAAACAAAGTACGTGTCTCCTGGCATAGTTCAGTAATTGATGTGGAGCTGAGGCAAGTCTTCACCTTTCAAAAAAGAATCCATTGAAGGGCTCACCTTGTGCCATGTTAGGGGATCCAAGCAGGGATACCAGCTAGCCTGGTGGAAAATGTCCTGTCCCTTTAATAGAGACTGAACATGGGGAAATGGGCTGGATGAAAGAGGTAGAGAACACTCTCTTAAAGGTGCAGGACTCTATTCTTCAAGCAAGTTGGTGTCTCTAGCTCCAAAGCTTGTGCATTTGGGGGAATTTCAGTTTGCCAGTGGTAACCAGGTGATTAAAAAAAAAATCACAGACCTCTCAAGGTTAGTTCATGAGCTGTTGCCAATTTTCTGATGCTAGGAAGGGAATCCTGTACCTGTTCTTGGGCTGACATAATGGTAGCTATCTAGACACAGCGAATCATAGAATCATAGAGTTGGAAGGGACCTCCTGGGTCATCAAACGAGCATGATCAGCCACATCTAGCAAACTCTAAATTGTAAATGTGCATAAACCTCATTTATGAGGCCTCAGAATGAGGGCACTTAGCATTTATTTTATTTAAAACTAGATCAAAGCCCGTCCCTAAGGACAGGCTTTGAAGAGTCCCCCGCGCTGGCTTGTGGTGGTGAGGGGCCAATTGGAAGGCGCTTCACGCCTTCCAATTGGCCCCTCATCCGACTGGCCAGAGCTGCTGTCCGTCCGGGTGAAGGGCCAATTGGAAGGCGCTTTGTGCCTTCCGATTGGCCCCTCACCCGGACTGGCTCCGCCCACTTAACCCCTTAGCGGATTATGAAGGTGGACAGATAGCTGTTGGCCACCCTGCCATTAAAAATGTGTCCATGTTCTGAAAAACGTCTGCGTGGGAGGCGTAGACTCCTTGGTCCCTGAGTGTTTGAACTATGGCAGGGCTATGCTTGAAACAGTGGATGGAATTTCAGGGCAAGAGTGTATTCAAAGGGGCTCCATCAAAGATGTGTGCATTGCTGGCATGTCGCTTGCGGTGTAATTTCTGCCCACCGACTTAACTTCTGTCTGTAACCCAGCCCTGTGTTATTTCAGTGGTTGTAAACTAAACCTTCATTTCTTCTTCGTTTCTTCTGATTGCTCTTTCTCCTCCTTGCTTTCCTGCCTCCTTGATGTAGACAATGACATGCACACTTACACCAGCCTCTGGGAAAGCGAACACATTACAGAAGGTCAGCCCTGAAGCTCGGTTCTCCTAAGCATGCTTGTTGTAGCTCCTGTCCCCTGCATGTTCCCTCCTGCAGACCCTTCCTTGGGGGGAGGTAGTTTGCCCAGCGAGTGGATTTGTGTTCCCTGCAGTCTCGCTGCTAATGCTCAGCTTCAGCTAGCAGCCAGAGGGTCTCCATCAGCCAGCCCTTCTCTCTTCCTTTCCTTTGGCATGAGGACCATCTGAGGAAGGAAAGGGATGTGGCCTGAGGTGGATGAAGGCAGGGCACAAAGACTGAGCCCATGAAGCTCTCTTACCTTGACTCACAACCTTGGTCCGTCCAAGTCAATACTGCCAACTCAGACTTGGCTGGCTGTGGCTGCTCCTATCCAGAGTTAGAATCATAGAAACATAGAGTTGGAAGGGACCTCCTGAGTCATCTAGTCCAACTGCCTGCACTATGCAGGACACTCACATCTCAATCGCTCATCCACTGTCACCCCCTTGAGCCTTCACAGAACCAGCCTCTCCATCAGAGGGCTATCCAGCCTCTGTTTAAAATTTCCCTAAGATGGAGAACCCACCACCTCCCGAGGAAGCCTGTTCCACTGAGAAACCGCTCTGACTGTCAGGAACTTCTTCCGGATGTTGAGACGGAATTTCTTTTGGTATAGAGCAGTAGTTTCTGTTGACCAGGCTCTAGGAGACCAGGCCAAGATCCCAAGGCCACCATGAAAAGGTCACCCCAGGCCAGTTGATCTCCTCCTTGCAGCTTACGAGGCTGAAATGAGGAATGGAAGAGCTGTGCATGCCACTCTCAGAGGAATGCAGATACTTGGCTGAAGGTGCGGAAGCAGAGTAATAGATTAATAACCGGAAGGCCCTGGAGCCAGTAGACAGCTGCTGACGTGTGCTGGGCGTGTAGTCAGTTGACTTTTTCACACAGGAGAAGCTGACTCTGGCAGTTTTGTGCAGTACTTTGAGAAATGCTGAGAATCAAGAAGGGCAGGAAACCATGAGCTTGAGTCACCTGCTAGCCAGCATGGCCTCCCCAAATGCAACCCCCTGTCCGCTCAGTTGGTTGAGAGAGAGACCAGGAAGCATGATGCCACGCCGGCTTTCAGCAAGTCTTGCCGGGCCAAACTATTGCAAACGTTTCCTCCCTGCTAAGGAGACCAGTCAAGGGGAACCATCATCTGCTCTCCTCCCTGCCCCATTTGTCTTCCTGGCTCAGTGTCCCTTGCGTAACCTGCCCCGCCCAATGCCTTTGCTTGCTATCCAGTGAAGCCTTCCTATTTAGCAACAGGCAAACCAGGTAAAGCCCCAGAATCGTCCATGTGCCCCCAGCACCACCCGTTCAGATGATAAAATCCATTCAAAGAAGAATGCTTCACTTAAATCAGTTGCTGAAGACCTAACTAAATGAATGCCAAGCTCGTCAGTCTTCTGGGGCTGGATCTCTGCTTGGTGGGTCTTCTGCTCCTGGCGTCCTGTGGCCATCGTCCTGCCTTGGAACATGACGTGCTTTTTTAGGACCATGCCCATCCCTACTCAGAACTTAATTTAAGTGTGTAATGGTTGTATATTTGAAACAGAAATATACTTAGATGTTTTTATCTACCTAATAATTCAGTAGATGTTATCAATCACTGTATTTTCATAATAGGTAAAGGTATCCCCTGTGCAAGCACCGAGTCATGTCTGACCCTTGGGGTGACGCCCTGTAGCGTTTTCATGGCAGACTCAATACAGGGTGATTTGCCATTCCCTTCCCCAGTCATTACCGTTTACCCCCCAGCAAGCTGGGTACTCATTTTACCGACCTCGGAAGGATGGAAGGCTGAGTCAACCTTGAGCCGGCTGCTGGGATTGAACTCCCAGCCTCATGGGCAGAGCTTCAGACTGCATGTTGGCTGCTTTACCACCCTGCACCACAAGAGACTCATAATTTTCATAATAAGATTTGTTTAAATTGAATTTTTTTCTGCTTATTTTTATATACTCATGTTAAGTTTCCCCTTTTTTATAAGTTGCTGATTTGTGGAATTGTTCATTAATAGATTTATAGAACTGAACTGAAGGAGGTCCATACCAGAACATTGCCATGTTCTTTCTTTTTTTTCCTTCAAGCAAATTCTGCTATCAGTTAAATAAATTGAAGGAGGAAACTGGGACAAGTTATTTGATGTTTATTTTAATTGGCAATTTCTGGCACACCGCATATCTTTCTTTCACTCCTACACCAAGTGTTCTTTCCTTTGTTATGATTGTATATTTGACAACTTGTGTAATTCTTATTGCATCCTTCGTGGTGTTTAGGGAGGGTGTTACTCCTACAGCAGTTCAGAGTCCCCACGGCCTCCATTTCCTGTAGAAACCGCACCACCTTTGGAAGAAGTGTAGCAGAGTAGATCTGGTTTACTTGGTCTGACAAGGTGTGCTCTGAAATTCATTGCCGATTGCAGACGTTTTTTTGTTTGTCTTCAAATGCTCAAGATTCTGAATTCCACATCGTTTCCTCCGGGGTCAACCAGGGGTGGTAGTCTTCAAAGGACAGAAGGGTAGGGACTGTCTGAATGGCACGTTTTCCAATCAATCCATAGAGAACCCAAATCCTCCTAATGTCTCAAGGGTATCTTTCTGAAAATGTCACATTTAGTATGAAAATTAGGCATTTTGTCCCTACTGTGGAATACTGGTGGTAATTAAGGAGGTGTGTGTGTGTGTGTATAAATATAATAATAATAATTATTATTCAATTTATTCCCCGCCACTCCCTGACCGGCTAATGGCGGGTTACAGCATCTTATAAAATCCCCATTAAAACACCCATTAAAAGACATAAAAACCCAACATGATGGAAAACCTACTCCCAACCCCCACTACTAGCAAGATGGAGAAGGAAGTCTGGTGATGTACTACTTGAACCCTGGGGGGGAGGTCTATCTACCTCGACCGCCCCAGCCTCAGCCTCAACCATAGACCTGGCGGAAGAGCTCCATCTTACAGGCCCTACGGAATGCTGAAAGTAATTTTTTTCACTGCATACATTCCCCAGTATGTTTTTCTGAGCGTATGAAAATGCAGGATATGTTTTCTATAGGGCAAGAAGTTAATTGCCTACTGTCCAGATAACAGAATGTGGCTGGTGCTGAATAGAATTCTTGCTTGGGTGTGTATTTTTGCCATAACCCCTCCTCACCCTTGACTATATCTGCCAGGTTAATAAAATGTATCCGATGTCCCATGGCTGTCTTACTGACAGAGGTGAGGAAGGCAATGTGGGGCTTCCCTAGAAATTAGAACCATCAACAAATCCTTTCCTAGAGCAGGGGCATGAATCCTGCCGGCGTGTGTTCCAGCAAAACAATTCAGCCTTTTTATTTGTATTACTTTTCTCCCTTAGGAGGCAATACTCGTGCTATAGGTCTGCTCCTTCAGTACAAGGCGCCCGGGTCGGAGGAACACAAACAGTTGAAGTTCACTGCTGGAGAAGACTTCAATTCTAACAAGAAGCTCTCGGCGACCTGGCTAGCAGCCATGCACAAGGTAACTGGGTGAAGCTCCAGAGCTCATGCCCACCCATCAGAATAGGAATGGAATAATGCCTTCATACACTCAACTTCAGTGGGCCAAACTAGACAGTGCTGTGTCCCCAAGACTGCTGTGGGGATGCAGGGCCACTTTCTGGCCTGGCTTTTTCTTCTCATGCTGCCCCAGGACAGCAGCACTGGCGGATGAAGGACTTCCTTTTCTCCAGCAGAAGTTGACTTGAAAATAGTTCTGGCTGGAGAGGAGTCCTCGTAGTCTCCAGCAGGATCAGACCCCCTTGACATTTGGAAAAGCAAAAAATCCAGACTATTCGATGGTGCAGCATCCCTGTGGTGGATTTGTGGACATGGTATCACCTAGTTTGGCCCACAGTTGTCCAGATAGGAGGATGAGCAAGTGGCAGGAAATGAACCCTCTTGCTCAGGGGTAGTCAAACTGCGGCCCTCCAGATGTCCATGGATTACAGCGAACACTGGCAGGGGCTCATGGGAATTGTAGTCCATGGACATCTGGAAGGCCACAGTTTGACAACCCCTGCTCTTGCTTGATAGCTCATGGTTGGGTGGAGATAGTGTAGGCACTAAAGGCTTTTGGGGTATCAGGAATATAGAAGCCCATTACTCCTGTGATTGTTTTTCTCAAGGCAAATGATTCTAGAAACACTCACTGATTGTCTCAAAGACCTCCCGATTGCTTT
Source organism: Paroedura picta (assembly GCF_049243985.1). Taxonomy (NCBI): domain Eukaryota; kingdom Metazoa; phylum Chordata; class Lepidosauria; order Squamata; family Gekkonidae; genus Paroedura; species Paroedura picta. The sequence goes on from NC_135370.1 coordinate 169,462,607, forward strand.
GACTCTTCATCCTAGCAGATTTAGCACACAGAAGATGTAAGAAGTGCTCAATGTAACCAGGAATTCCAAGAGGAAATGTTTGCCTTTGAAGCGTTGTTCAAGGTCAAGCATCACCACTTAATGAACTGCATTTTCTCTTCCCCCCCCCCCCCTCCCTTGGTCTTGTAGGCAGCAAAACTTCTTTATGAGTCTCGGGACCAATAACAGCTTCCAATTTGAGGGGGAAAAGAGGAGCTCTCAGAATAAACATCTCACTTCCTGCTAGTTCACATGTTAATAAGTACTTGGAAACAGAGGGAACCCACCCACCCACCCACCCACCCCTGATCTTTCCGGCTCAGCCTGGTTCATTCTGTGAGCATTGGCCCAATAACAATGTGAGTATTTGACCCCTAAGTATTCACTTATTTAGTGTGCAATATGTATACACTTCATTAATGCTTTAAATATAGCCTTGCCTCGAAGACTTTATATTTTTGTTAAAATCGTGTCTGCACTTATGTATAATGAAGCGTGACCTGCACTACAGCTAAATGTATAGCACAACTTTTTGTAGTTACAGATAATGTATACTGTATAATTTCATTATAAAGAGGAAAGAAACTCATGTATGATGCTCCCGAGAATAGCTTTTCAGGTGTGTAGATCTCAGGTTACCCCCCCCCCCATCCAACCTATGAAATCTGCCTTAGGTGTCCTTTTTTTTAGAAGCCACTCTTTCTTGTGGTGGGGGATTTGTATCATGCTATTAAACACTTCTCTTGTAAAGCTAAGATTTTACCAAATGCCACAAATTGTCCTGTGAGAGTCGACCTTTTCGGATGAAGCTTCCAGCAAGGGTGATTTTTTTGAAGTTTTCTATTCATGCTCTTTGTGGTAATTCTAGGTTTGGCTAATAAAACCCGATTAAATACTACTTAAAGTGGTGAATCCTCGTCGTGTTTATTCGAGAGAATAATCTCCCATCTTGAGATGCCCTCGGGTTGCTCACTGAGGGCCAAGCAGCAGCTTTGACACCAGGAGCCAAAGGGTGTCCATGAGGAGGTGGATGTTGTTGCTGTTGTGTTATTCAGCACTGTGTTAGCGTCCCCATGCACTTTCCACTGAGGTAAAGGCACCTTGTGGCACACCTTGTGGCGAAGATTGCGCTTACACCCAGGTTTCATTTTAGAAAAGAGGACTAAGAAGCTGGACAGGCCTCTGACGGAGAGGCTGATTCTGTGAAGGTTCAAGGGGGTGGCAGGTGACAGTGGATGAGCGAGAGGGTTGTGAGTGTCCTGCATAGTGCCAGGGGTTGGACTAGATACCCAGGAGGTCCCTTCCAACTCTATGATTCTAGGGGACATGAAGAAGATGGACAACTTTTTTCCCTCTCCCAAATATTGTCATTTGAATGCATCAAATGAAGTTGAATGGTGCCAAATTCAGAACAGATACAAGAAAATATTTCTTTACACAGAAACTGATTAAAGCATGGCATTTGCTGCCAGAAGATGTAAAAATTACCACAAAAGGGAAGTAGACCTAACGTCTATGAAGCAGTCAGTGGTCAAAGGGAACTGCCCCTCCACAGCCAGAGGTAGTCAACCTCTGGATCCCAGTGCCAGGAGGCAACATGAGGGGAAGATCTTAGCATCTGTGCTCTGTTGTTGCCCCTCCAGAGGAGCTGGTTGGCCACTATGTGAGACAGGAGGCTGGACTAGAAGGACTAGCCATCAGAGCCAGTAGAGCAGGGGTAGTCAACCTGTGGTCCTGTCTCAAATGCTGGCAGGGGCTCATGGGAACTGTAGTCCATGGACATCTGGAGGACCACAGGTTGACTACCCCTGCAGTAGAGGCTTTCTTTGAAAATCTTGTTGACCATCACCTTCCAAGCCATACCACCCTTCTTTTAAAGACAGGAAGGATTTTGTGAACCTCATTTTGTTATCGAAGTCTCCTATGGTCTAACTCTTAGGAAATACACAGTGTGAGGAACGGCAGGACTATTGCAATGCAAGAGATAGTTATAAAATTTTCCAGGCTCACTTTTGCACAAGTTCTCCTTCAAAGAATTTAAAAACACAGGACGTGCAGGCGCGATCGTACTGTAGCAGTAGTTTATTGTGCACACTGGATGAGCAGTGTATCTTAGGCTCACATTCATTTAGCAAATATCTTTTACAATAATACCCTTTCACTTCTCGTCACCACAATATATACAATTAATGCTAAACAGTGGTAAAAGCAACTTACAGCACTGCATCCGTGGATATATAAATTATGCACAACATGGACATGAATACAGCCCATCGGCCTACCGTCGAACTGGGAGGAAATTAGAAAACGCGTGGCTACAACTGAATGGGGAATTCAAAATAGACTTCTGCGTATAAAATCATGTACAATTGATATTCCAATGAAGTGCTTTTTCTTCTTCTTTTTGCTTGAAACTACATTGTGGATTTTAAGTTATTGCATAACTCGCCCTGGCACATGCTGCAGGGCTGCCAAGAGCCACAGGCACCGTCCCTGCCCAAATAACACGTTGTCTTTCACCATAATAAGTCTCTCCTCTTCCTCTGCTACACAACCAACCTGGCCTTCACTCGCCTTCTAGCTAAAACCTAAAGGTCCTTAAACTGAACCCCCTTTGCATTTTCTTTTAAAAATAACCTTACTCTTTACCCCCTTTTCAACTATTGCACTTTTCTTCCGTATAAACATACAAGTCCCTCGAATCTGGGTTTGTCCAGAAGAGGCAATTCGGGGCGCGGTGGGTGAAGAAGTATAAAACGGGATACGGGGAAGTTAAACTGGTGCTTAGAAGCAGGAGTATCAAGAAAAAAAAACACCAAGTGAAGGGAGAAGTGCTGTTTTGAGAGGTGTACCAAAAGGAAAAAAAAAATCCGTTCAGCTTTGATGCTTCTCTTGTTTTGTCAGTAACGTCCTGGTACTTAGAGGGCTGTTGGCGATTCCCAGCGGTCGACTCTCACCCAAGCTCTTTTAAGGATTTGCACAGTAAACTCGACATTCAGCTGACAACTTTAATAGCAACAGGTCTTGATACATCAGGATAGTTAACTGTGGACTACACCGGACCAGACAGCAAATCTGCGTTTTGCAAAGGGGGCTTTCCCCCCCCTCTAACATTTAGCACAAGTAAGTTTGTTCTCTTAAATTTGATTGGCAAAAGGAAATGCTGCAGGCCGTGTTGAAGTACCTCTCCCCAAAGGAGCGGGCGAGTTGACGCAGAGCAGACCTCACTTACAAACGGCAGACTGAAAACCTCAAAGGCTGTCCATTTATGTTTAACAAAAGCACCATATAAAAACAGGTATAGCTTTATTTCTCCTGGTGAAATGTGACTGAGAAATGTCTCCAGTGTATACTTTCCGCCTTCCAGTTGCCAGCCAGATATTGCACTGCCAAAAGTAGAATTCAGGCAAGTGTTCGTTGCCGAGGCTTTATTCTTGGGTATAACTGCAACAAAATGAATTTGAAGTCAAAATTCAGGATTTGTGTCGGAAATAGTTATTTATTAACTAGTTAATATACTTTTAGAAAAATTATATATGTTCCCGGCCCCAGGGAAGCACGCCTAGCCTCGACCAGGGCCAGGGCCTTTTCGGTCCTGGCCCCCACCTGGTGGAATGAGCTCCCGGGAGAGCTGCGGGCCCTGCGGGACCTTTCAACGTTCCGCAGGGCCTGCAAGACGGAGCTCTTCCGCCAGGTCTATGGTTGAGGCCGGGGCTGCTGGGGTACATCGACTGCTCTCCCCCGGGCTTCTTCTTGAACATTGTTGACCTCCTCCACCCCCCCCTTTTTTTTAGAAATGGGGGTAGGAAGGGGATCTTATTATTGTGCCGCCATGTTGTGACATTTTAAAGTCTTTTAATGGGAGTTTTAATGGGGTTTTTAAGACACTGTAACCCGCCACGAGCCATTTGGGAGTGGCGGGAAATAAATCGAAATAATAATAATAATAATAATAATAATAATAATAATAATAATAATAATAATAATAATAAACCATGAGCCAGCACTGCTGGGAGTGGCGGCATATAAATATAAATATAAAAATAAATAAATAAATTTTATTATAAATAAGTAAAATTTCAAAGATAGATTACAGATGATCCTATAGGCCAGTGGTCCCCAACCTTTTTATCACCAGGGACCGGTCAATGCTTGACAATTTTGCTGAGGCCCGGGGGGGGGGTAGTCTTTTCATCACCGCCACCTAAGCCCCTGCTCTACTTGCTTTCCCGCTGGTGCCCCTGAATTCCCGCAGCCCACTGGCGGGCGCTGCCAGCAGCAGCTGTGCAGTACCACGCCAACGGGGAGCCCCAGTCATGATGGCCGCTGGAGAGCGCCAAAGGTGAGTCGGCGGCAGAGTGGCAGGGCAGCCCCCGAGGCAGCAGCCAGAGAAGAGGACGAAGAGGAGCTGCGGCCCGGTATCAACTGATCTACGGACCGGTACCGGTCCCCGGACCGGGGGTTGGGGGCCACTGCTATAGGCTACCATTATAGAAATCATTTTGGACAGAAACCGGACAGATCTTAACTCCTGCATGAGGAAATCGCTGTGAGATGCTATGCTGACTCTTTTATTTATTTTATTATATTTATAGACTACCCTCCCTTTTGGCTCAGGGCAGTTGCTGGCAGGGGCATTTGCTGGCAGGGGCTCATGGGAATTGTAGTCCATGGACATCTGGGGACCACAGGTTGACTACCCCTGTTTTATAGGTAGGACAGCATAGTTTCAATCTGTACCTGGGGATATTTTTTTAAAGGTATCAAGCATCTGTGTATTTAAAAAGAAGCCTTTTTTAGACAGCAAATACAGAAAGCCGCTGTGCTCGTCTTGACTCAAGTGGAGAGCAATGCATCTCCCCTGCGATACAGATATGATCCTGCAGTTGAAACGTCTTTATCTCTACATTTCAAAAGACAAATCTTGTTTCCAGGAGGAGATTTCTTATCGCAGATGAAGAAAACGAACAATCTGAAAACTGCATTTGCCTCTAAAAGTCAATGGCAATGTTATGGCCTCTCATATTACAGATGCTGCCCCTTAGCACAAGTGAAAACTTATCAGGAGCAGCACATTTTTTAAAAAACGTATCTGCGTATCTGAAGGGCCTCCAAATATGTCTCCCAAAGAGCACTAAAGGTAAAGGTAAAGGTATCCCCTGTGCAAGCACCGAGTCATGTCTGACCCTTGGGATGACGCCCTCTAGCGTTTTCACGGCAGAATCAATACAGGGTGGTTTGCCAGTGCCTTCCCTCCTGACCCCAAAGAAGGATGCTTGGCCTCAACCGGGCTCTGGCCAGGCGGAATGAGCTGCCAGCAGAGATCTGGGCCCTACTGGAGCTCTCAGAGTTCCTGCAAAACGACACTTAACTTATGATGCTTTTATGCCACGCACGTTTGAGGTCAATAGAGCTGGCCTCCCTTCTTTCACCCCAACATCAGAATTCAAACTGGGGATAATGAAATGAGAAGATCCAGCTTATTTAACCCCTATAGGAAATTTTATTGGTGCATTTTAATCTTGTGTAGTATGTCAGAGTTTATATGTTGGAAATGCAGTCTATAAATCAAACAATAAATCAAAACACATCCATGGTCAACCCAAGCCTCTGCAAAAGTGCAGGAAAAAGCAACATGGCACAATCCTCTCCCAGTGCTGTACCACTTCAGCCTCAGGGAGAGAGGGAAGGAGGAAAACCCGTTGCCTATGGGAGAAGACCTGCAGGAGACTAATACGGTCAAGAAAGGGAGCCTAAATGTACACTGAAGGACTCAAACACTCCAACTAGCAGTTGCAACCATCTCTTTTTAAGGGAAGGGAACATTTCCGGCTATAATCCAACAGGCTGGGGATCCCTGGCCCCAGAGAGGTACATCTGGCACCAACCAGGGACAAGCCTTTTTCAGTCCTGGCCCTGAGCTGAGGTCCCTGACGGAACCGAGCCAGTTCTGCAAGGCCTGCAAGATGGAGCTCTTCCGCCAGGCATTTGCTTGGGGCCAATGAACATCATGTCGACACTGGGGAAAAAACACTGATTGGGCTACCTCTACGCAACACCACCCCCACCTCCGAAATCCTTATACAGCAGAGTGAGTTATATTTGGTGGACCTTTTGTTACAATTGGTTTTTAATGTTCTAATATTTCAAGTATAAATTATTATTATTATTATTATTATTATTATTATTATTATTATTATTATTATTATTATTATTAGCCCACCTCCCCCCGAAGGCTCGAGTCGGGTTACAACACTCAGATAAAACCCCCAATACAATCCATTAAAAACAATATAAAACCCAGGTACATATATCGACCCCCTAAAACCAAGATGCAGCGGCAGAAAAAAAAAAAAAAACTCCTCCTGAAGCTAAAACCCCAAATCTTCTTCATTTAGAGGGGGCGGTGCAAGAGGGTGCTGATCGACTTCGCTACGGCCACTCCTATAGGGGCCCTGATCTTCTTTGCTGCCCAGCCTCAACCACAGACCTGGCGGGAAAGCTCCGTTTTGCAGGCCCTGCGGAAGGCTGAACAGGCGGTAGTTACACTGTCCGTGTATTTGTGAAATGATGGGAACCCCCCTGAGCCAGCCTAAGGGGAGGAAGACGGAAGCACGAGGCAAAGGAGAGGGGACTACTGCACTGAGCTCCAGCGACTTCCTCCGTTTAAAAACAAAAAAGATTTGCAATGCCGCCGTTTCTGGAGAGCATTTCCTTGAGCGCAACATGTGAGGGCAGGGACACTTACCCCCAAGATATTCTTAGGCACGTAGCCTTCTTTGTCGTTAAGCCGAGCCCACCACCAGTCTGTCTCGTTATCGTCTTTGCGTCTTAGAATGGTGATGGCGTCTCCTTCGTGGAATGACAGCTCGTCGTTGTTCTGGGCCTCGTAATCCCACAGCGCGTATACCACTCCTTTGTTCATCACGCCCAGCTTCTCCTGTACACCTGTTTCCAAAAGGAGAATGGGAAGGCAAGCTTTTCTTCCAGGCGACGGCTAGACAAGAACCATCAGCACAACATGGCGGCCTGAGGTCTCTCGGGTGGCTGGGGGTTCGTTGTCAGGGGCGGGCTGCGTAAGGCTTACCAAATTCCATTACAACTAACCACGGGATTTGTGACACAGGGAGATTACGGCAATCTCTCTTTCACCCACCCTCCGCCTGACTTATACAGAGTCTGCCGGCGTGCACGTTTGTTACATCCAATTGGAAGACAAAAGAAGGGCTGGTTTTTATACCCCACTTTTCTCTACCAGAAGGTGTCAACCATGAATCAATCAATATTTATTTGCGGTCATTCAGACCAAGATTGAAATACATGTAATTAAAAACGAAGACAATTTAAAAAGAGAGAAAACAGTAATAATATACTATAAAAATTTTTTTAATGTCCGACAACATAGAAACTTTAAGCTGTTCGATTCAATATTTAAAACATACTTTAAGTTACCAGTGACAATTGGCTCCTTCTAACAAGACTGTGATGAGCAGGCTAGGTCTTGGCCCGCTGCATGTGGAGGAGCGGGGAATCAAATCCTACTTGCCAGATTAGAGGCTGCCGCTTTTGACCATTACACCCACCCTGAGCTCTTCGCTCAAGTAGTAACACGAAGCAGACTTCTTTTTCTTATAGTCTATAGCAGGGGTAGTCAAACTGCGGCCCTCCAGATGTCCATGAACTACAATTCCCAGAAGCCCCTGCCAGCATTCGCTGGTAGGGGCTTCTGGGAATTGTAGTCCATGGACACCTGGAGGGCCGCAGTTTGACTACCCCTGGTCTATAGGAAGATACTGAAGCTGGCGAAGACGTCCCCGTCTCCTGGAAGCGATTAGCTCTGTGCAGTCATTCTGGTCAAAGACTGGTGCCCCAATGGGAAAAGTCAATTCAGGCCGCAGTGGGATGCACATGGCCCTTGCTGCAGGAGGCCACAACTCCCCTATACTGCTGGAAAGGCTAAATGCATAGTTGTGTTTCTCTGACTTCACCTGTCCGGAAAGTGTCCTTGCAAGTGGCCAAGCTATACTTTTGGGGCCCAGAAATTAGGAGAAGAATTCATTCTCTCCTAAGGCCAATGACAGGACCGTCACCATCATGTCAATGGTTATTTCTCTGGTCCAAAGTAGAGAAGATTATATTGGAGAACAGCAGACCGTTTCAGCTTGTGTACTATTTTCTGGGTGTCCACTTTCTCCCACGGACACTGTTCTCTCCAACACTCATACGCCCAAGCCGTGACTAACCCTGCTCTGTTGAACCAACCACCCATCTGTCCCTGGGCCTCGCAGGCTGACAGCTTCTGCTGGACTTCTGAAGAGTTGAAATGTTCACAAGAATCAGCCTCTAGGATGTTTCAGCCAACGACAGCCAGAGCTCTTAAGAGCCAAGGGATATGGAGGTTTCAAAAAGTGCAATCTGCAATCCCTCTCCCCCCCCTCTAAAAGAATCTTGCCAGACCACAAGCTAATGGGCCGCTTTTGCGGCCCATTTGCTTGCGGCCTGGGAAGTTTCTTACTGCGGGGGGGGGGGGCAGGCGGGGAGAGGGAGCCGCGGCCCGGTGGTTGGGGGCCACCGCCTTAAAAGATCATCCTGCATTTAGAAGTAGATACGGAGATTTATAAGTCCGAAGCAGATACTAAAAACACTGTAGACCAGGACTGGTCAAACTGTGGCTCTCCGGATGTCCATGGACTACAATTCCCATGAGCCTATGCCAGCACTATGTTGGCAGGGGCTCATGGGACTTGTAGTCTATGGACATCTGGAGAACCACCTCTGCGACCCTTGTGTTCAAGCCAAGCTATGAATTTCTGAACGGAGCCTTTATTCTTGTAACTCACCATACAGAAACTGGGAACACTGAATGTAACCCTCCTCCATCTCCTCGCATTTGTCTGCCGCCGTTTCTATGTCGCTTATAGTGGAGGCAAAAATGGCTGCTCCGGATTCGACAAGCAGCTTACAGAGGTGGACGCTGTTGCAAGACGCCGCACAGTGTAAAGGAGTCCTGAAAGAAATCAGATGCATGCGACTTGATGCGAGGCAAACCAGAACAATGCAGTAACGCAGGCCAAGATGCGGTCCTGGTTAAAGACATGCCGAAGGCAGGCAGAAGATTGTCTTGTATCAAAGGACAGTTGTACTCTTAGTGGGGTAGAGGGCAAGCCAATGGGAGGGAGAAGTGACCCAGAACGGTGAATTCTCACCGTTTTCTGGAAGCACTGCGCTTAAGTCTGCAAGGCAGGAGTGCTCTTCTAAAAGCAGCTGCTGGATCGGGTGGGAGAGTCACGATGGATGCTTAAAACCAGCCCTCCAGGCGGCCCTTTGTCTGCACAGGACAGGGCTTTGCTCTCAAGTCTGACACAGCTGCTAAATATTAGAGTAGGGCTCTAGATTTTAACGGTGCACACTGCGACAGGGAACCCTGGGCCCTTACCACCCATCGCTGTCAGCCGCATTCACGTTGACCCCAAAATCCAGCAGGAACTTCACTATGTGGTGATGGCCGGCACACACTGCATTGTGCAGAGGGGTGATTCCTTCATCGTTGGGCTTGCTGGGGTCGTCCACCTGCAGCCAAACAAGCAACGACGGAGACTTCTTCAGCTTAAATCTTTCCTTCTGCGACTACGACAGCCCCACCAATCCCCGCCACGTTGGCCGGCCTACCTCGTAGATGATCCTTTGCACCAAGTCAAACTCTCCTTCCAGGGAGGCGTCCAGCAAGAGGGCCAGCGGGTTGAACTTGACCCTCAAACTGTGCCCGGTTCTCTCCGAGTTGGGCTTCTTCAGGTTGGTCCGTTTGGCCTGCGTGATAACGGGACAGGTATTTTCAGTGGTGCAACCCCTTCAAGGTTTTGAATTGCGTTCAGTGCAAGTGAGGAGGGCTAAAGGCGTATTTGCCTGGAACTGAAATCATTAATAATTGGAAATAAGTGCTGCCTCACTTGGTTTTTGGCTTTTCTTCATGGCATGTCCCTCCCAGACAGTCCCGTCCCCCCCGCCTGCCTCCATGTGACTGAAAAGATCTGTTCTGGCATGTTATGGCAGCAGGCCTCAACCTTTTCAGAGCTAGGACTGAACTTAAACTGCAGCCTGCAACAGAGCAAGCATGACGGAGTACTTGAAGTGCTGGACGAGAATCCGGGAGAGCCAGGTTCAAATCCCCCACTCTGCCATGGAAATTTCCCGGGGGACATTGGTCAGTCAACCTTCTCAGCGTAACCTACCTCCCAGGGTTGTTATCAGGATAAAATGGGCGAGAGGAGACTGATGCCAGCTACTTTGGGTCCCCACCGGGGAGAAAGGTGGGATACGCATAAAGGAGTTGACAACCATGGAATGGAACTCTTTCATACAAGCCAAGTCTCCTTTCCCACCCTCGCTCTCCTGTCTTTTTAAATAACTTAAAAAACAAAAACTGCAGGTACTGCTGAAGTCGCCCGCGTAGATTAAGGCAGAACTCAGCTGACAACCAAAGTGGATACGCACAACCTGCAAGCCAAGCAGAGTTCTCAAGTGGCTCAGTAAGCTTCCTGTTTCATCCGCCTGTCCAAGAACGCACCTAAATATGGCAGATTGCCCAGCCCCTGTCAGGCAGCCCCACCCGGCTGTCTTCAGCTGTGCCTTTGCCTGCCAGCAGGTGTGTCTCCTCCAAGAGAACGCCTCAGCTAGATCTCTCCCACCCCGTGCTTGCTGGTCTGCAAGGCTTGGCCTCACGGATGCTTCTGCTTGATAGGCTGTCAAGGTGGACTAATGAGGGATGGGCAGATGAAGAGACTAAAGTGGGCGGCCCAAAGATGAACGCCAACTTCGGCAGAGCACTCGGCTAAAGGGCGGAAACTGTTCGGCTGCCTTTCCAATCTAAATTCCTGCCTGCTCCCTGCAGTCGCTTACCACGGGAAGCGGAGGGGGAGGGGGAGCAGGGGGCAGCTGCACTTCCTCTTCCACTGGGGTGTTGCCTTCCGGCGTTGGACTCGGGGGGCGCTCCACGGGAGGGACCACGGCAGGATTGTTGTTGTTGTCGTCCTCGGTGGGCTCAGGGGTCTGGATCATGGTGTCTACGCTGATTGGCTCCTCCGTCACGGGACAAGGAAGCTCGTTGTCATTGGCATCGGACGAAGGCTCGTCGGGGAGGGGAGCCGTAGGTGGGGCAGGAACGGGCTCCTCGATGTTGCCATTGGTGTTGGCGTTCCCGTTATCGACGTCCGCCAGCGTGCCAATGAAGTCCTGCGAGTTGCCCGGCTGGTAGAACGGGGCCCCTTCAATTCCCCCCGCCAGGGTGTTAAAACGCTGGTAGAGGAGCTTCTGGATGTTGGGCCCACTGGGCCCTTCCGGCTCGGTGATGGAGCTCCGCTTTTTCAGAGGCCTGGGAGCGTTGGCCAGTTTCCTCCGCAGGGCCTCCAGGTCGGCGTCGCTTTGGTAGCGCAGGGGCGAATGGACAATGGGCGTCAGTTTCGTGGGGCTGAGGGGGCGGGGAATGTTCTCCACGTTGCTGTTGTCCCCGGAGGGCGGGGCGTTCTCCAGTTCCTGCTCTTTTTCACTATAGTCGCCCGAAGGGGGAGGCTGAGACGCGTTGGCTGGCAAAGGTCCATGAAGGAATGGCAACGGCGAAGGAGAAGTCGAACCGGACTGCACGACGGGCTTCCCATAAACTGAAGGGGGAAAAGAAGCCATGAGCCACGTTTCTCAAGCAACAAGGAGTTACACTGGAGTCACTGCTGTGGTCTCCTCCCAGAGTCACAAAAATAAGCAATAGCAGTGGCTGATTTAAAAACCACTCCTAGTGCATGATGGAACTACAGAAAGCAACCAGTTCTTTCTCCTCGCCCCCTCCCACCACAATTACAATAATTTTGATCGCTCTATCTGTTATCTGTGGCTAGGTAGCATTGGTGGAGATGATTAAGGAGAGAGAGAATGGCTACTTTTCTTAGGCATCTATGCCAGGTTACTAGAAAAATTGAAATCTGGGAAAGGACTAGAAGGGATCAACAAACAAACCAATCCAAATCCCAGCTATTTCCCCTGCAAATTAACCGGTCGTATGCAGTCCACAGTGTGCTAGAACAAGGGACAGCATGCCAATGTGCCTGCCAAACCAATGTAGCTGTAGATAATTGCTCAATCAAGGCTTGTGCTATAGGGAAAGCAGACCAAAGAACAGGACACAGAATTTTCCTGCTCCCAAGTACAGTCATCAGACCTATTAAGGCTTGGGTTTAAAGGCACTCTTCTGCATGTACACCAAGAGCTTTTGCTTCCTCCTCTCTCTCAGCATCTTGTGAAAGGAATTCTCAGAGGTCACGAATTTCTGCAATGGGAGGTGATCTGACAAGAAAGACTGCAAGCCAGGGGGAGGAAACGGTGACCCACCTCTTATAGAATCATAGAATCATAGAGTTGGAAGGGACCATACAGGCCATCTAGTCCAACCCCCTGCTCAACGCAGGATCAGCCCAAAGCATCCTAAAGCATCCAAGAAAAGTGTGTATCCAACCTTTGCTTGAAGACTCCCAGTGAGGGGGAGCTCCCCACCTCCTTAGGCAGCCTATTCCACTGCTGAACTACCCTGACCGTGAAAAACTTTTTCCTGATATCTAGCCTATATCGTTGTACTTGCAGTTTAAACCCATTACTGCATGTCATTTCCTCTGCAGCCAACGGAAACAGCATCCTGCCCTCCTCCAAGTGACAACCTTTCAAATACTTAAAGAGGGCTATCATGTCCCCTCTCAACCTCCTTTTCTCCAGGCTGAACATTCCCAAGTCCCTCAACCTATCTTCATAGGGCTTGGTCTTTTGGAGAAAAAAAGAGTCCAAAAAACACCTTAAAGACTAACAAAATTTGTGGCTAGGCATGAGCTTTCCTGAATCACTGCTCATTTGCTACCCTCCCACAAACTTTGATAGTCTTTAAGGTCCTACTGGACTGTTGCTCTTTCCTAGATGAACATAGCTACCCATTGTGATTTGCCTCTTTGGGCTATCTTTTGACTCATATAGACAGATCTGGAATGTTTTTACTGAGGCTTGTCTCGTAGTGGTCACATCTAATCCCTCAAAGGGGAGGAGGAAAGATCATACATAAAGGTGTGGGAGCGGCAGATTTTCCTGATGCAAGCCACAGTTCTAACCATAAAAACAAGATTACATCATTACAATTACACAGTCTTTTTCTAAAAATGCCTTGAAACCAAGCCATGCTCTTTGCTTCCTCAGCTGGGTCAAAGATACTACTGCATAATTTGACATTTTCAACCATCACAAAAGCTCCGACTGCACTCCTGGGTTTATTAATGGCCAGGAATTTGCCTTTGAATGCTTCTATGAATGAATGCAATGAACATTAAGTACCGTATTTGCCGGCGTATAAGACCCCCCCAACATTTCCACTCAAAATATCGAGTTTGTTACATTACATTACAGTACTATGGGCAGCTATGTCTATCCCAACTGAAGTGCACCCGGCGTATAGGACGACCCCCCACTTGGAGGCATGTTTTTCAGGGGGGGAAAGTAGTCTTATATGCCAGCAAATACTGTACCTTTCTTGTTTTCCATACTGCAGAATGCAACCGTCCCCCCCCAACCTCTTGCATTCCTGCATTTTCCCACTCCTGAAATACTTCTAGTTGTTTCTCTTGGTCCTCCTCCTTTAAAGTCAACTAAATGAGACCGCCAATGTCTGTTTGTTAATCCCTCCTTGTATCTCTGAGAAATAAACTGCACAATCCACCCACGGGTCTTGTTTGGCTCCACAGTAATTCCTGACAATACTGAATAAAGCAAATCACACTAACAGTCTACCTTCATTTTATTTTCATTAATCTAAGCATGTCTCTCTCAAGACCTCTCACTGAGAGGGGTTGCAGGGAAGAGATGCATTCCAAACTCATTCTTAACCACAAAACCTAATTTCAGATTTCCCTTACATCGCGATCCCACTCCTGAGAGTCATTCCCTGCCAATGTAGCATTTCATGCTGCAAGCAAGACCTACTGCTGAAGAAGCCTAGTCAAACAGAAGCCTCTGCTCAGAGAACAAGATATGTTCCACCTGAAAGCAAAAGCCTAGGTGCAAAGTAAAAAAGAAATCAAATCGACCCACCTGCTTTAACGGATTTGTTGAGAGTGCTGTAGACGGCCTGCTGGTAGCTCTTTGGCGGCGTTGCTTGCTGAAGGTACATGGAGTAGATGGAGCTAGAATTCACAGTCTGTGGCCCTTTCCTGGGAGACTGAGGCCTTGAGCCTTTCTCCGCCAGGAAAGGCCTGATGGCCACAGTTAGGGGGAGGTCAGGCCTGCCGTCTCCGCCTGGAAATAAGGGGGCGCCAGGAGGCTGATATGTGGGGCTGGGAGGCACAGATATCCTCTGCTGGATTTGTTGGGAAGAGCTTGGCTGATGAGTGCTACTTGCTGGTGGTAACGGGACAGGTCTCTGCCTGTTTGCTGCTGTAGAACCAGGTCTCGGTAGGCTGCCGTCCTTTCGTCTTTCCAAGGAATTGGTGGAACCCGTGCCTAAAGGGACGGTGCTTGGGTAGGTCCCGTAGTTCTGAGGCACCTGCTTGCTTACGCCAGAGATGGTTGGCGGCACCTTCCCCATATCAAGGCCCTGTTTTTTTTAAAAAAAAGATGTGTCACTGGCAGTCTTCAAGCAAAGGCTGGATAAACACTTTTCTTGGATGCTTTAGGATGCTTTGGGCTGATCCTGCGTTGAGCAAGGGGGTTGGACTAGATGGCCTGTGTGGCCCCTTCCAACTCTATGATTCTATGATTCTATGTCAGACTTTTCCCAGAGAAAGCTGTTCTCCCCACAGAGGATACAAATAAACAAGAAAGGTATTTGTGACCATAAGCCGAGTGAGTCATTTGGCCCAAGCATATGTTTGCAAAGATTAGCAGTTTTCCATGCACACTGCAGCCACTTCCAAAAGGGATCTGGAAGCAGGTGCACAACAGGTAAAACTGCTCCCAATGTGCACGTCCACATTTATATGGTACAGCTCATGTCCTTAACAGAAGCATCCAAACTTTAGTTCTCTGAAATCAACATGTCTCTTCCCAAGTAGTGCCATATTGGGAACAGAAGCAATTCCTTCACATTTCCACCCCAACTTCCGGATTCTTCATATGGTTTGGTCCACTCATGTTATCTGCCTAAGGATTTCTTACTACATTGTTTCTACTGCTTGTTGATACATTATACCTCTGACTACTGGTTTTTATTCTTTCCCCATTTCCACTGTCCCACCGCCCTCAGGGAAGTAATAGGAACAAACGATAAAATCAGCAGGAGGAGGGGGGGCGTCCACAGGAAATTGGGTTTTCCCTGGGCGACACCAAAAATGCAATCCTGCCTACTGCTCATAGGGAAGAAGCACAAAGGGTGTACTATAAAATTCCAAGAAAGAAAAGGAACATTTTCAAAAACAGCAAAGGATACTTGAATGCTAAACTTCACATGGTAATCCACATCCTTTTACCATTTTACCTTTTTTCCTCCCTCAGTCTTTCTCTCTGTCACACAGACACATTTACAATCTGGGTCAAATACAACTGTTTGAACGGTGCAACAAAGCACAGTAAGAAGGGGCCAATAATCCATTCAAAGTGAGGACAAACAAGTAACAAGTGATTTTGACAAATGAACACATGGGAAAATATTGAGACAGTAAGAAGAACGACAGGAGACTTTTGCAGCAATGCTTCTGCAATGGTGGGGAGGTTATTTTTGCCACCAGGGTGGGATAGATTATTACTGGGGTTTTATTATGAGGTATTACATGTGGTAATACCTCATAATAAAACCCCAGTAATAATCTATCCCACCCTGGTATGAGGTATTACATGTGGTATAGAGCCTCTTGTGGCACAGAGTGGTAAGGCAGTTGTCTGAAAGCTTTGCCCATGAGGCTGGGAGTTCTATCCCAGCAGCCGGCTCAAGGTCGACTCAGCCTTCCATCCTTCCGAGGTCGGTAAAATGAGTACCCAGCTTGCTGGGAGGTAAACGGTCATGACTGGAGAAGGCACTGGCAAACCACCCCGTATTGAGTCTGCCATGAAAACGCTAGAGGGCGTCACCCCAAGGGTCAGACATGACCCGGTGCTTGCACAGGGGGTACCTTTACCTTTACCTTACATGCGGTAACCCGCCAAGAGCCAGCTTGGCTGGGAGTGGCGGGCTATACATTAAACAAACAAACAAACAAAAAGATGTGAGATACAGAATCTTGCCAGAGAGGCCCAAAGCATAGTCAGAAAACTTAGGAAACATTATACGTTGCGAGTAAGAGACACACAGCCCTGGGAAAGGGACGAAAATCACTGATTTGTTATGAAGCAAAACAAGAGGGGGCGGACGATGATAACCCACCAGCTTATCAGTGCTCCCTAATACTGAAGACGCCACCGGCTGACTGGAAATCGTCCCTTGCTTCAAAGCCGCATCCATGCTTGATTCCTTCCAGTCTGCGTTGGAGATTGGCGGGGGCTTCACCAGAGGAGCCGGGTTCTGCTTGAGCGGTGGCCAGTTGCCATCGCTTGCTTCAAACAGAGGAGAAAAGAGTTTTACTCGAGAGTTACTGAAGCGCAAACCTGTCAAGGATCAATCAGTTCCTAACAAAATCGGAATCGGGAGGCAGAATCGGTTATTCGGATTGGTGCCATCAGAGGATGATTCAAGGTACTCCAAATCAGCCGTGGAAGCGGTTGCATGCTAAGCCCTCAGGCAAAACAAGCTGCCCGAAATGCGCTGCTGTTCTGAACGCTATTAAAAGCGGGTTATTGGTGGGGAGATGTCTGCACATTTCTCACCACTCCAGAAAAAGCTTCCTCCATGCAATGGAAGTGCCCCAGCATCCTTCATATGTTAAGCTTTTATAGGAGTGCAAAAATGCAAGCTTTTTTTGCAGATGGTTGTTGGGGAATACACATAACTTCAAAGCCACAGAGCTGGAGGACTGACCCAATCCTCCTTGAAATGAAAATTCTGCTAAAGATCACATTCAGATTAGACTATAGCCTTCCAGTGATTGTAGGAACTCTCTCTCTGCACATCTATCTTAGAAATTATTGCTGAATTAAAATATAACCCAGAAATGCATAAATTGCCATAAGCTGCCCTGAGTCCACAGTAGGTTTGATTTCATATCAAAAGGTAATTAGTCAAAAATTAACTGTCTTTTGATTTCCGATTTGAGAGTAGAGATAATTGGGAATAGCTTGTAATTTTGAGCAACATACAGTTTGAAAACTGCTGTTTTGTGTTTTCTGAGTGCCACGAGGAGCCGGCTTCAGGCCCAACATCAAGGTCTGACACTGCCCATGGTCTTTTTTTAACATCATCTGGTGTAGTACAAAAAAAGTCAGAATGTCAAATGAATGCGTTCCTCTCACATGTCAAAGCCACCTGAAAATCAGGGAAATTTCTCAATATGAACTGTTTGCATCAATGTATAATAATCCAGTGAATATATTCCGCATGTAGAACAAGTTTCTATAATACACGAGAGGTTCTCTCATTTGCATCAAATGGGTTGCTGTTATGCCGAAGCACAGATCTAAAAGATTCGTATCAATCTCCTGGATCACCAGCCACTACAAGAAACCTTCTTTCCCAGCTTAATCTCGTCTCAAAAAGGTATATTTAGGTCAGCAGTTTAGGACAAAGTCACATTGTTCTCCTGTTTCAGAGCAGGATAACGGGTTGGATCCACAGGACTGCAAAGGGAACAGTGTTTGCAAAACTGGCCGTCACAGATTCTCCCCTGCAGCCCTACTCCACCCCCCCCCCCTTGACTTCTGAGGTTCAGGGAACCCTTGAGGACAATGCAAGACTCAAGGAACATTTCCCTTCCCAACCGTATCTTCCTGTGCCAGATACTACAGTGCTCCTGAGCCTTTTTGTGGGGAGGAAAGGAAAAACTGGTCAAGACCCACCCTGCAAATTCTGCTCCTGTTGTCTGGATCTAAGTCAAGGCATGGGGGCTGCAGAGGGAGCTGTGGTATGGGCAGTTACAAACCTTACGGCTCGTTTCGAGTGAGATGCTGGCACAGAATTTTGCCCTACTTAGGAACTTTTTAAAGTGTTTAGAAGTACAAAAACAGTCCTTGAAGAACAGAAGCTAATGCACTTTGCAGAAGAGTTCAGAAAGTCAAAGCATTTTCTTTCTCTTTGAAGGAAAAATGTACCTGGAAAGAATGCCAAGTTCTTAAATGCTTTTACACTTTTACAGAATTGCTGTTTGAAAGAAGGATTATGCATAACAAAAAAAAAAATCAGTGTCTTATACGGCTACATATATGGGAGGGTTACTTATTTGGTGTCTATTTCATAATTTTAAGCACAAGAACCCTTGTGTTAAAAGGGGGTCTCTGTAGTTTAATTGCTGATTGAAGAAAACTGTTTATACGGAAAATGAGCCTCTGAAAATTCTCCCTGTTCCTAGGATGATGTTATATGGGCCTGGCTCAGGCATGCCTAATTTTTTGTCTTTAAGTAATAAAGCACACTTCCTCCCCACCCATGCCACTCCCATACATGCTTTTCAGACTCTAAATTCCAGAACATCTGCGGATCAACACTTCCCTTTCCAAAACCCGGATCTCTAAACTGTCCCAGGTTCAAAATTCAGGAGCCATTTGATTATTAACACTTAAAAAGGAAACAGTGAAAGAGAGCACACACATGCATCACAAAGATATGGACTGACTCTGGTCCCTACATGTCTCTTAATACAGTGGTCCGCAACCTTTTTGGGGTTGTGGACCGGTGGGGGGGGGAGGGCGATCTGGGCACTACGCACGCACGTTTGTACCCGGTGGGGCCGCAAACATACACGCGTGGCAGTTTCGTGCATGCGCGCATGTGTGGACTTGCCGCGTGTGCGCATTTGCAGCCCCACCGGGTGCAAATGCGCATGCGTGTTTGCACCGCAAGGCATGCCGGCGGCCGCACTTCCCTCTTCCCCCCCCCTCCCGCAGAAGGAAGCTTGCCGGACCGCAAGCTAATTGGCCGCTTTGGCGGCCGCTTTACTCGCGGCCTGGCGAGTTTCCCAGTGCGGGGGTGGGGTGGGGAGAGGGAGCTACGGCCCAGTGGTTGGGGACCACCGTCTTAATACATCCCCTCTCCAATACAGCACGATCCAGGATACTGCAAATTGCATTTTAAGCCGGAAGAGTATATTTGACCAAACATGGAGTTGTGTCTCACTGAATCAGAGGCTGATGTTTCACAGGCTACTGCAATGAAAACCGAATTCTGTACACTAGGCTAGCGGTCCCCAACCTTTCTCAGGTCAGGGACCGCCTCTGGAGTGAGGGAAGAGCCAACGGCCCGGGTGCTGCGAAAACGCGCACGCACAATTGCCGCACATGGGTGTTTTCGCCACCAGGTGGCGCGAACGCACATTTGCGTCAACTGCACGTGCGTGTTTTCGCCACTAGGGGGCGCTAACGCTGTTGCCGCGCATGCGTGTTTGCGTCACCGCCATGCCGGCGGCTGCGCCTGCCTCTTCCCTTCCTTCTTGCTGCCAGCAGGGGAAGGCAGGAGTGGCTGGCGGCGGCCCGGTACCATGGCCTTTGCGGCCCGCCACCAGGCCGCGGACCGGGGGTTGATGACCCCTGCACTAGGCACTTGACTTTGACCAATGTTACTTTGGGGCTTTAAAGACTGTTGCAGAACTCTAAACATATGAAAACTAGATGGCATGGGATTGACGCCCAATTTCTTTGGGGGTGGGTAGGGGGGATAAGTAGGTATGAGGGTAAAGTGAATTGTCCATAGCCATACAGTAAACCACCTCAAAAATCCAAAATTCAAGTTATATACATGCAATATCTGTTGATGCCAATGGAACCATTACATCTACAACTTAGTGGGCTGGTGAGACTCAAGATACTAGTAGAACTAACATTAGCTAAGGATTTAAAGCAGGCTTTCTCAAACAAGGTTTCTTGATGGCCCTGGGAGGGTGGCCTGAATGGGTGGGAGTTCATTTTTAATATATTTTAAAAATCAGTTAAACATTTATCAGGTGATAGGACCATATATGGTCATGTCAACTTGCCCCCCCCCACCCCCAATTGGCCAGTGTTGGGCCTAGAGGGGGTGGGAAGAGGAGGGGCCCTGGGTGGGCATGTCCACAGCTATACTCCCCAACCCTATTCTGCATGATCACGCCACATCTGGGGTTTCTCGAAACCTGAAGAATGTTTCAGGGTTTTCCCTGTGGTAAAAAAGATTGAGAAAGGCTGGTTTAGAGGGATGACATGCGAGAGCAGTAAGACACTTGCTTCATTCCACTCGGAGGATTCCAGCAATATATATGATCACCACACACGCATATCTATGCAGGGACACACATATAGAAAGCACACGGCAGAGCATGACAAAATGCCTAAATATTCCCATTTAATAGGCATCTGCTTTGCTGGAGCTCAGATGGCCATATTTTTTTTAAAATGGGATCTCTTAGCTTACTAAAGATCCTCTACAGACTCACAGTGCAGGATCTCAGAAAGAGTAGATGCTGAATGGATGACCTTGTGAGCAGCAGGCTGAAGAGAGGGAGGTGACAGAATAGGATCCACTATAATGTCTAAATCAGAAATCTTCCAGGGGGCTGGAGATTTTTTCACACACCCAAAGTCTGTATCTACAGAAGACGACCAGGCCGAAAGAGGCACGCGGAGAAAAGAAAAAGTGGAGGGAAATTACAGTGTAAAGACAAAAAAAAAAAAAAGAGAGAGAGAGATTAAAATATTAAAAAGAAATTACAATGTAAAGACCCCAAAAAAAAAGAGAGAGAGATTAAAATATTAAAAAGAACAGGAATATATAGGGGTAGACGTATGATATTTGGGAAGAGCCTTTATTCGGAATCTTCAATAGAATGTGGGTACATCTCTAAGCTTCTGTAATTATCCTGAAAGTTTTTATTATGCATTTGACCAGGGGTAGTCAAACTGCGACCCTCCAGATGTCCATGGACTACAATTCCCATTAGCCCCTGCCAGCATTCGCTGGCAGGGGCTCATGGGAATTGTAGTCCATGGACATCTGGAGGGCCGCAGTTTGACTACCCCTGCATTTGACATATACCGGACTTGTAATGCAATCCTATACCAAGTTACTCCAGGCTAAACCAATTGCTTTCAGGGGGTCTGGAGTATAGCAACTCTGCACAGGGTTGGCGATTCAGGCAAGCGTAGTTCCGGTTAGACTTAAGGCTGAACAGTCTAACTGCTGGAAGGGAGATTGCTCTATGGACAAAGAGCTGTTCTGATGTCAGGATGCTCAGTGCAAAGAAAGGCTTATAGATGAGGCCGGGCAGCAAGGAAGGTCAGGGCTTCCCCCTCGCAGAATGGCGGTAGTGAGTCTTATCAGCACCCCTCCACCCCCCTCTTTAGATGAGATGATCAGGGTGTTAGGCTTTGGAGGAGTTTTTCACCACAACTTCTTGGTTTTATAGCTTTTATATCAGGGGTAGTCAACCTGTGGTCCACATGTTCCTGGACAACAATTCCCATGAGCCCCTGCCAGCAAACGCTGGCAGGGGCTCATGGGAATTGTAGTCCATGAACATTTGGAGGACCACAGGTTGACTAACCCTTTTTTATATTATCTGTATTAGGTTTTCTTATCGGTTTTAGGGGATATTTGGGGGATTTTATCCAATTTGTAACCCGCCTTGAGCCTCCGGGGGGGAGGCGGGTGGTAATAATAATAATAATAATAATAATAATAATAATAATAATAATAATAATAATAATAATAATAATAATAATAATAATAATAATAATAAGCAACTATGCAAAAGGAAACAACAGGCTGCAGAAATTACCACTGTAGATACATAAAGTGACACATGGTTGTTTTTACATAGCCAGAAATGATACCCCTGTTCTTTTTTACACTTCTTACAAGTTCATGTAAACTTCTAATCAGAGCCATCTTTAATTGACTAAGTAGATGCAAAAAAGTACCCGGGGGGGGGGGGTTCGGGGTTCTGAACGCATTCCAGTCTGAGAGAGCATCTCCTTTGACCCCTCCCTTAACCCAAATGGCAACTGGCCTCCCTGACGTTGAAAGGTTTACCAGATTTGGACCTTCCGTGAGTCCCGCTAGTGGTGATGGTGAGAGACTGCGGCTTCACGGGGTCCACTGGCACGGTGTAATTGCTGGAACTGGGGACCTGGATGTAGGGCCCCACCGCTGCAACTCTGCCTGAGGCGCTCAAGGAAGACTGAGGAGACGAGGTTCCGTTGATCCGATTCAACTAAAAGAGGGCAAATCAAAAGCCGTGTGAACATCTTCCTACCTGCTCACGGAGCAAAGAGCCAGGCAGGATGCATTGCACCACAGCTCAAAACCCAGTCACCTCCTACTGTATCCTAGTACTCCACTCAAGCTACCAGCTCTTGCACTCTTGCTTTAGGATACTTTGGTCTGATCCTGCGTTGAGCAGGGGGTTGGACTAGATGGCCTGTATGGCCCCTTCCAACTCTATGATTCTGTGATTCTATGAAAGCCCTCTTTGCAGGGAGGGATGCGCTGCCATTAGCAGTTTGTTCCTTTATTCACTTCATTTACACCCACTTTTATCCATGATGGGACCCCCCCCCCCACTTATATTATTGTCCTCCCCTCCACTGATGACAACAGCCCTGTGAGACAGGTTCGGGTTAGAGTATGGCAGCGGGCCCAGGTCCCCTTGAGAGCTTCCACGGCATGAGTGGGTCTCCCAGATCCTAGTCTGGCACTCTAACCACTACACATGCTGGCTCATGCTTCTACCTGAACCAGGAATCAACTTTTCCAAACAACGTTGATGGAGGTCTCGTTTTCTTTCTGCTGCCTGCACTCTCCAGCGACTAAGGTTTTCTCCAGTGCCAGAAAACGCAGATTAATGAATGCTCTTTCTATCTCAGGAGGAATTCCAAAGTTCTCTCTCTTGGATACCATCCTGTCCCGCTGGCGCCCTGCCACACAGGTATAGCTTACGCAATGTGAAACTCACAGGACTGCTCCTGAGGATTAAAATCAGAGTCCAGCAGCACCTTTAAGACCAACAAAGATTTATTCAAGGCGTGAGCTTTCGAGTGCAAGCACTCTTGTGCTTGCACTCGAAAGCTCACGCCTTGAATAAATCTTTGTTGGTCTTAAAGGTGCTACTGGGCTCTGATTTTATTGCGTTCCTTCAGACCAACACGGCTACTCGTTTGAATCTTTCCTGAGGATTACAGCAGTTCTACCGGCACTTTCAAAATTATCACCAGATCGTTTTTCTATTGCTTGTGGTTTGGCATCGACAGTAACCCCGTGTAGAAAACGGCATTTCTGCATCAGCTGCCACATTCAACATATACTCTCAAGGGTCCCGTGGCAGCTGCACTGTTTCAATGGCAGGATGGACAGGACGTTCATCTCCGCCGATTGTCACAAACCACAAGCGGCGTATTGTCAGTTCCTTAAAACAATCACGGACATTCCTTAAACGTTTTTCAACAAGTTCAAGACATGGAAATAAGTTTGCAACAAACAGCCTTCGGAGGCTGGACAAAACGGACCCTCTCCCCTTTTATTTATTTTTTTTAATGACGAGCTTTGCAGAAGTCACAGAAATGTGGCCCTTTTCATCGTTTATCTTACGGGGATGTTTTCTTTTTGACGTGCCTCAACTTTTTTCTTGTACAGGCGCTCGCGAAGCTCGCTGATTCGCTTGTCCATCATGGCCACCTCCATGTTGCGCTTGTTCAGAAGCTCCTTCTGCTGCTGCAGCTTGGTGTTCTGCTCCTGGTTGAGCCTGTTGCGGATCTTTAAAGACCACAGTGATTATCAGTCAGAGCTGACGCCACTTCACTTCCAGCAGGGAAAAAAAACACAATCGTACTGAGACCTGGCTGGGATCCCAAGGGCTTGAGCACAATGACCTAGCTGCCAAGGCCAGCTTCTATCTTGTTGTACCTCCAAAACTACCTTAAAAGTTAAGCCCAGGAAGAGAAGAAGGAAGGGGAAGAAGGAAGAAGAAGGAAGAAGGAAGAGGAAGAAGAGTTGGTTCTTATATGCTGCTTTTCTCTACTTGAAGGAGTCTCAACGCAGCTTACAGTCGCCTTCCCTTTCCTCTCCCCACAACAGACACCCTGTGAGGTGGGTGAGGCTGAGAGAGCCCTGATATCAACTGCTCGGTCAGAACAGTTTTCTCAGTGCTGTGGCAAGCCCAAGGTCACCCAACTGGCTGCATGTGGGGGAGCGCAGAATTGAACCCGGCTCTAACCACTACACCAAGCTGGGTAGCGACTCAGAGGCAGGCAATGGCCAACCACCTCTGTCTGCCTCTTGCCTGGAAATCCCATCCATTGGCTGCTGCTGGAGGCACTTCCCACCAAGGGCTCGAGTGTGTTCTATGGGGCTGCTGACCCCCCACCCCACACAATATCACACTCTTTTTGGGGAGTTTAAACTTCCTGCAAAGGTTTTAATTTTTTTTAAAAAAAATAAAGATTTAAAGTGGATGCACAGAACCACTTATGCAGCTTTCTGGCTCCAGATGTATGGGGACTGACACCTAAAAAGCCTTCTATGCAAGGCAAATCCTTATTCCATGGCACAATTTCCAAGTGAGGTCCGAACGTTCTGAGTAACCGACTGAACGTTCTTCCCTTTCCTAACCAGTAACAGTCAGTTAGGGATACATTAAGCACATGGTCCGTTGACAGAAACTAAAGCATCTGGGCAAGACACTTTTGCATACAGAGCATGGAAGAACAAGAGTGTCAATTCAAAGGTTCTGCTGGAATAAGACACTTCTAGCAGAACTGAACGTCCCCTCTTCCATCGAAGCCTGCTGAATCAGGGTCGGGAGGCAGTCAACAGTTTGAAGGCAGCCAAATTAAAGCTTAGTCTAGGAAAGACTGAAGTTCTGTTGGTTGGTGGTGATACTAATCCAGAAACTCAGGTTCAGCCACCTTTGGATGGGATGGTACTCTCCCTTTAAGGAATAAAGGTAAAGGTATCCCCTGTGCAAGCACCGGGTCATGTCTGACCCTTGGGGTGACGCCCTCCAGCGTTTTCATGGCAGACTCAATACGGGGTGGTTTGCCAGTGCCTTCCCCAGCCCCTTAAGGAGACAGATGCCTAAATTACATAAATTTTTAAAAATCAGCTGCTGGCTCATTCAGCAGCTGCAGCCCTCCCTTGA